>NC_092028.1:7258962-7602087 GCF_042242105.1 Pempheris klunzingeri
CACACACCACGCTAACAGAGCTCTGCCAGCTGCCCTACTCTTCTACAGGGAATTGAATATACTTCTACCACCAGCTGAGCTCAAAGAGAGAGAGAGAGAGAGTTAAAGAAAGAGAAAGAGACACAAAGAGAGAGAGAGAGAGAGAGAGAGGGAGAGAATACGCGTCTGCCCATGAGGAGGCAAGCTCACAGTCGATAAAGTGTGTATTCGCACACACATGGTGCGTGTGTGCTTGTGATCACCTTTACGTGTAGGAGCATACTTGTGAAGTCCCATGTGCCTGTGCCTGTGCCTATGTGTGTGTGAGTGTGAGTGGGGGGGGGGGTTGAGGTCGTTCCAGGGGGTTAGTTTGATTAATGCCCACCCCACCATCACTCCACCTTCTCCCTGAACAGAAAAAAACAAAACACAAAGAGAGAGAGAGAGGGAGAGGGAGAGAGCGAGAGAGGGAGAGAGCGAGAGAGAGAGAGAGAGAGAGAGAGAGGTTAACAGCTGTCGGTGCTCTCTCTCTCCCCCCCCTCTCTATCTCTCTTCTTTTCTTGTGGGCCCCACATTCTGTCAGAGCTGATTGATAGCCAAGACAATGATTGGACAGAAATATAGAGAGAGAGAGACAGTGAGAGAGAAAAGCAAAGTGGTGAACAGAGAGAGAGAGAAAGGGGGAGTTGGGGTGGGGGAAGGTGAGGGAAAGAGAGAGAAAAAGAGAGAGAACTAACTAACCAATCAGACTGCTGGAAATGGGTCGATTAACCAATGACAGGGAAAAGAGGATGGTTGAGCAAGAGTGTGGGTGGAGTTTGATCGCTCCCTGAGGCACAAAGGAGGATGGAGAGAGAGACAGGGAGAGAGAGGGCGTGGAGGTGGGGAGGGAGGGGGGGGTCCTTGTCAGGTTTTTTCAGTCCCATATGTCAATCCAACATCAGTAAATCTCTCTCTCTGTTCATTGTTTGTGTCAGTGTTGCATGTGTGTGTACATGTGTGTGTGAGTGTGCATTGCCACAATGCTGTGAGGTAGGGCAAGTGGATATTTGAATAGCGAATCTGCTTCATATGTCTCAACTTGAAACACTACTCCTTCGCAGTCCTGCTGAAGCCATTTTGCCCTAATAAATGAATAGATTTAAATGAATGAAAAATTTCACACTTAATTTCATACAAATCTAAACTGAAGTAGAATTCATTATAATTCAATCAAAATTATAATTCATTATAATTTGATTAAAATATGAATAAATTCTATCAATCTGAATATCAATCTCTCTCCCCCCCCCCCCCCCCCCCCTCTCTCTCTCTCTCTCTATCTCTCTCTATATATATATATATATATATAAAGGTAAATAGTGATAGAGCAGAGAGTTACTTGGAGTTGAGTTGGAATTTAATATAGTGATTTTATGAATACTGAATCAAAGAAGTAAATACTAATTTATTAGTATGCAAACATAAACCGTTAATTAACTACATTAAAAAGATGGTGAATTAAATTAGACTTTTTTAAAACAAATTATTATTGTATTATGGCATAAATATGTGCAAAATTATTACTCATTAAGGTAAATAATTATTGTAGTCATATGTAGAAAATTATTAAAATACTTTATGACCCAATAGGCAAGTGAACTAAGTCTGTTCATGTTTTTCCATGTGAATTAATTGTGTGAATCAACTTAATGTGTTAAAGTTCGTCCTGGAAAAGCTTAACTTAACGTCCGTTTAAACTCTTTCACAGAGGAATGAAAACTATGACATGCTATTGAAATTTTTTTTTGTCAAATAAATTAATTAAATAAATTATGTCTCTCATATACAAATTCCCCAATTAAAAAACACACAGATACCACACATTAAACAATTAACCATAATAGCAAAAGTGAAATATAAATTAAAAACCAGTGATGCTTTCATGACGAACAACATTAAAGGGAAGTGCTATCACACACGCCAAAAAAAAGAATGCCCTTGGTTGATACAACCTGTCCCTGTCAAATAAAGAGAAGGTAGATGATGATGGACTAGAGGGTAAAAGGTGGTGCAATCATAATTGTTTCAAAACCAATCATATGTAAATTCAAGAGTACACAGAGAAAATTTAGAGTAATGTTTTTAGAGGTGTAAAACATGGTGGTGTATGGGTAACACGGTTCACAGATTTTTCAGAAGTGACTTTCATTTTTTAAAATTACTTTTGCATTATAAAATTCCACACTCTTGGTGAGAAGAGGAGCTGAGGTACTGACTTGCTAAACCGATTTTGATATCAACGTGGAATTAAACTTTGACTTTTTCGTTCTTATATTTATCTATTTAATGGCAATTTGCATTTTCCACTTGATTCGTTTTGGTGCAGATCAGATTTCTCCGTGTCTCCAAGGCTGTGCCAAGAACACACACACAAACACACACACACACACACACACACATCACACACACACACAGACACACACAACCACATGCATGCACCCACATTTTGCAATGTGCTGTTCGTATTGAGATGGAGAGCAGGCACACATGCAGAGGGGCCTTGCTGATTGGGGGGATGTTACGCTGGTGGCGCCATGCTGTATGCCTCCCTAACCTTTCCTCTGCTCTCTCTCTCTCTCTCTCTCTCTCTCTCTTGCTCTCTCTATCTCTTACACACACCCACATATAGATGCTCTTTGTCGTTCTACTTCCCTCACAGACATATGAAGATGTTCAAACACACACACAAACTGAGTTGGTGTTGTTCAGTAAATGTGACTGAAAGGTGTGTGTGGAGACCAGAGTTTAAGCAGGGAACACTGAATGTCCTGGTCCTACAAACACATTTAAGGCTGTGTGCAAACTCTCGTGTTCCAAGTATCAAAATTCAAAATTCAAATTTTGTACATTTCCATCAACGAAGCATTGACGAAGACACCAAGGACAGTGACAGTGCACCAGAGACAAGTCCATACTGTATTATAACACTGTAATTTATGCACTAACCGTGTGCCTTGGCAATTATCATACAAGAAATTCATTAACGGGAAATAATGGGGTTGGGGTTAGGCACTGACAGATGTCACTAACACCGTGGCTAGAATAGTAAGGCCGATTTCAAATGACTTGTGAGCAATGGCATGAACTCAAGAAAACCGGATGAAAATATTGTTCTACGGGTAATTGCTTTTCTTTTTGGCATCTAAAATTAGAGGATTATGTCATTAGGACTTTGTTCAGACAGACCGTATCACTTTGTGAAAAAAAGCAGCTCTCACACTCATGTCATCCGATGCAGTGGGGGTGCAGGCACAGAGGATTCTGCCATAGAGAGGCAAAATCATCTGGCAAAAAAGTTGAATTTGGCCATAACGCAATTTGACATAATGTGGCAAAAGTCTACTTTGGCCTAACCTAATGCATGCGAGCACAAATTCCAAGAGTTTAATCTATAACCATCAATCAATAAATCAATCTTTATTTATATAGCACCAATTCAGTGTTATCTCAAGGCACTTTCCATAAATAGCAGGTCCAGACCAAACTCTTTAACTAAGAGAGACCCAATGATTCCGGAATTCAGGAATTAAGGATTCAAGAATCCCCACATGAGCACAGAGACACCTGAAGTACAAGATCAGAGAGGCTAAGGAGGAATATAGGAAGAAGTTGGAGCGGAAACTCCAGCAAAATAACAACAGAGGGATGGAGAGGGATGAGAACAATCACTGGTTTTAAGTCAGCTGGTAACAGTGGAGTTGAAGGCAGTGTGGAATGGGCCAATGAACTTAATCTGTTCTTTAACAGATTTGATGCCCAGGCCCCTGCACTCCCTACAGACACTACCATCAACACCTCGATTGTTCTGCCCCCAACAACACCTACTCCACTCTCTCCCCCTCACCCTCCTTACAGCCTCTCATCTTCAAGGGAAGGCCACCCTCTCACCTCTATCCCCACCCCCTCACCCCCATCGTCAGTGACCATCACAGCTGAAGATGTTAGAAGACAGCTGGGGAAACTTCACTCTGGCAAGGCTGCAGGCCCTGGTGGTGTCAGCCCCAGGGTGCTCAAAACCTGTGCCATCCAGCTCTGTGGAGTTCTTCAGCATGTCTTCAACATGAGCCTGAGTCTGCAGAGGGTCCCGGTGATGTGGAAGACGTCCTGCCTAGTTCCTGTGCCAAAGAAGCCGCGCCCTGGTGACTCTAAGGACTACAGACCTGTGGCGCTGACCTCCCACATCATGAAGACCCTGGAGAGACTCATCTTGGAGCCCGTGGTCAAATCATTTTTGGACCCCCTACAGTTTGCCTACCAGCCCCAACTTGGAGTTGAGGATGCCATCATCTACCTGCTTGACCGCGTCTACACTCACCTGGACAAGACGGCGAGCACTGTGAGAGTCATGTTTTTTGACTTCTCCAGTGCTTTCAACACCATCAGCCCAGGTCTACTGGGTGAGAAGATGTCAGCGATGCAGGTGGACCCCGCCATCATGTCCTCAGTTGTGGACTATCTGACGGGCAGACCACAGTATGTGCGCCTGAAACGCTGTGTGTCAGACAGAGTGGTCAGCAACACCGGGGCCCCACAGGGGACTGTCCTCTCTCCTTTCCTCTTCACCCTCTACACCACGACTTCAACTACTGCACGGAGACCTGTCATCTCCAGAAGTTTTCTGATGACTCGGCGGTGGTTGGATGTATCGTATGTATCAGCAAGGGTGATGAGGTCGAGTACAGGGCTGTTGTGGACAACTTTGTCACATGGTGTGAGCAGAACCATCTACAGCTCAATGTGACAAAGACAAAGGAACTGGTGGTGGATCTGAGGAGGACCAAGGTGCTGGTGACCCCTGTTTTCATTCAGGGGGTCAGTGTGGACATTGTTGAGTATTATAAGTACTTGGGGGTACACATTGATAACAAACTGGACTGGGGGAGGAACACTGATGCCCTTTATAGGAAGGGCCAGAGCCGTCTCTATTTTCTGAGGCGGTTGAGGTCCTTCAACATCTGCAGGACTATGCTCAGGATGTTCTATGAGTCTGTGGTAGCCAGTGCTATCTTCAATGCTGTGGTATGCTGAGGCAGCAGGCTGAGGGTAGAGGATGTCAATAGACTGAACAGACTGATCCGCAGGGCCAGTGACGTTGTAGGAGTGAAGCTCGACTCTCTGACGGTGATGTCAGAGAGGAGAATGCTTCACAAAGTGGGAGCTATTTTGGACAATGTGTCCAACCCACTCCATGAAGTGCTGGTTAGATATAGGAGTTCTTTCAGTGACAGACTAATTGTACCACGATGCACTACAGAGCGCCACAGGAAATCATTCCTGCCTGTGGCCATTAATTTATACAACTCCTCACTCTGAGTGTACATGTTGTTGTATGGTGTTACTATTATTACTATTATATGATTCAGCTCCTCACTGTGTGTACATGTTGTTGTATATATTATATTATTATTATTATCATCATCATTATTATTATTATCATTATTGTTATAATGTATATAATACATCTCCTCATTCTGAGTGTACATGTTGTTATATATTATTGTTGGTAGTAGTAGTAGTGAACTTTGTAAAGCACTATGAGACACTCTATTGTGATATTGGGCTATACAAATAAAATTGAATTGAATTGAATTGAATAGTAGTAGTATTAGTATTATATAATACATCTCACTCTGAAGGTACACGTTGTTATATATTATTATTAGTAGTAGTGGTATTATTTGTATTATCATTATTATTATTATAATATGGTACAGCGCCTCACTCTGAGTGTACATGTTGTTATATATTATTGTTGGTAGTAGTAGTAGTAGTAGTAGTGGTAGTATTATTAGTATTATATAATACATTTTCTCACTCTGAGTGTACATGTTGTTATATATTAATGTTGGTAGTAGTAGTAGTGGTAGTAGTATTATTGGTATTATATAGTACAGCGCCTTACTATGATTGTGCATGTTGTTATATATTTTTATTAGTAGTATTATTATTAGTAGTGGTATTATTGTTATTATTATTATTATTATAAGACTCTGGACTCACCTGGTGCAGTAATTTACCTCTGTGTAATAATTTGTAATAATGATTTTTAATACATCTTTTTTTTATTCATACTTTTATATATCTATATTTTACTTTGTGTTTGAAGTGTATTCTTATTCTTTTGGAGCTGTGTGTAACAAAAAGCAATTTCCCCCTGGGGATTATTAAAGTAATTCTGATTCTGATTCTGATGAGCAGCATCAGATAATATATTAGGCAACAGTGGCAGGAAAAACTCCCCTTTCTGTCGGGGTCCATGTTCATAACATGAACAAGGTAATTCTACTTTATCCTGTGATGGACGATCAAATAATTTCTCACCTGGTAAATCCTTCCTCATAACCGCAATGCAGTGGTGGTCATGGATTCAATCCTCAAAGACCACATCTTTGTGTTGGAGTCACGTTGAGTTGTCTGTACAGCCACTAATGTAGAGGTGCTCAAGTGTAACACTAGGGCTCCACCTGCACTGGGAACTGGAGGGAGAATTATCAAGAAGAATAACAAACTAGCAAAGTATGTAGCACTATTAGCAGAATCACAAACTGATGCTGAAAGCTGAGGAATACTGTATGTAGGATAGGTTGAGACACAATGAAATGAACAAGCACACGAAAACAAGACTTTTGCCACCTGTTTGCCACTAAGACACTCATTAGAGAAGAGGTGTTGTGTCAAGTCACTTGAGTTGAACAGAGATTTGAGTCACGATTCTGATGACTCTGGACTTGATTCAACAAAATCAAAAAAGACTTGACTTGACGTTAACACTAATGACTCATGACTTCACTTGGACCTACTGACTTTCCAAACCCAGAGGTTATATTTCTGTTATTAAAACAGTAGCCAATCATGAGAGCAGGAGCCTGTGAAGACCATTAAACTTCTGTCTTGTTCATAGTCTAAAGCGGTTATACATCCATGTGTTTCATTGGTGCAAGTTGTTCCTTCTTAACCTCAGGAGGAGTAGAGCTTATACTGTATGTGTGTGTGTCATCTGGGAAAAGACAGAACAAAGACACTTTTCAACCAGATTTGTGATCTGGCCAATGACGATGCATATATAGAGTAAATGAAGATTAAGTCACATCTGGAGTTCATCCAGATATGAGTATTTAAGTGTAAATACACAGAAGATATTGGTTTTACAGTGAGCTTAGTAGGATCAGTTTTGTTGGCACCTAGCTGTTATAAGGCCCTTTGGTTTAAACCACACGTGTCGACTTCCCCAAACAGTATGCAGTCTCTATATTTCTTGAGTCCTGAAGTATTGACAGAGTGTGTGCGGCAGTGCCTGGCTGTAAATGTGTGAGACTGTTTGAAGGTGAAGCCATTTGAACAAACAGCATCCATCCTCTCAATGAAGCATGAAAAATATTTTTTAAACTAGAAGAGCTGTTATTTCACGCTTTAGGGTGTCATACTGGGTACTGAAGTGTTTCATTCTCACAGTCTTTATTGCGTTGCTGTGTTTTCTTTTCCTTCAGACACCGCAGGGTCTCTGGATGGAAATTCACACTTTGCATTCTCATAATTTCTCATCCACAGACAACCAAGGTCAACATGAGAAGCAGGTCAATCACCAATACTACAAGAAAACAATTATAGCAGGTCATAGGTCACTGAAGCATGAATGGGAATGGAAGAAATATTTTTTATGTGCTACAGTAATCATGGCTTTCACAGGTAAAATTAATAAAAATAAAGAACTGCACTTATACACACACACATGCGCACCCACACACACACACACACACCCTATTAAGCCAAGTAATAAAAGTTACAAGCCGATAATCAATTATTCCCAAATTAATGAATATCCTGTCTTGTTGGAACACACCCACCCATGCAGCACAGCACAAATAAAACTCACACACACATGCACACACACTCACACAGAGCCTACATTGTGTGTCAGTGCTGTCTGTTTGACTTATTTTGCTTGGTTTAATGAGAAATATCACATTACTACACATACTGTAAGCAGTGAAGACTGGATGGAAAGCAGGCTGAAGAATGTCTGAGAAACTGAACCCAGACCTGCACCAGTTTTACTTCTCACACACATGAGCAGCAGTGGTAGCAGTCACAGTGCTTAGAACTGTAGACTGGTGGTTGTAGCGGGGGATATAGGACAGCTTCAAGACACCATATAACCCATGAAAACCATAAGTTCAATATAGCAATTGGTGTTTCATAGTAGTAGATGAAGCACAAGATGACTTGTACTAGAGGCAGTACCAGACATAGTACAAGTTACAGAGGGAACAGTAGTAGAAATAGTAATGGTTGTACTATTATTGGTAGCATTAGCAAAACTAGCAACATGCAAGGTGTAGTAAACAGTCATCGTCTGAATAAAATAGCCAGGGGCAGAGTGAGACTCACTTTCAGCCAGCTGTAGTAGTTGTACAATATAGGGTGGTTGAGGTGGTCTTTTTTTTTTGTAGTAAGTAGAAACGGCTGGATAGTTTAGATGTAAGTAAAAATCTAAATCCTGTTGTCTCCCCAAAGTCTCACCAAAGTTTGACCTGAAATGCATGTTCCTGTCTTGATATATTCAGGTTCCCAATGCTGTGATTGCAACTATCTTTCACAATTTTTGTGACACTTTAAACGGACAAAATCACATTATAAAAAGTTTGGTTTCTAAAATCTTCGACTTCTAACTGAGGTCCAGAGTGTGTGAGAGAGAGAGACAGAGAGAGAGAGACAGAGAGAGAGAGCGTATTCTATACTTGAATTTAGTGACCTCAGTTCTGCTAGAAGATGATTGTGATGATGATGTTTGTGGCAGTACTTTACTTAAAGGTACGCCCCAAACAGCTGAGAGAGAGTATGCTGATCATGACTCCTCAATATAGTCTGAGGCAGCAGCTGAACTGAGTACCTTCAAGCTGTGTGCTGTTAGGTGTGTGTGTCTGTACGTGCGACTGTGTGTGTGTGTGTGTGTGTGTTTGTCCATTGCTTGCTACACAGACACACAAAGACACAGACACACGCACACACAACCCTGTCCCATCCCTGGAGCTTGTGTTGCTGGAGGCCCCCTCTGGTGCTGCTAAGTGAGTCCTGAGTGAGACTGATGGGGGTCAGGACCCCCATACTCACACACAGTCACACATACACAGTGATGTACACACTCACAATACTTTGTTAAGCATTTCAAATGTGGACAGAGACACTAACACACACACACACACACACAGCACCAGAGTGCTTACCCTGAGGCAGTACAGTGTCAGACTCCCCCCCAACCCAGAGCTGCAGCTGTGCCAACTCTACACGCACTCACATGCACACTCTCTCCTTCAGAGTGAATGCTGAGTCTTCTGTGTGTGTGTATCTCCACACAGACATGTTATTGTTTGTGCGTGTGTGTGTGTGTGTGTGTGTGTGTGTTTTATCTATACTGCAAGTATATGTATGCAAATCTGAATGTGCAATGTTTCTGTGTGTCTGTTTGAGTGTATGTGGAAACGGTCATAAACTCACCAGGCAGGACAAACAAAAAGCCTCATGTCTCCCTGCGGCACTCTCTTCTCTCCTCCTTTTCCTATTGTGCTTTCATCTATTTTATTGTCTCTTTTTCATCCTTGTCACGTCTGTTTTATCTTCTTCAGCTACAAACAGGCAGAGAGAGAGAGAGATGGATGAATGGATACAGAGCTAGAGGGAGAAAGATAGATGTGATTTTACTCACCACCGCTACTCAGCTGTGATTCACGTTTTTATTTTCAGTTATGTGCATCTTGTAATTCTTATCGTGTAGACAGACACATAGCTATAGCTGTACACAATACAAACAACACAATATGTTACGCAATATCAGACAATAGCACAAATATGCAACTCCAGCAGCCATGTGTGACCAAATAATAGTATATATGTATGAGTATAAAGAATCAATATTAATATTAATATATAATAGAGAGATTATGGATTATATAAGGATATATATACATATATACACACACACACACACACACACAACTGAGAAACTGAGAATAATTTACTGACAATCACAGACAAATAGAATATAAATAAATACGAATAAAAGATTAAATACAATATCCTCAGTAGCTTGTTGTTGTTAAAGGAATCTAGCTTTATAAAGAACAGTCTACTCTGTACTTACTTGCAGAGGGCATTTGCGTGTGATATGTGTGCTCCTGTCCTGATATGTTCAGGTTCCCAATGTTGTGATTACATCTGTCTTTCAAAATTTTGGGGAGTTGATAAACTATACATTTTTGAGGAATTTAGAGTGTGACAAACCCCAAAACCAATCTTAGACTTTCAAAATGGCAAACCCCCATAATGGTTTTAAATTTACTTATAGGTACAATTATATTTAGTGTGTTGTAAAATGCTCCAAGTGTGTGCAGCACTAAAAGCATTTTTTTCCCAAATTATGTGTTTGCATGCAGGACTAAGACCATCAGACAATCACTTGAATGAATAGAATAATTACTATAGAGCCAATTTAATAGAACGGTAATATATGATGGCAAGTTGCCATTAACAGTACAATGGGGAGTGTTTAGTTGCCTTACAGCAAGAAGGTTCTGAGCTTGAACCTGTCGGCCGGCTGGGGCCCTACTGTGGATTTTGCATGTTCTTCTTGTGCTTGGATGGGTTCTCTCCGGGTAGTCTGGCTTCCTCCCACAGTCCAAAGACATCCAGGTGAGGTTTACTGGTGACTCTAAATTGCCTGTGAGTGTGAATATGAGCATGAATGGTTATCTGTCTCTATGTGCTGGCCCTGTGATTGACTGACAACCAGTCCAGTGTGCCCAGCCTCACGCCTATTGTCAACTGGGACTGGCTCAAGCCCCCCTGCCACCTGTAATGATAAGCTATAATGGATAATGAATGAATGAATGAAATTGTCATTGAGAACAGAAACCAATGCCTGTCCCATCTTACTGTTAGAGACAGTATAATTGTATATTGCAGTTTATTACAGGCTTGTAATAGGATTTCAGTGCAGTGTAAGCAAAGCAAAACATAACTGTATCATCCGCGTAAAGATGGGCAATGCAATTTGTAAAGGATGTAATATTGTTAATACAAGTTGTAAACAAGATGAGACACAATACTGAACCTTGTAGAACCTCTGGCAGTGGTAAAAATACAGAACAATCATTTCCCAATATTACACATTGATGTTTATGAGACAGATCTTTCTGAAACCATTTATAGGACTTATTATCAAAACCAATTTCACATAGTCTCCATAGGAGTACAACATGTACAACAGCATCAAATGCTTTTGTTAAGCCAACAAAGAGGGCAGCACAAAATTTCCCTTTGTCAATAGCATTTATAACATTGCTACCAACCAAGGTAACAGCAGGGACAATACTATGTTAATCTCTGGAAAACAGATTGATGTGAAATTTAGCACAGAATTTCTTGAGAGGAATCATGTGGCATGATTTTTAACTAACATCTCTAGGACTTAAGCAAGGCAGGATAGCTTTTAAATCGGCCGATAGTTATAAAGATCATTCCTGTTACGATCCTTATACAGTGGGACTTCATGCGCTGATTTCCAGACATGAGGAAAGAGAGAAAAAGAGAGATTTAGAGATTAGAAAGATATGTAATTTGGTCAGCAATTAATGTTGCACAGAGCTTTAATAAAATAAAGATCCAGTTTATCGTCTCCAGTTGCTTTCCTGCAATCAATAGCTTGAAGTACCTCCTTAACAACAGACAGACTGAGGGCTGTAGGGTCAACTGAGAGGTACGATTTGAGGTCCACACATGAGCCAACAGCTTAAGAGAAGATTGGGGAACATCATGTAAAACTGATTCCCTGCACCAGTAAAATAAACACGAAAGCATAGCAGATCTCTTATGTCTTGTTTACTTAACAGTCATTAAATGTAACATAAGAAGGAATAGATATAGAGGACTTGTTTGTATTCACGCTTCCCAAAATTTTGACAGGTCTGTAAAAGAGCTACAGATAAATTCTGTCTAATAATTGGTCTTCACTTTTCTTAGAAGGCACTTACAGTACAGTGCAAAAGTTTTAGGCAGGTGTGAAGAAATGCTACAAAGTAAGAATGCTTTCAAAAGTGTAAAATTTTAATTTTTATCAACTTACAAAACACAAAGTGAGCGAATGGAAGAAAAATCTAAATCAATACAGCATCAAATCTTCTAGGTACACTTGCACACAGTTTTTGAAGGACCTCGGCAGATAGGTTGTTCCAAACATCTTGGAGAACCAACCACAGATTGTCTGTGGATGTCGGCTGCCTCAAATTCTTCTCTTCTGTCTTTTCATGTGATCCCAGACAGACTTGATGATGTTGAGATCAGGGCTTCCAGGACTCCTTGTTCGACTTGACGCTGAAGATAGTAATGACATTGGCTGTATGTTCAGAGCACCTGCTGCCATTTTTCCTGTTTTCATTCATAGTTGAGTCGCTTGGCTATGTCTCCACATCAGAGGTATGGCGTTTTGGCCGCATTTCTTCCATGAGGACCATTTCTGTCCAGACTTCTCCAGACCTGTTTTTGAAAGCATTCTTTTTTTACAGCATTTCTTCACACCTGCCTAAGACCTTTGCACAGCACTGTATTTCCTAATTGTCTAAAGGTCAGTCAATGTGCTGCTTCACCAGTATGCCTTGCTAGAGCCCAATTTCACATATATAATCCCACCACTCCTTCTTCTAATTCTGTATTTTCTGTGTAGTTATGTGATGAAACCTCAGAGTTCTGTATACTCTATTTAAGCCAGGTTTTTCTATCAGAACCAGAATATTGGGGTCAGTCCGTGATACAATATTTTTCATTTGATCTAATTTAAACTTATCACACAGACTTCTGATATTTAAATGCATCAACCCAAAGCCATTTTTGCCCAGCGTCACAGGAAAGCTTGCTCACAATTGGTTACCTGGAGCTTTTGTTTAGGGATTGGGTTTTATTATTATCAATATTTCTGGGATGTTTAACACTAGAGCAGGGAGAAGAGAGTTAGTTAGTTACTGGTGGTTCCTAAAGTCCTCAAAAGTAGTGCAGTCCTAGTCCTACGGTCAGTACTATAGTTGCTGTTATTATTTTTGTTTGTTTTATCTCTCTCTCTTTCTGTGTCCAACCTCCACCCAACATTTTAATTCCTGAATCGTTGGGTCTCTCTTAGTTAAAGAGTTTGGTCTAGACTTGCTCTTTATGGAAAGCATCCTGAGATAACGCTGTTATGAATTGGCGCTATATAAATATAGATTGATTGATTGATAGATTGATTGATAAAAACTGCAACTCAAGCTGGGAAAATTTGCTGTAAATTTTTGGCAGAGGGTCTGACGGAGAAACACAAACGCGCAAATGATGCCAAACATTTAATCAGACTGGCATCTGAGTTAAATGACTAATTGCATATTTTTCAAGCTCAAGAAACAAATGGAATCATTTGCAACTCACTAAAGATGCAATCTTCAATGCTTCACCTGATTATAATATGCATATAACCCTAGCAGATCTGTGAGAATGGCCCAATGCATATCCAGAATCACTGCTGCTGACCACCATATCTGATCCCCTCCACCAGCCCGCCATTCCACGCATCGGACACCACCCTGCGAAAATGCACAATAGGCCATTACTCTAGTGGCAGAGAAAGGAGGATAAAATGGTGCTGCTCCCCCTTAGCCATGGCATGAGCCCAACCCCACTTGGCACTGAATGCCTCACAATGTCTCTGCAACTCCAGATTTGGGGATCTGAACTCCCTTACGATCGATGTTCGCCACCGCAACCAACTGACCCACGTTCAACTGCTGTTTACATGGAACCCCTCTCCACTTCGGCAGTTCTCAGTTCTCATTTGAATACTTGCTGCTACCACTATGATGTGCTCCCATGATGGCTCAACCTGGGCCCCCAGGAATTTTGAATGAAAGTATATATAGAATACAGATAGAAGGTGTGTGTTTGTGATTTTGGCCTATACAAACAACTTGACTTTATTTAGGCTCATCTAAATCTAACCCAATGTCCTTGGGATGAACTTTATGCTGTTTCCCTCACAGCCACAGTTAAATGATTCAAATGTATAATATAAACATGAAATTGTGATTGTTATACTCTCTTCATGTAATTAAGAGAACAAAACCATGGAACTTGTAGGTCAATACCTGCCCACATAGCATTAATCCAGCCCTATTAGCAATGACAAGGGGGTAAAATGCTAATATTGTTACCAATACTGTTATGCCATTTGTCTGTTGGGACATCAATAGTCTGCCAAGCTGTCGATTTTTGTCTCCCTTTCTCAATTAGTTTCCTTCTATAATCTCTGCCAGTAATCCATTGATACCTTATATTATTTTTAAGTAAGTTAATACAGCAAGAAAAAAGAGACTAGAGATGAAAATAAACATGGGGCAGTCCCAAATGGGGCTACATTTGATGGGTGTACAGTGTAAGGGGCTAATACAAATGGAATTTGTCTATTGGATGAAACTACTTTATATGGATCTTACGTTCTGGTGTCCATATACTTTTGGGCATATAATGTACCTTTATATTTGTGCCTTCTATTGTCTCCACACCTCCTCTGTTAAGAAATACAATTACTGATATGTTTATGTTGGGCCATTTATTAGAGTGCATCCTTTGTCTGCTAACTGTAGCTGTGAGTTTCTTTCTCTAATTCACCTCCCACCCCCCTCTCTCTCTCTCAATATGTAATATTGTTACATATTCATTATACCACTTATGTTTGGAAGCATTGATGGTCCCTCCTTTCGTCCCTCATTCTGATTTACAATATCATTACTAATACATTTACGTAATTAGTTATCCACCTACATGTCAATTTCTCCTCTCCACTTGGAGGACTTTGAAGAGAGAATCATTGATTGGCAACAGACATCAATGCAGAAGACACAGATCAATAGTTCACAAATGGACAGCTTGGATTAGGCAGAGGCCAGATTTTACACACACAACCTTAATCTTAGCAGTTTCTTCAGTCTTATTCATAAATATTGTCAAACCTCATAGGGATGGAGTTTCTCACATTTATTCATACAGCTGTCAGATGCTCTTGAAGTTCTTGTAAACATTTCCTCACAAAATGATGCACACTCCAGTACACTTTGGTAGCAACACAATTATGTTCATCTAAACTGCTGAAAGAGAAATGTTTATTTAGTAAAACTTTAAAAAATGCCACCATTTTACTAAACAGCACCAAACACAAAACATAATTTAGGCAGGGGGGAATGTTGTGACCTGCGCTAAATAAAAAGTCAGGGCTTAACAGAGTCATCAGGATTCATCTGCAGGGGGCCCTGAAGGCCTTTTCCAAATTTCATGGCAATCCATGTAATCGTTGTTGAGATATTTCAGTCTAGACCAAAGTGGTGAACAAACTGACCAATCAACATCACCATCGCTGAGGCCCAGCTGCTAGCATAGTAGTTAAGAATAGACATTTAGGTAAGGTTTGGCAAAAGTTCTGTTTTCAAATATTAATTGCAGGTCTGAAGGAAACTGGGATAAAAATCGAATGTCACTACCCACCACTGTTGTCACACTGCTTTTTACTGTTATCAAAGACTGCAGTCTACAGTGTAGTTCAGAAATGATCTGCCCTTTCATACAGAAATGAATTCAGAAATGCTCATGTTCAGTTTTAGCTCTGTTCATATACACACTCCCTCTCTCTTGAACACATTGCTTGTGTGCTTTCTCTCTGTCTCTCTGCTCTCACTCTCTCTTTCCCTTTTCAGTGAGTCGGTTAAGTGATGTTTACATAGATATCATTCAATTAATATTCATTCCTGTTAGCAACAGCAGTTAACCAAAGCCAGGCAGCCTTCAACGTGCATCCAGCCCTGGTCAGGAGTAGAGTGGGTGGTGTGTATTGGTCTGAATGGGGGATTAAGGTTACCCATTTAAGATACTATTAAGATGGCATAAACAAAGGAGGAGAAAAACTGCTACAGCAGGAAAGAAGTGTTTTCTTGTACGGATGGCAAAGTTGGTTGGTAGGTCAGCTCCCGCACAACTTGATGGACTGGCATAAAATTAAGCACATACCAACATTCCCATCAGCTTCATTGTACCTTGTGTTCAGTGACAGTTAGCAATTATCAGGCTGCTCCTGGCTCAGAGTATCCTCCAAGAGACCTCCGTTTGTTTTGTTTTTTATTTATATTTTTGTCATTGCTTTGGATTATGACTAATGTCAAATTAACAACATTACCATTTGCCATAGATGTACTTGTCAGCAAGTGTTAGCATACAACCATGCTAATCATATTTACAATATATGTGAACTATAGCTCAAAGAATATCTGCAAAAACCATGACTGTAGTCTCCTAGTCTTATTTTATTTTCAGGGTTCTCTGAGTTTGCAGAATATAGTCAGGGTTAACCATAACATCTAGAAATGTAGATTATATATGTTCAGTGTCATTACTGTTAAGTTTTGAAATGTACATTACAAATATTTTGTTATTCCTCCTCTCCACTGAATGTCTAACTACATTTCTATCTGTCTCTTTCTCTGTATCTCTTAGTTTAGTGTCTTTCTCTGTCGCTTCCCCATGTCTGTGTCTTTCTCTCTGTTTTTCTCTGTCCATCACTCTGTCTCTCTCTCTCTCCCTGTCTCTGTCTCTACCTGTCTGTCCCCTCCTCACTGTCTCCCCCTGTCTGCCGCTCCCTGTCTATCTCTCTCTGTCTCCCCCAGGATGCAGACGGTGTGTTAGGTAGCTAATGGCTGGAGGCTTTTTATTCCTCCCAACCTTTAATGTGGTACACACACACACACACACACACACACAGATGGACACTACACACCAAATCCCGCTGTGACATCATGATGGAGTGTCAGGTGCTGCTGGCTAATTTCTGCCTCAACGTGTGTGTGCAGAGGTAGAGTGGATGGGTATGAATACTAAACAGCCAGCTAATGATATCTATTTTGTGTGTGTGGGTGTGTGTGTGTGTGTGCAGTAGCTAGCAAATGATATCTATTTTCTTAGTGAACAAGCCCACTGTGTATGTCTGCAGAGGCAACTGCTGTTTCCACCTCTCCTGCTGACTGCACACGGACAC
The DNA here is from genome assembly GCF_042242105.1 of Pempheris klunzingeri. Taxonomy (NCBI): domain Eukaryota; kingdom Metazoa; phylum Chordata; class Actinopteri; order Acropomatiformes; family Pempheridae; genus Pempheris; species Pempheris klunzingeri. The sequence goes on from NC_092028.1 coordinate 7,276,076, forward strand.
ATACACCACATACACACACATGAACGTATTGTGAGGTACAGTACACATAGCACCATAAACATTTATCCTGCTCCCACAATGCATTTAGGAAGTATAAAATGGCTGGGGCTTTAAATTAATCATGGTAAGATTCTAGTTTGCACAAGGTATTTTCTTTTGTTTTTGTTATTTTAACAATATATTGGAGGAAACAGAACAGCCACATCTTCTTGCAGCCATTGCAACACCCACATCTAAACATAACAACAACAACAAGATAAGATAAGATGAGATAAGATAAGATAGATTTTATTTATCCCACATCGGGGAAATTCACTTGTTACAGCAACAGAAGAGACAGAAAAGGTGCAGAAACAAAGTGTCAGTAACAGAAGTAGTGCAAAATATAAAGAAATAAATTCAAATATAGAATGTATACATGTGTGTATCGCACAGTAGTAAAAAAAAAAAAAAAAGAGTAGTGACAAAGTGCAGGTAGCGGCTGTGGCTTGGAGATGTATGTAACACTGTTGTTAAACAGTCTGACAGCAGTGGGGATGAACGACCTGCGGTAACGTTCCTTCGCACACAGTGCAGTCTGCTGCTGAAGGAGCTGCTCAGGGCCCCCACAGTCTCATGCAGGGGGTGAGAGGTGTTGTCCATGATGGATGTCAGCTTGGCTAAGATCCTTCTCTCACCCACCTCAGCGGACAGTCCGGGATGAAGGCAGCCCACCTGATCAGTCTGTTGAGCCTCCTCCTGTCCATATCCGTGCTGCCCCCTCCCCAGCAGACCACAGCATAGAAGACAACCAAAGCTACCAAAGTGTCATAAAAAAAAGTCCTGAGCAGTCTCCTGCACACTTCAAAGGGTCTCAGCCTTCCTGCAGCAGGTGGAGGTGTTGTCAGTCCAGTTGTCATTGGGATGACCTGTGAAAATTTGTAAGCCAAATGACACGGTTCCTCTGACTGACACTTACACTGCAAATACAGAAATGTGCTGCAAATACAAAAAAAAAGGTGTTTCTCTAGTGGACACTCTGACACTGAACATGGCTTGGACAAGCTGGTTGTTGCTACGGTTTGTGACTCATATAGTTATTGAAGCCAAATTGGGCCTGTGTATCATCCGGTGATGTTTATGTTGTGGATTGACTTTTGCTACGGCTCTACCCTGAAAAATGAAGTGCTGACAGAGCCGAAAAACTGTTATTTTTAGTGATAAGTGAGGAAATGACACATGCATGACCAATACTATCCAGTTCACAATATGTGATGTGTAAGTTCTTTACTTTTTTTAAGCTGAATTTATCTTGTTATCATTGCAATGTTCGGCTCATTATAGCCTATACCTATTCCTGGTCTAATACTGCCTATAGGTTATCAAAATGTTAGAGTTAACTACACAAACCAAGCTTTGCATTTTGCACACAATCAGTGTCATAAAGGCAGGAATGCTTGGATACAGCAGGAACTAGTCTTTCCTCCTATTTTGGGTTGTAAAAAGTATCGTAACAAAACCACAGTAAATCGAGTCTTGGTGAAGTACTTTGTAACATGAATGGCATAATTCTACTTTCAAAATGCACAATTACTGGTTTTAGAGCCTGTAACATAACTGTTTGGGGGATAACTTACACCCACTTCACTCTACCTGCTCAACACCAAACAGCAAACAGACGGTGCATTCAGCTGCTAAAGAGACAGATCTTTTCACGAGTTGGTGGTGACCAAAACAAAAATAAAAACAACAAGGAGAATATATGTTCATTCTTCATGATTTAATCCTTCGAAATGTCAGTTTCTATCAGAGTTTACCACATAGACTTAAGGCAATAATGTGCTTGTTGTCCCCAAACGGCAAAAACAATGAATAGTAATTGATCAAAGTCAGACATCTACATTCTTCTGTATGTAGATACTGTATGTATATGTAAAATACAAAATGTAACTTTTTCATTTATTATAAACATAGTTCTGTTTTTCAATCCTGTGGTTTGAAAAACAATTGAACGCTATGTGGTTTGTTGTAATGCAGCACTGTGTACCGATACTCCGGGTTGGTGTATGTAAGTGAGCAGGCTATGTTTCCCACTGTTCCTTGAGTTTCGAAGGATCTGTCTGGCTTCCTCACAATTTTTTCCCATACAACAATTTTTTACCATAAAGGAAAGACGGTTTAACAAGAGCATGAGCAGATCTGACATGTAACACTGGATTTTAAAGACCACTGAGGTGTGAATATCTGTGTCAAACCCACTGTATAGTTTTGTCTAGTGTAAAGGAGGGTTTTTCTCAGTTTTACTTTTTGCATCATGATTTCTACAGCTAAGGCTAAATCCATCCGCTGTCTGTCTTTCTCTTTTTCTACTACCCCCCATGTCATGACCTTTAACCTCCCCTACTGATGTCATTGCTTTGGCCTGAGGCAAATTGACCCCCTGGAGGCATGGATACAGCAACCCTCTGTTGTGTGTGTGTGTGTGTGTGTGTGTGTGTGTGTGTGTGTGTGTGTGTGTGTGTGTGTGTGTGCCTCAGATGTGTACATGTTGTTCTGTAGGAGTTGTGCATGTGTGTGTGTTCAGTGTGTGTGTAAGTCCTTGCTCTGTGTGTGGCCCTGTGTTTTGCCCATTTATGCACAGGACCTGCTGCTGTCTCATAATCAGATTGTAATACATGTAATGAAATTATCTGAATTCTATTCCAGATTATGACTGATGGAGCACAAAATCAGTCTTTCTCTTACACACACACACACACACACACACAAACACAGAAATGCACACATGCACAATAGGATTCTCTATCTCTTCTCATTTCTCATGATCTCTCTCAAATCTATATAGTGTCATGCACACACACACACAGACAAATGTACCAAAGTTCGGGCAGATGCATAAAAACACACACACACTCACGCTTCTCAGGATGCCGTTCATCACTGTGGCAACAGCAGCAGGCTGGGAGGATGACCTTTCACCCCTCAGGAGGTCAGGTCCCAGGGGTCGGCATGGCAACGATCCCTGTTGTTTGAAAAGGAAGACATGTGGGCATCTGGCTTGAAACAAGGAAGGTCTGTCTGCAGTGTGTTTGCATATATGTGCATTTATCTCATACATATAAAGCAACATTATGTAGCTTACTCTATGTATAGTTTAATGTTACTGCCCTCATTGTGGGCTGTGTGTTACCAACCCTCAGCATATACCTTAGCTTTTCCCCTGCCAGCCTGGAAATCCTGAGTGTATGTTTGACTGCTGCTGTCATTAGAATTGCTTTACACTACACTGATCTGTCTGTGAGTCATGCATTTCTGTCCTTACCTGTGTTAGTGAGCCATTACACCTGGAGGCTGCCTAGTTTGTTGGTCACTGAGCAGGTTCACTGGAGCAGTTGAGGGCTAAGGGGCTCGCTCAAAATCATCTCAGGACAATTCTGCCATCTATTTTGCAGTCTGGGGTCCAGGGATGGAACCGTCTAACTTCCAGTCACAAGCCTCGTGCCCTTTTGTAAAAGCATCTTAAGGGAAGAGTTCTGGATATGGAAAAAGATGAGAAAGAGGGAGAAAGAGAGAAAAGCAGAAAAGACTGGTGACTTCAAGTTGGAAATGAACAGTCCTCCCCTGTTTAAGTCCAGTGTGTTGTAGACTCATCCATCTACCCAACCTCCTCCCCATGCTGGCTTTGTCTACCTGACTACCTTCTTTTCTCTCATCATAATTCCTACCGCCGATGAAGGTTTTGTCACTTGAACATAAACATATGCTCATTTTGTTCTTTTTCAGAAGACAGTCCCGCTGCACAGGGTGTAGAAAAAGCATACTGTCACAACTAGTTGGCAGCACAAGGCAGATTATTAGACTGGGGTGCAGTCACAAGCCTAAAACTGAGACCTGAATCTTGATGGTAAAGACCCGACCAGACTAACAACATTAGTTTCATTTATTTCATTGCAACCTTACCACTACAAAAATGATGATATTGGGCGATTCTGCTAAATCCTGGGATCATGTCAGTGTATGTGATGTGGCTCTCTGGTTCCTGTGGATCCTGGTCCTGGTTCTGCTGATGTGGTTCTCGGGTTCCTGTGGATCCTGGTCCTGGTCCTGCTGGTGTGGTTCTCCATCAGCCAATGGATGTGCGTTTTGAATTGAATTGAATTGAATTGAATTGAATTGAATTGAATTGAATTGAATTGAATTGAATCGAATTGAATTGAATTGAATGTGGTTTATGTACATTACGTGACAAAGAAAACATGAATTGCAGGTCTGCCAGGGGACACAAACTGCAGTCTTCAAAGGCTGACATGCTACATGCCCATCTGCCTGTCCCAAATGAGCTACATATAGAGTACTCTGTTTCCTGCATTTGTAGTGAACATCATAAATAATGAAATGAAGACTCGCCTAATGCAGACCTAACATGATACTGAGCTGGTGTATCCACTTGCAGCACATGACAGAATTAGCACAGTCAGAGAGAAAAAGAGAGACATTTTTATGTAAATAACTTACAAATAACAAAACTGCCAGAATAAAACTCACTGCTGGTAGGATTTTTTGTCAGGTCATCTTTATGAAAGTGATTTTAATCTCAATGACACTTGGTAAAATATGGTTAAATAAATATTATTTGACTCCACAGTAAAAAGGCCTTCTGCATCCACAATAAAAGGCTCAACCTCTTTTTCCGTATTGTTCAGTTTTTTGGATTGACAGCACTGCTTCAGTCTGTACTGCTCCAGCACCCTATGTGTCCTGCCAGCTGTCCGTCACATCAGTTCCCACCAATGACCCTTTCCCATAACCCCTTCCTCCTACACACATACCACACACACACACACACAGACACACACACACACACACTACCACATGCACAGAAAGACAGAGAGAGAGATGGAAAGAGAGGGAGAGAGACTATTTTACTAAAATGGTGTCAGTGTTAGAAGTATCAATCAAGACAGACAGGATTTACACAAATAACCACACACAAACACACACACACACACACTCACACACACACAAATACATTCACAGCTGCACACTCTGTCTCTGTCTCTTTCTGTCATGCACCCATGCAGACATATAATCACTCCCACCACCACCAAATACACAAAACACACACACACACAGTGCCTCTCTATCCCTTTCTCTCTCACACACACACAGAAGCAGCCAGTGTGAATATGAGTGATGGTTGCAGTTCGTGTCTATCCATTACAGCGGTCTGGCTGTAGACAGGTGAGCAGGCTGATACATGAGCAGGGCTTTATCTGCACTCACCGACTCCCTATGCCGTTTCATTCAGCACTCCCCACCCCCCACACATACACACCCCACCCCCACCCCCACCTCACACACACACACACACGCCCCCAACACACACCGCCATCTCCCTCTCCGCAAAGAAAGGAGATTTTAAAAATTTAGGCACAATTCAAATGTAATTTCCTAATCAGTTTTATATTAATGGTAGATGAGGGAGAGACACAACTCGGGTGCTATCTTCCTTCCACCATGGTGCGATCACTCACTGTTTCTTTAATTGGTAATCATACACACGCAGCAGGTGAGGAGCTTGTTTCTCAAAAATATATTTATGTGTGCAGTTCAAAAAAATTAATTAAAAGAAGTTAATTACCTTAAATTCATAATTCAAGTTAAAGTATAGTGTGCTTTCAAATACAGGGCTTGAAGGCAGGATGAAGAAGTGGCTATATTTGTTGGGTGTCACCTTTTTAAATGATCCATATGTCATACTGAAACCAGACTTTTCATTAGATCATTTTTAACAAATTAGCTTTACTTTAAACTGCTCTGGCAAAAAGCTGCCTCTATTATCATTGCGCATCTTAGAGGGGTTTAATTTGCACACAATTCTACAATTTAGAATGTTCCTCTTGTGTAAACGGCTCCTATATGACAAAATATTTTTATTGATCTATAATGAGAGTGAAATTGTCAGAGGAGGTATATGAATAACTAGAATTGTTATTGTAAATGTATATCCACAAATAGGTCGAAACAGCAGAAATAAACTAGTGTGTAGACTAGTGTAAGAGAGTGTGAGGCTTTTTTTTTGCATTTATTCCAAAGCTAAACTACGAACAAATCCATCCAGTTAAAAGCAGAGAAAACTACTTTGCAAGTTCATTCAAGTCGGTTTAAAAAGTGCATGACATAGCGAACCCACAGTAATCCCACCTCTTTCTCATCTTGCACCAGTCTGTCATTATTATTCATAACGTGCAGTTGAGTTGCAGCCTAATAACAATAATACTGCTTATAATCCTTTATTTCTTGACAAGCTCTTTGCGACCACCCGAGAAGATAAATATACACATTTTGTGCAGTAATGTTCCGTAAGTAACTGGTGATGCAGGATGACATCACCAAAACTGTGTAAAGAATGTGATAGCTGCCGGTATGTACAAGTTCATCGTTATCTATCTCGGCTCATTGTAATAAGTCAGTGTGGGGATGTACAGAACAGGAAGTAAAAGGCAACAATGTATCTTTTTGGCAATGTGCCATTTTGGTGTGATAGTGGAAACTGGGTTCTATTGGTTCTGCAAAACTTGATTATGTGCACATGGTATAACATGTTAATTGGTGAGCTTTAGAGGTGCTTGTAGACACATTTTATTACTTTTGGATAGACGCATTCTAGCTGTTTCCAGTCTGTATACAGTCATTCACCTAAGTTGACCAGCTGCGGGCTGTGGTTTCAGTTTTACAGAACAAAAATTTGGTTTACTAATCTACTCATCTTACTCTCAGCAAGAGGATAAACTATTCCTTCAATGTCTTTTTTTCCTTGATGTATTAATTAATGTACATTACATCACGTTTGTTGTTGTCGATGGAAATAATCTAACCTCTGAAAGCTTCACTATGCTCTTGTTTTGTCCATTTCAAAATGACTTTGTGACTAATTCAAACAAAGTATGAGTTTTACAATCCCAGAGAGAAGAAGGAAAGAGACATGAAGAGGAGAGAATCATTAATCTAAGTCAGTATAAAGAAAGGGATGAAAGACTGACAGAGAGAGGGAGGGACATCAAGGATTAGAAAGAGAAAAGGGGAGTGAAGGGTTAAGAGTGAGGTCGAGAGCAAGTAAAGTGAACTGACAAAGTAAAATGTTAACACACATATAACACATGTAGACACACACACACACATACACACACACAGGTCTGTGCAGTGTCAGGTTTTGGCACATACACTCCTGTTTTCGTGTAATGGATGGCAGTGTCACACACCAAGTGCTGTTTAACTTCAACCGCTCTGTACAGGACAGAATAAGTGTGTGTGCGTGTGTGTGTGTGTGTGTGTGTTATATCCATCCATCACACCTGAATAGCGCTGATTGCTGACAGGAATTGCCCATGGCCCTCTTGCTTCCTGATTGGTCAGTCCCTGCAGGCTACTGGTGTGCACTTGGGTTAAATTGTAAAACTAAAAATCCTAAGTAGATGAAAACGTCTTTTCAAAAATTGTAAGTCAAACAGTTACCACTAGATGCCACTAGGGGAAGTCAACATGGAAAGACACCTTATGGATATTAACACTTAGGAGTGAGGAGGACGTGAGGATGGCTGTTAGTTGTCTCTAACAGTGTAACTGTGTAACTAGTTTCATGTATTTTAGCTGAAGAAATACTTCATTTACACGTTTTAAAGGGCAGGCTCTGTAACATTGGAGAAACTTACAAGAGTAACTAGAGTATTTAAGTATCCAACCAAATAATCCCTGCTGTGGCTGTGGCTCGGAGGTAGAGTGGGTCGTACCTCAGTTGGAAGGTCGGCTGGTTCGATCCCCGGCTATGAGTCAGCATGTCGAAGTTGAATGTCCTTGAGCAAGACACTAAACCCCAACTTGCTCCTGAAGCAGCTTCAGTGTGTGAATGTGTGTGAAAGAATAGTCTCCTCAAACTTAGATTCCTCCTGAATGAATGATGTGTGAATGTAATGTAAAAGTTCTTTGAATAGTCAAAATGACTAAAGAGGCGTTATACAAAATACAGACCATTTACCATTTGCCCCTCCCTTCAGGACTCTTTCCAGAGTCACTTTCCCAAACCACATGAACCTAAACTGCCTGACTACTCTTGGAGGATGAGTCCACAATAGCGACAGACTGGCCAAATTTTGGCTGGACTTTCACAGCTATTCTTCTGCTAGCTAACTAGCTCGCTAGCTTTAGCAATAAGTCTGCCTATTATGCCTATCAGAGCCTTGTGGAGAACTCATGTGAAATGAGTGCATGAGCAAAAAGCATGCAAGTAGGTAGGTACTGAGGTAAACGGGCAGGTCGGCCGTCCAATAGATGGGCTTATTACAAGCATTATTACAAGATTTTTTTGAAAATATTCATTGATGCTGTCAGGCTGGCATGAGAATTTCACTATATAATTTATTGTGAATATAACACAAAATAGTTGTAAAGTAAGTTGCATACCCTGCCTTTACGTGGCCGCTCAGACAACTTCTGTCATTCTATTGTTGTACTATAAACCCATAAAAGAGAAATGCCAAGTCATCATGACTACTGTATCAATAACATGTGCATAACATAATTGGCCAAATGTTTGCTAAAATGCAAGTGTAGGGCGATTAAAGGCAGTAGATGTCAATCTCTATATTGTAACACATTAACACTTGTAGTGAGGACAAAACAATGAAATACATAGCATTTTCACATTCATAATGTACAGGCCAAAAAATCTAAATCAGTGCAGCAGAACCAATCTTTCTTGTAAAAACTTAAAAAGTAAGATGCCTACACTTTGTCTACATTACCCACAATGCAACGTGATGTCTGTTGACCAGATGTCAATGATGTTGTAGAGTAGTAGCTGGTCCCCCCTCGTAATGAGGGTTTAGCAAGCTATTCAGTTGTAGTGGAGGGGCTGGGGTGTATAGTTTGACCATGTCCTGGATGTTGGCTTGGCTTGACCCATTCACAACATGGTAGACAAGTACCAACGAAGCAGTGTCATTCACGCAGCCACCTGTAGCCGATGCAGAGTGCAGTGGAACAGTGTGATGTGGGAGGACGTGGGTAGACATTCACAGAGAGATGTCAGCCAGGCACACAGAGATTTGTGCTGCCACTGAAACTCATTTCCTTCTAACTCTGCCACCAGATTGTTTTACTTTTTTTTTACAGTAGTCTTCAGCTCGACTGATGGTAGCTCAAGGACATTCATAAGACTTAGGTCCTTCTGGAGAAAGTAAAGGCCTCCGACTATTACCATTTCAAGAAACAAGACACAACTGATGAAAATGATTAACTTGTTAAATGAAGTAACTAGAAATTTCAGGTTGATCTGACGTCAAACTAACAGATTGTAAAGTGTAACAACTCAATAACGGTTTTCAGAAAAAGTGCTCTGTGTCTTTTGGTCAGAATGCATCCATCCATCCATCCATTATTTATACTGCTTATCCGTCAGGGTCGCAGGGGAGCTGGATCCAATCCCAGCTGACTTTGGGTGAGTGTGGGGGTACACCCTGGACTGGTCGCCAGCCAACCACAGGGCCAACATATAGAGACAGACAACCACTCACACTCACAGCTACGGGCAATTAGGCTCACCAATTAACCTGCATGTCTTTGGAGTGTGGGAGGAAGCCGGAGTACCCGGAGAAAACCCACATGCAAACTCCACACAGAAAGACAACAGGTTCAAACCGGGATTCGATCCTGGAACCTTCTTGCTGTGAGGCAACAGTGCTAACCACCGCTGCCTGGTCAGAATGCATTAAATTGAAAATAAAATGCATGAAAAATTGGGCACAAAGGGGTTAATTATTTTTGACAATACACACAAACACCAAGTGAAAGCATGAAATATTACAATCATTTGGAACAAGCAACACACACACACACACACACACACATTGACCTGAACCCGACTGTTGCCTGGACAAACTACACAAATGTACTTCTGCGTGATGTTGCCTAAAGGAATCTCATTACCATAATAATTTATGTTGGTAATTGTCTGTGTTTCTCCTCTGCACTATGGTCATTTTTTGTGTCAGACACTGTGACCTTTGACCTTTTCTTTGATTACTTTCATATTTTGATTATTAAACTTGCACTATGTTATAGTTTAATTGACTTAATGGATCAATTTTGTTGATAATGATAATGATTTAATGTTTTTAACAATTCACACTTGATTACAAAATTCTCTCATCAATCAACATGCAGCTCAGCACAATAGTTATTCTCACATCTACAATGTAAACAAAAACCAAGACTCCATTACAACAGGAAGAGTAGCACCTCTTCACTGTCATTCGGCAGGTTTTATTTTTGTAAAATAATCCCAGTAATGCATAACATGTACATGTTCACATGCATGTCTAGGATAGCTACAGATAAAGATATACAGTAGAGTCTTCCCATCCATGTCCTCTTTATGTCTTCTCTTGGCCCCCTTTCTTTCATGCATTCATGATTTTCTGTCATACTTCATGGACTAATCTGTAGAGCTGTATAAAAGGCCTTGCTGTAGCTGTTGACACTGTGAATGTCACTACAGTGTCTGACAAACCTGCAGTTCCTTACTTCCTCTTCCCTTGCAAGGAAACTTAACATAACATAACAAATCAACCAGTCTTATTCATTCTCATTAATAAATGTCTCAATAAAACGCTCACTGAAAATTTATTTAATTTGCTTCTAATCCTACAATTCACTCCAGCATTATTAAAGTTGTTCATGGTTATGTTTGGGCATCGGCAGCTCTTGATTAAGGTCAAGGAAGATGAATAGTGATAAGATTCACATTTAATGGACCAAAATCCATTCAATGTCTAAGCTGTCACACTGAGATAGTCCTACATGTGGCACCCTCCTGCTATCTGTGGAAAACTGTTGTATACTGGATGTAGAGTCATTCTAAGAACATACTTCTTTCTTACCATCAGAGCTCTTTACTTTTATATGGAGATTTTATTGAACAATTTGGTCTTAGAGGTAAGACACGTTTCCATAAATGTTTAGAAATAATATCAATGTTCAGCAAGACAGACAATCACATTGTATATTCTTTAGACTCCCAATGTAACTTTATCAATTTAACAATTTCTATATACCATACAACAGGTATTGTAACAGCATCTACTCTTGTAACGAGAAAACAAACAAAAAAAATACCCATACACATATCCCATCATGTATGTTATTTCATACACAGTACGTTACAGCTTGCACTTTCATAAATTCTTATCACAGTATAACATTTAAAAATGCATTTCATGTGGTTGATTTTACATCAAACACGATCACATCATGCAAATACATAGTTTTCTTTCTTTTTAGTCAAAAAACGCTATATTCTTAAAACATTATATTATATTATATTATATTATATTATATTATATTATATTATATTATATTATATTATATTATATTATATTATATTATAATCCATGTCATTGAGCCAGGTCTATTGTTATGCAAACCACATCAGGAGTGCTTGTGTGTGCACGTGTGTGTGTGTGTGTGTGTCAGATAGCATGTAATGAATTCATTAGCTAGCATTTATTAACTGGTCATTTGCATAAGGCTACAAAGACAAAGCCGGTCAGCCAACAGAGATTTGATTTACATAAACGAGTGGAGTGTGTTTGTGTGTGCGCGTGTGTGCACAGGATTTTTCGTGCATGCATGCTGGTGCTTGTGTGTGCATGCATGAGGAACAGAGTAGAGAAATCAGGGATGAGTCTGAGGGAGAGAGAGAGAGAGAGAGAGAGAGATCTAAATCTCAATATGCTGCACATCCTTCCTACGTGTGTCTGTGTGTGTCTTATATTTCACCGTTATCCATACTACTGTAATATTCATTCATATGATTGTTTATCTTATAGTGTGTTTTTATTCATTTATTTAACACTGAACACTTTGGAATTCCTTATGAATCTAATAAGTTATATCAGTGTTTCAAACTATAATTATGGAATTCTACTGCAAATTCTACTGCAAGTCAGACTTGTGAGATAGTAAATCACAAAGTTACTAATTCTCTCATTATTTTGACTTGCCACAAACGCCTCATCTATTTTCTTTCTTATTGTTATTATTTTTCTGCATCCAATTGACATTTAAGTAAACTTTTGTTCATTTTGAGCATCACAACCCTTCATATGAAAATTATTTGACACAACTGCCACTGAAGCTTCTGCCACCAACCTACTACAATGGAGATTATTATTTCAAAGGTGCAGTTTAAAGCTGGAGTGCAGGACCCTTGCCAAACAAGTTCACACAATGATGATTAAGCCAATCACTGCCAAGTAAATCTCACCGTATTTCACACACAGTACAATGGAGTTTTTAAATCTGGTGTCTGTGGCGACATCCCTGCACTGGTACATGGGAAGTGATGCATTTTATGTCAACCAGCAATGACAGAGTTTATGGGGTTAGAAATCACAGCAACAGAGCTGGCAGAACCTATGGTGGAAATTCTAAGAAGAGTCCGAATAAAGTTTCTGATGCTCCAGTCAAAAAAGAAACTCTTGCATCCAGATGTTTTACAAAAAAAAAAAAGAAAACGATCAACAGCAGGAGCTGTAGGCATACGTCATAAGCAATGTAATTACTTCCACTGTCAGAAAGGGGGAGACAGAAGCTCCACACTGCACTGAAAATAGCATTGAAAAATTAAAAAATTATGGTCTGAGACTTTTGTAATTTGTCTTCTGATATCCACATGATATCATGTCTGAGTAAAAACAAGTGTCTCTAAAACAGAAGAACAGCTAAGACCGAGAAAGAAAAGAGACGGTGACTTGATGAGAACAAATGGGAGGCTCAGAGACTGATAACAGGAACAATACATCATAATAGCCGTCAGCACAGTCAGGAGAAACTGATGAGAAAATGAGCAGTTATGCATCTCACAACTTCACTGCGAGCTGTAAGGACGTGTCTCTGCTCTGATATCCTTGAAGAGATTATTCTCTTCTCTCTACAGTAAGTATGTCATTCACAGATGGACAGGCTGAAGGTTGAACCGTGTGTTGTGGGCTTTGGTGATTCTTGCATCACCAGGTTCAAACGAGCATAAAACACAAACATGAACCAATGTGTACAAAGTGCATGGATCTGCACTATGGACCTGTGTTTTATGCCTGTGAGTTCCCTGCAACCACACTGTGTTCAGTAGTTCACTTGTTGCCAAGCAGGTGGAACAACTCTGTTGATGGCAACGTCAGTCTGTGGTCATTTCACCACTTAAGTCCACATTAAAATGTCTCAAAAGCAACTGGTTCGATAGTCCAATTTGGTACAGACATTCCTGTTCCCCAGATGATGAAAATCCTATCAACTATAGTCAGTAATTAGTGGCTATAGTCAGTGTCCCCAGACTTTTCTTTTAGTGCCTCCATGAGGTTATTACTCAAGTTTATGATGAAATGCCTCCAAAACACTAAACTGATTATTCGCATATTGTCATTCTGGCCTTAGCATTAAACACTGAGCACCACTGTGCTGTACAGCCTCACAGTAGCATGGCTATAGACTTTGCTGTTGCCCAGTGGTGAGCTGAAAGTCAGCAATCATCTTGATTCAAAACTTTTAATATTTATCTGTGTATGGTATTTTTCATTTTTTTCATCCAATTCATGGACATCCAGAAAGGAGAGAGAGAGTCAAGTCAAAAATCAAGTGTACATTCTTTTGCTAATGCTAAAACATTTTCAACTCACCTAGACACAGCTTGGGCTCAGTTATTGCCAACCAAAGCAAATTTGCATCTCTTGTCAGTATTTCACAGTGAAATGTGTATGACTGATATGACTGGCTACAATAAAGCTTTCCATGTCTCTTTTATTACAAGATCACTTCATTTGTTTTAGCCCTGAGGGTCGTGAGCATCTTTCCAAAGTGCTTGAAGTGAGCTGGCATCTCTCAGTCCAGCGCAAGGGGTGGTGGAAAGGGTTAAGACGACCAGGCAGTCTTCACTTTAATCTTCATAATGGAAGCTAAAGAGGACTAATGATACCTTCTCTCTCCTCCTCCCATGCCTCCCTCCATCCCTTTCCCCTTCCCCATTTCCACACCTCCATCCTTAACCCCCTGACCCTCCCTTCCTTACTGCCTCTCTCTCTTTTTCTCCCATTCATCCCACTCTCTCTGTCCTTCATCACTCCACCCTTCCCTCCATTCTTGCCTCTGTTCCCTCCTTTCTCCACCTTTCTATTAGCATCCCTCCATCCCTTCTCTCCTCCGACACAGTCAGGCGTTACCACGGTGACAAATGGATCCTCGCATGCCGCAGTGTTGCTTTGTGTATGTGCGCGTACCTGATGTAGGGTGTGGATTTCTAGCTAAGTATCATGGGTATATGTGTGGTCTATATGTGTCTATATCTATCGAGGCATGTGTGTGCATGAGAGAAGGTATAGTTATGTATGGTGTGTGTGTGTGTGTGTGTGTGTGTTCCTGTGTGTGTGTGTGTGTGTGTGTGTGTGTGTGTGTGTGTGACAGAGAGAGAGAGAGAGGGCTGTAGCTCTGTGACAGTGACTGATAGCCAGTCGTGGTAAACGATGCAGAACTTTCTTTAATAGGAGCTACAAGAGGTGGTTAAAAATCCTGCCTAATGGAGAAATATGAGAGAGTGAGAGGGAGGGATGGAGGAAGATGGGGGTAGGTAGATAGAGTAAGAGAGTGAAAGAAATGATAGGGAGAGAGACAGATAAGGAGAGATGCAGCAAAGGTAAGGAGAGGAGAGAGGGAGGAAGAGATGCCATCAGAAGAGAAGGGAAGGGTATTAAAGCAGGAGACGGGGGAAAGGATAGGTAGAGGACACGTATTTGATACCAGAGTATCTGTGGCCCTGTGATATCATGAGCACTTCGAAGTGAGCACCAGAGTTTGTGGTTTTTTTGGACATATGTGATTGTTTTAGAAAAACTGAAATAAGTTAAAAGATTAATATATTTTTATTGCATTTTTAAACAAGACTTAGACCTACAGTCACACTGGCTGTACTGTGAGGAACTGCTGATTAGAACTTTGACCTGCTTATAGCACAGTTCGGGTAATCACCAAAGTTATTGAATTTCATTTTGAGACATGAATGGATGTGAATGCGTGTTCCAAATTTCATGCCAAATCTTATCCAGCTGCTTACATTTCACTCAAAACCAGTTATGGGTAACTTCATGGTAATGCTACAGGAGAAGTGACCATCAAGTCAGTAGCCGTCATCCTCGGGAAACCATGACCAGAGCTGAGGACTAAATGGCTCAGTGGCACACACATGACATAACACGTGTCATGACAATCACAATGTACATTGTCTGGTACATTGTGCCTGATACAAATACATAAACTGACTGCACCAAATCCACAATAAGGGTGAGCCTTTGTTCTTAAAGAAATGAGAGGAGATTGGATAAAACATCTTTGTCTCACACCAAAGTCTCACATAAAAAAATAACAACAACAAATACAAGAGAAAAAGCATATAATCAAATACTAGGTTCTTATTAGCCCCATGTCTCCTCTCTATCATCTGTGACCATCAGTTCTCCTTTCTCCTTTTCTTTAACATGATTACATCATCAGCCAGTCTACTGCTGCATGCCCATAGCAGGGACCTAATGAAGGCACCAACTAAAGACCGTAGTTGCACAACCATTACCCATCATTACCCAGCTCGCACTGCGGACTTTGATTCAAGCATGTGGCTAGCTTCAGTGGTGGCACGGTTTGGTATGAGCTTTGCCTTGGTGACCTGAGAGTGTGAGACAGAACCTGACAGTATGAGTCTCAAGCCAGATATGTGAGAGTTGCCATGACTGTGTGTGTATGTTGTACCAACCCAATGATTAAATGCTGAAATGTTTCACAGGCTATGAGAAACTTTTGAGTTGCTGGTGGTGCTATTAGTGCCATTAGCCTGGCTACAACAGAAAAAGCAGATTTAGAACTGAATAATACTGCTGCATTCATTGTTTTGACAGCTGGACAAGAAACACATGGCACAACATTAGCATTAGCATTTGGAATCTAAATTTTCGGTGTCTAATATTTAGTCTGTTTTGATCTCTCCTGAGGAGTCCTGGGCAGGTAGTGTACAGTGGATCAGTCAGAGATGTTTTGCTGAAAACAGCTGGCTGTTGTTGCTGCAAACAACACTGGTGAGTGCTGAGTGAATCAAAACAGTAAAATTGCAGGCCAGAAAATTAGCAAAAAGATGCTACAAAGCTTAGAGGAGATGCAATACTGATCATAGCAGCTTTAATGTAAAATCTGAATATGAAATGCAGCCCATTCAAAATCAAATATGAAATTAAAGTTAGTAAATTGTACACCAATCAGATGCAGATGAAACTCTTCGCTAAAGAAGCCATGGAGCCATCAGGTAGGACATCAGCAGGTAAACACAAGGGCGTCCTACCTGATGTCCATCCATGTCTAAAGGCAAGACATGCTTACACTTTCTTCACTTCCCCTCTTGAAAAGTCTATATTTTAGCTCTGTCTCTTCATTCATGGTGTTGCACTTAGCTGTACACATGAAAAATGAATAAAGAAAAAAAGAGAAGTTCTGATCCAGCCTACTTTCAAACGTTTGGACTTCTGGCTAATCACTGTTGAACAAGGTGCAATTGTCAAATTGTCTGTTTAGGAAAGTTCTAAAAATTGTCTATGGAAAAGGGAGTTTTGGACACTGTTGGACCTTTAATGCTGACGACCACTTTTCCTGGTATACTTACATACTTACATACATTAGGCTAATATCATTGTGCATTTGTATGTACAAAAATAGACAAAGAAGGTGCTGTAGATGTATAGGAGCCAGAAACAAATTTCTGGATCTATGGGTGACCATGAACATGCAGGATGTGTACGCATGTTAGAATGAGCTGATGTCACATCCTTTCCATTAAAACATTAACATTCCTTGTTCATTCAGAGTTCATGAAATCTACACACACAAAATGATGGGCTTTCCACTTGAACGAACCCAGATTTTATGCACTCATTATGTTCATACAGGTGTCTTACCCCAGATGTGAGTTCATCACATTTAAATAATTATTGTATTACCAAAAAGTTGCTCAAGTACCATTACTGCATGTAAGCCAACAAATAGACATGACCTTTGCTGACATTTGTTGGGCATCTTAACACATCTTACCCCACTGGCAGTTGATGGTGGTTCCACACTTAAAACTGACTTAAAGAAGTTCATTTGTGAGCCCCTGTTTCGGAAACTCCTTTAAAGTGGCTGCTCTGACCATTCCATCCTTGATCCAGAATTCCTTGAAGTATTTCTGATTTCTGATCTGATTTTTGATCCATCCTTAACACTTGTACCAGTTCAGATGGAGATGCACTTAACCAAATTCACCACAGGATGGCAATGTTTGACTAAAACTCGTGCACAGCACAATACAGTGCTAAACCTGCCTCCTCTGCTGAATGTATGATGGGTGAACTGTGAAACTGACGATTCGAGATTTGAGTGATTTCATTTTTTCCTCTTTCTTTCTTTGTTTCTTTCCTTCTATCAACCTTTCCTTCTTTCTTTCTTTCTGCTGAGGATACTGTTGTATTTCTGAGTCTCTGTGTGTCAGTATTAACAGAGGAAGTTGTGTTGATTTGAATAGAGATTTTACTATTGTGTGTAGTTTGCAGTGGTACACTCAGGCGAGATACTTTAATATGCCACAGAGGTTATGCCACAGTGGGAATACTTTGACTGCTAAACTGTGTGGGTCAATGATGGTGAATCCTTTACTAACCTTATTTTAATACAGGAACTCAAACGCAAAAGAGCAAAGAGCAGCCTATTCTCTCATGAAAAGTAGTTTAATGTCCGCTACAGTAATCTGGATAAAGAGATGAGGACACATGCATTAGGATTACAGGAGTGCCTTTGTTCATGATTTGCATGAAGCACTGCTCACAGAAACACATTTGTGTATCAGCATGTCCATCAGCTTCACCACCAGTGGAGTTTCAGTGTGAGCAGCCAGTGAAGCATCACTGAGCTCAAAGGGATACCACAGTGATTCAGTAGTGGGCTTCTATAAAAGCTGTGGGACTCACAAGAGACAAATTAAACAAAAATGGTCAAAATTGGGGCAACAGAGGCCAAGATCTCCTGACTTTTAGTCTTTAATCTAGGTCTGAGTTCAAGATGTCCTCTAAATGGCCTCAAGATTAGATAATAATCTACTGTGTTTTGATTCAGATTGTGCTTCAGTGGTGCGTATTATCAAATGTGCAATTTATCAAATTAGGAATAACTAGGAATATTTAATTCCTTTTAGTTTTTGGACTTTATCTTCTGAGGTAAATATCTGGCTCTTTCTCTGCAAAATACTCCTCTCTAGTTGTGTTTATCTGCTATTTGGTTAGTTTATAAGAGCTTTTTCTCTGAAAACACCGTCCTGCTGTGGTCAGAAACAACACTATGAGAGTGGTGGGAGTGAAACTAAACAGTTAAGTTGTGGACCACACAGCTGACCAATGAGCTGAAATTCACCGTAAAGCTGATGTGTGTGGAAATACAGCTAATAATTCTCTGTAGGTTCATCACTACCAGAGACACTGTTCCCACTGTCACAGTGTCACATTCTCATTGAGCGTATGGTTATTAAAAAAAAAATCAATCATATCCACTTTAGTTCTAAAAACATGCAAACATGTCAGGTTTAACCCCACTGATGTAAGAGTTTGATCTAAAGCAGCCTGAAAGTTGTGCATCCACAGGGTTTTCAAACAAGGACAGTCTGTGTGTAAAGCAGATGTAATTATCTCTACACTGTGGAAACAGCAAAAGCAAACCTGGATTTAAAAAACATATAATACATTAAATATAATATATTAAAGATATATAGTTTCTGACTTTGAGATCACTTCATTTGGTTAAATTTCAAGAAATTAATAGATTTCTTCTAAGAAAGTAGCATTTACCCGTGTGTGTGTGTGTGTGTGTGTGTGTGTGTGTGTGTGTGTGTGTGTGTGTGTGTGTGCATACACTATTATGTATGGATCTGGGCAGATAAACAAATAAAGAGAAAACACATCCTACTCATAAAGATATGAAGCCACCATTTGGGTTTGGTGACCATGCTGAACTTGGTTATTTATTAACTCCTGTCCCACTTCCTGACGCAGTCACAGCAGATATGAATACATACAGTACAGAGGGCAGTTTATTCAGCACCACAGTCATTTATTCATTTCCAGCTGGAAAGTCCCATGTGGAACCTGTTTAGCAAAAGTTGATCAATGTGAAAGGCTCTTATATTATACCTAAATGCATTTGAACAGACTCTGATACTCAGAGGGAGAGTGAAGTGTGTGTAAATAGTGCTTAGAGATAACTGGGGTTGGTTGGGTGTGGAGACTGTTTTGTTTTTAATTGGTTGCCTTGCATGCGCTTCCAGACAGACTTGCTGTGTAAAGCATCCTCAAAATGATATATAGACTGTAACAATATAAAACTGATCTATGCTAAATGTGGCTGAATGTATTGTGTTTCTAAAATCACAACTGAAAAGTTAATAACTTTGTTTACTTTTGTGTTTGGGATTGATGTTGAAATTAGGACTGCGAGTAAAGTAATAGATAAAGGTAAAACTGATCTGGGACCATCTACATTCATCTAAATTTTAAATTTTAAACACTGATTTTGTACGAAAACTATTTCCACCAGCATTGCCAGATCATTTTTACAATGTGTGAGCGCAGAGAAAGTTAGACACAACTTTGAGAAGTTGTCTTGTTGAGTTTGTTTTGAGTTTTGTGGTTCTGTAACAATGTCTGATAGTCAAGACTAATAATTCATAGACCACTACTGACTAGTTAAACATAAACACAGGTCAAACATCTAACTAGAACCCAAATGATCCACCTGTTGTAACACCATAGCAACACTTGTTGCTAAACATCAGCCCCAAAAGCTATGATCAGACCAGAACTCTAGCTATAGCTATATATAGCTTTAGCTATGTTTCCATCAGTATTGAAGTATTGTGTTTGAAAAGGTCAGTGGAAACTTTAAAAAAAACTGTTCAATTTCAGAAGAAAAGGTTTTATATTCGCTTGAGGTAGTTTTTGCCTTTTTAACACACAAAAATAAACACCTTTGTCAAATATGTTGTAACATAGCAAACATTTAGGTCACCACTGATCAACTGTTTCAGCCATCCTGATCCTAACCTGTTGATGGAAAGACATTTAATTTGCACTTTATTTTTCTTTTCTTATTTTGAAAAGGCTGTTTAAAACGTGGTTGACTTTAGATGGACACACAGCTATTGTCTCACCAGTGCCACCAACACAGCCCCATCATTATTTGAGCACCTTAAAGGCAGAGTCTGCAATATTGGGGGAACTTGCAGGAGTAGCTTGGTTTTTTTTTGTATCTAACTGAAAATATCCCACCCCCTCTCCTCAGACTTTCCTCTACAGCTACCACATATGAGCACACTGCCTCACTAACATTACTGCTAATCACAAGGAAAACAAATGCAACATTACCTTCAGCTCTTAGCAACTGCTTAAACAGCAGTCTGTCATGGTGAGCTGCAGCTCTCTCTCTCTCTTCGGCTTAGTAGATGTGTACTTTGTGCTGGTAACTTAGGACAGTTGCTGTGCTGTAATAAAAAAAACTATCTTTGCCATTCTTGTGTGACAAGCTCGCTAGCTTTAGCCTTGTAGAAGACTCCAGTCATGCGCAATGGATGCACTTGTGGCATGCTCGCAGGTATGTAGATATGTTGATAGACAGGGCAGCCGTCCAGTCATTTCGACGCTGACCAGCCAGGCTTAGATTAGTGCGGTTTGAGGTCAGGGGTTAGGAAATACATTGTAGTCTATATTATGAGTTCAGCCAAAGTCCTCACAAGTATAGTAAGGTTTGTAGATGTGTGTCTGTGTGTGTCAGTGGGAGGGGCCAACAGCAGCACCTGCAGCTCTGCACCTAAGAGAAGGCACAGCAGTGAACATGGAGTGAGCAGAAAGAGGACACATGGAGATGTAAGGATGCATCAGAATAAATGACAAATCCTGTGGACTACCAGCAACTCCTCTTAGCTCCAAATTCTTCTGTTTTATGAGTGTCGCAATTTCCATCTTCCGGAGAGCCCTCTAAACTCTGCTACAGGGTGGACTACACAAAGCAATTTAACATTTCCTGTAGCATGTTTATTGGCCAGATTCTCCTTCAAACATGCTCACCTCAGCACGCTCTTGTGGTGTGGTGTGGTTATGAATGAAGACAGTGGATTATGTACTGTGAAGAAATGGGGACTAAAAGGTGAGACTTCAGTTTCAGTTCTCCTGCCACTGAGGTGAGACAGCTTATTATTAACCTTGCTCCGTGTACACAAGTGCCACTTTAGCGTCTGAACACATCTCTGACAGAAGTATAACCGAGGTCAACAGGACAGGGAATGCTGAATGCAGTTTCAGAAAGCAGTTTTGTTGCAAGTCGGCTGAATTCAGGAGTTGAAAACAGTTTGGACTGAAGAGGCTGGAGCCTGACCCTGAAACTTGCTGAAGTAAACCACAGTTGGAAAGAGAACATCTATTTCAAACAGGTGAGTGAGCCTAACATTACAGCATCCAATGGTGTATGTATGTAGAGTATTTCCATTTTATGCCACTTTACACTTTTACATACAAATAGAATTGGTTTCATTTCAATAACAAGATAAAGAGGTCAAATAGCCAAATATTTCATAAAAATGAAAGATTGAAATGCAAAACGATTTGTAGAACTTTGTGTCTCAGAATTTGGTTTTTTTTTCATCTCCCATTAATCATCTCACAACCCTTCAGATTTATATGGTGACCCTAGGAATGTGGCAAACCCTAAATTGGGAACCACTGGATTAAAATAGCTAACTGTATATAAAGTAGTTCAAACTGTCTCCACCTAGAGCAGCTACAATAGTAAAATCCTGTTCTAACATTGATGTATCAGTACTAACAATCTGATCATGTCGTGTATGTGCATAGGAGACACTTTACTGCAGAACAAAGACATTTAAGTACTTAAACTACATTGGTTAGTTAAATATTTAGCAAGTCGTATTTCCAAGGAAAAAATTCTTTTCATGTACAAAAATCTACCACAATTTTGAACCCAGTTATTGTGGGTATACTGAGTAGGTACTGTAATCAAGTTAGTTAGTAGACAATTGATTTATCGTGTCCTTTCCCAACATATCAAATGCGTCATTCACTGAGCTGTCATTGTCCCAAAAGCTGTTGTTTTTTCCAAAGCACAAAATCATTTTCTGAATACATCAGAGGCAAGAATTGTGGCCATGTTACTGTGATCACCCACATCTTTATCCCCACATTAAGGGCTTTTTGGTGCTATATTGTTTGTCTTGATTCCCTTCTATATCCCTAAATCAAAACCTAATGAGCGTGTTGCCATGAAATTTAATTTCCACAGGAAGAATCTTTTGTGTTCTGTCTCCAGCACCACCCTCTGAACAAACTTGACATGGTAAGGTGCTAACGGACATTTTATGTGCAACTGAGGGAACGCCAGATTCACTCAAACCAGCCAAAGTACATTGTCTTAAACAGAGGCGTGATCAGTGTTTCATTTCTGAACAAATGCAAGTGCACGTCTCGCGTTTCAAACTGCTGGCTGCGATTGTAAAACACTTGTTCTTTCTCACCACATATGTCCACGTCCATGTTTACTGCTGTTGCACAACACAGTGAATGTGGAACATGTGAGAGTGAGTTGGCTGTTTCGTTTAAATTCAGTGGATGCATGAAG
Source organism: Pempheris klunzingeri (assembly GCF_042242105.1). Classification (NCBI taxonomy): domain Eukaryota; kingdom Metazoa; phylum Chordata; class Actinopteri; order Acropomatiformes; family Pempheridae; genus Pempheris; species Pempheris klunzingeri. The sequence continues at coordinate 7,298,846 of NC_092028.1, forward strand.
AGTTTTAAGCAACATGTTTGGCCCAGAACTCTGCTACCTTCCAGGAACAACAACCTTTAAACACTCCCTCTCATGTTTGATCTCCCTCTCTCTCTCACACACACACACACACACACACACACACACACACACAGAGTAAACACAGTGGTTAGTAACACAGTGACTAAATTCATAAAATCTTTTGTATTTGCTTAAGTGAGCATTCATGTTCTGGTAGCTCTTTCCTGGGAATTCCAATGATGTACAAAATCTTAATCAATATCAGTAGACTTCATCCTCTAAGGATCATGAATGCCTGTAAACATTTCCTGACAGTTTATTCTGACTCTGCAGGTGCACTAAGCCCATATAACGCCACAAAAATAACAATGGATCAGAGAAATTTTATTTTTTTGGCTAATTTGATTAATTTCTACACCACAAGCAATAAATGGCCCGCACTCCCTCCCTATAAAAGGCAGTGAATACGCAGAGTGTCTAAGGAAGTCGATACTCGCTGTCACTTCAAAGTTGCATTGAATCTACATCAAAAGGGACAAAGGGAGCCAAACAATAATCAGCTAGCTGAGCGTATCATGCCTCCATGAAACAGAGGGAGAGAGAGAGAGAGAGAGAGACAGAGAGAAGAAAAGAAACAATAAAACAATGTGGTTTAGTTTCTGTTTGCTCAGCTGCAATAAAACTTGCCAAAAGGCAATCAGGAACTCACCTGCAGCTAGCATGCATGCTAACTGGAACATTTAACTCTAGTTGATCTTTCTAAAGCCAAAAACATTGGAACAATTAAACAGTCTGCAAGCCGATCTCTTAGTGTTGGTGGATCACTTCCAACATTTTCACCCTTAATTTCAGCCCTTAATGGCCGAGTAGGAAACACATCTATGTTCTATTCACTCTTTGGGTACCATGGATTCATCCAACAGTTGTGATATTTCAGTCTCACACGGCTAAACTAAAGACCATCTTGCAATGGGATCACACCAGCCACAATGCCAAAGCAGTATGTAAAGTGCAACACAACACACGACATGACAGATGCTTGGCGAATTGTCCTTAATTTATTCAATATGTCAAAAATGATTTTTGATGAAACCTTCTAAAAATCTTGCACCCCCCCATGCCGCTCTGTCTCTGTCTGTCTGCTTGTATGTTTGTCTGTGCAGCTCTCTTCAAATGAATCACAATCATAAACAGTATTGACACTATTTCTAATGAATATTGTGCCCACACCTCCTGTGTGAACAGCCCAAATGGTTAACATGGCACTGATAGGAAGTAATAACAAAGACTGAATGTTATTTTTTGCTGGATCAATGGATATGAATGATCGATTGAAACGGGTACGGTGAGCTTTAAAACGAATGGGGGCTGGGGGCGTAAAGTAGGAGGCCATTCACCCCTTCCGTTCTTCTGGCACCCTCACTTGGACCACACCCGTTTTCCAACTTTGCCTTCATTTTGATCTCAACTACACACCCGTAAAGTTTTGCAACTGCATTTTACAAAATGTGTCCACAGATAGACACATAACACAACAATGCCTGCTGACATTGTCACGGCTGGTAAAAATACACTTTCTAGCACCTCTGAGGTTGACCATTTAACATGTTATGTCTCATTTGTTTAAGCTGTACAAAACTAAAGTGTCATAAAGACATCATGGATTAAAGGGGTGTTACGTACTGGAACTATTTCTCACTGGGCTGAAATCATAGTGGCTCAGGATGATACCCGTGCCAAAACCCTGCACCATTACATACACTTCCACATCCATTAGCCTGACCTCCTATATGTCAGGTATTTTACATTTGCAAATGATCGGATTCTTGTCAACTGCGCCAACATACACATGAAGGGGACTGAGTTGAAATGACAGAGCCATTCTTTTTATCCTTGTGCCCAAATTTCACTGCCTGCCTACAATCCACTCCCCTTTCCACAAACAGTGAGAACCAGCCAGTAACACATGAGGCAACTTAATTACATAACGCATTTCATACAGAGAGTAAACTCAGAGCAGTATTTTACAAAGCACAGGGATGTGGCATCACCCTGTGTAATGCTTTCAATAATGTTAAGTCAGTGACATTATTGAAAGCATTACAAGACATGAGATTACAGCACACAAGATTAATTTAGTGCTGCCAAACCTTGTTCATACATGAGACATGAAATTATTATTCTACTGATTATTACACAGAAGAACCTCGCAATCACCTCCTCAACAGTGAGACACTCTTTTGCACAGCTCCCAGAAAGGAACGGAGCCATAAGATCCGGTTCCCCTCAAACAGCCACAATTCCCATCACTACTATATGTCTCTCTTTCTATTCTAACACACACACACACACACACACACACACACACACACGCACACACACAGTCTGATGTGACACACATGGTAACCTGAGCATGCTTGCATCCACAGCATATGGACACTATTGAATTACACTGAAATATTAACAAAGTCATGGGTGGATAGATGAGTACTGGAACACAAGCATAGACACACACACACACACACACATTTAGCAAACAAATAGAAACACTTAGATACTCGTACAAAGACAATTAGGTGCATCTACATACGTACAGTGTTGCAGTGTTGTTTAATAATCCTGTTTTTTTTCTTTTACCATGCCAACTTTTTTTATTTTAACTTTCTTTTCTCCCTTATTTTTGACTCCTCTCAGCTCTCCACCCACCACCATGGCGGACCCATCTCCAGGCTGGTGGAAGCTGACTTTCCTGAGGAGAAAAAAGTCCCAGCCCAAGGTTCTGTATGAAATTCCTGCGGAGTTTGTTTCCAATGCCGCCACTGGTCAGCACGGGTCCGGCACAGCCTCAGGCACCACTGCCCATCCAGAGGATTTGGTACACGACCCTCAGCTGGATGCCCGACTGGAGAGGATCGTGGATAAAACAACAGCCAACAAAGGGCGCCACGTGAAGGTGTCTCACTCTGGGAGGTTTAAGGAGAAGAAGAAAGTGCGAGCCACACTGGCAGAGAACCCAGAGATGTTTCCAGGAGGTGACCCTGCACGGGATGAGAACCAGAGGGCTGGGAAGTGACCGGACCCACAAATATTCTAAAGATTTCATGTAATGCACACACATAGCTTCATTAACACATAAAAGCATTCAATCACAGATGCATTCATAGGGAAAGTGTAAAACTTTTATGGCTCTCTGCCCAGTTATAGAGCCATAGTGTCTAAATGTGGGCAAACCCTGAACCACGATATCTTCTTTGGAGGAAAATCACCACTAAAGACACTCATTGGAGTAAATGACATTTATCCACAAAACTTCTGGAGAATAGTGCATATTTCTAGTTTGAGGTTTTTCCATTCACTTCAATACAAGAAACATCTCCTGGCCCCTAGACGACCTGTATCTGAAGGTGCTAGTTTCAGCTGTGGCAGTTGCTGCTTTATCTACCTGCTGTGGGTACACCTGTCACCTTTGGGTTACTGGATGGATTATCTAATCAGTGTAGGACAGTCACCTTTGGACCTCATGAGAGCCCGTGGCTGCACAGAGATGTGTTGGAATCCAAAAAATATTCCTTGGAAGGTTTAGTATACTTTACAAAAATACACAATCAAAAATTCAGCCCAGTGATGTCAAAATAAAACAGGATTATATTTTGTTAGCACCTACCTTTAACCAATGGGATTGGTTGATTGATGATGTTTGTGGTACATGTTTGTTTTTTTTATAATAAATGTAAATCAGTGTCTTTGTGATGAAGTTATTGTGGGAAAAAAGTCATTGTTTCGTGTCTTATTAAAACATTATTGGACAAGCGTGTTATCAGATGGTTTATTACTCAGAACCATCTGGTAAGTTGTCTGAGGAAACTGTTTGTAAAGGGGCAGGCACATTCAATTAATACTTGGCAGGTGATTAGATGAACAATCTGTCTATCGCCATCTAAGACAGGCTAACTTCAACCAATCAGATCAGTGAACCACATAACTTAAAACTCTTGCCAAAGCCTGTTGGAAGAAGTGCTGTTCTTTGCTCTTCTCTCAGAGAAGAAATACTCTCCTGTTCAGATATAACGGATGCTTCAGCAGCATTTGCATTCACCTCTTCAGGAGCCACCATTGTCGTTTTCTGTTGTCACACCTAAACCCAACCTGTAGCTAATGCTGACTGGTCTGAACCAATGTGGGTTTGCCACAAGCACACAATTTGGTGGTAAGATAAATTACAGCAGGCTAGTAATCTTGCAAATCGAGCAACACTCCTAATCTGAGGACTAGTTCAAAGTAGCAGTTCATGGATGTATTTTTTAGGTCTGATCCCCCAAACCATGTTATAAGGAGAGAGAATCACCACTGGTTCGGGTCGTGGCAGGCTGGATACTAGATTTTTGTGGATTGCAAGGCAGAGTTACTGTTATATTTAAAGGCTGAAGAGCAAAGTGATGCTGGGATGAGTGAGGCCAAATATCCAAGCTTTAGCCATTTGACCAGTGTTTGATATCAATATCTATGAAAGGGAAGTGTGACATGTAGGCTTTTCTTTGGAAAAATCATAAAATAGGGTGGGCTGGTAAAGAGAAAATTAGTGGCATAGTTAATCAGCTGCTGCTCCCTATGGCATACTCACTTTGCTGTAATCAGGCAAACAGAGACAGAGACAGGCAGAGAAGGCATGGGGGTAAAAGGATCGACTTAACAGTAACAGCCGACGCTCACAGACTCACAGTCTGTTATGTAATTATGTCAAATATGAACTAATATATATATAACAGCATGCAGCATGCATCCAGTAATCTCATGTTGATCCTTGTGGACTCATTGGACAGAGAGGGAGACAGAGGGAGTGAAGGGAGCTGAGAGAGGGCAGGGACGGGTGATGCGGGGGTAGTGGGTGAGAGTAGCGGGATTCAAGATAGAATAGATAGAATACAATACAGTAAAAGTCTATGGTGACTCTTTTTGGCCACCTCACATAGATTAACAGAGGTTTAACAGCTTAACCTTTCATGTAACATAACTTTCACTTACTTTGCTTCCAAACTGTTTACATTGCGAGTTCAGCTCTGAAGTTCCTAAAAAATTATCTCAGGAAGAATTACCCACAGTGCACCCAATCCCAGCGTCAAGTTAAAATCTGAGAAACAAATGGGCACAAATTGAGAGAGCTCAGAGAGCTGTTTCCCCTCCTCAACACAACTCATTATTGGGGGAAATCATGTGTGATCCACGTTGTAGTCCACAAGGGAGAGTAAACAGCCCTTTAGAAAAAGGGCCACAAAAGCTCCAGGTTTACTGTGTGCCAGATTTTATTTTTGCAACAGCTTTTTTATCTTTTAAAACCTACTGAAATACTTATGTCTGGGTTGAGTGGCACTCCTGTCACACTAAACCATATGAACAGAGCTTTACCTCTTTTAATGCCCATGTCTAGAAATAATGATCGATGTAGAGTGATGAATATCTGACAAAATATGCAATTGAACCTTTCTGGAAAACAATTTGGGCATGTACGAAGTTAGATGTCATTGTTTCATTAATCAGAATAACTGGGGGAGCTGTGGCTCTATATATAGGAGTATTTACTGAAATCAAAAGCAGTAGTATCTATCTCCACACCCTCTACCTTTGCATGGATTTGCAGTAAAAGACAAACACAGTTCATGGCTATAAAACACCCACACCAGGACAGCAAGCGTGCATGTGTTGTTGCCAGTAAAGTCCAGAAGGTGGCAGCAATGCTCTACACAGGAACCTCATCTTCTACTATTAAACTATATACTGTTAATTCAAACACTCCTCTGTTTTTGCATGAAAGTTTAGCTTAGACCTTTTGCAAACAGCTGTAAATCTCTTCACAGATTTCATCCCAGCATGTTGATTATACCCAATTTCCAATCAAAATATAAATTGCAGATTGTCTCTTTAATACCAGTTTCAGTTCTGGGTAAAATTAATGCTAAAATGTTGATACTCTATTCTTCTCCGGTGATGAAGTGCTCCCACTGTTGCTGTAATCATTTCCACTTGTTCATAACTTGAGATATGTATTTTTTAAAAATTGTATAACAATTGTGCAAAAGGAGGGGATTTGTTCTTGTAATATGATTTGAAACTATTGTATAAAGTGTTGCAGCTCTCAGCAGTGCAAAAATATTTGCTTCATTTGTCATTACAATGAAACGTGATCTATTTGGTGGTACGATGCCCTCTAGTGGTCAGAAGCATAATTACACATCACACCAAACTATTCAGCAGCAAATGAAAAAACACACATATATATGATATGTTTTATTATATTGGCATTAATGGCATATTGGTTTATTTTAGGATATTAGTCAACATTAAATACAGTCTCTAATGAAAAATAAAAATCAATATTCCTGTGTAAAAGAAGTTAGAATAAGAAAATAATAATTTAAAATAAGAATAATAATAAAAAATAACTGAATCTAAATTACGTAGCAATCAGTGGCAGAAAAGAAAATTAAGTGGTGGGCTGTCAGTAAGATACAAATAAAAGCAGTCCAAAGGTAATATTTTCACCTGATGATGATGATGATGATGATAATGACATAAGCCAAATTATATTTTCCATTATTAATCATTGCAAACTTGAACAATATGTGTTAACTGTGGTGTTACGCTAAGTCTTATAGTTTGATAGATTAAAGCATATTCCACAAGAGACCACAGGGTTTCACTACGAGGTGGAATTAGTGTGCTGCCGAGGTATGTCGAGCCTAAACCCAGGGTTTTTGGTGTCAGTTTTGGTGGTGTCGGCTCTCTCATACCCCGGCTTGATCACCATGGTAACTTATGCTGCAGGCTTAACCTGCTTTGGACCAGGTTATGTTCAGAGTTTCAGAATAAATCGACTGTAAAAAGCACTTTTTACAGCAGCGCTTTTCCCTGATGATATTCTCTATGAGCAATGTCAATTCTTTTTTTTTTTGACTTGCATTTTTATTATTTTCCGTTAACAAGTTACATTTCTGTATAAACAATCACTTATACAGCTAGCAATCACCAACACCAACCCCCACCCACCCACCAACCCACCAACCCACCACAACCAGAGGGAGACCATTAACTCAGTCCGTATGGCTTTGCTACCAAAAATGAAATAAAAAATAAACAAATAACAGTAGAAATGAAAAAGACCATCAATAATAACAATGAGCAAATGACAAAGTATTTACGCCTCTCACAATTCTCATGTACTCATAGTTGAGATGTATCTGCCCCACTTCTGTGTGTACTTTTGTGCCTTGTTAGTCATCCTGTAAGACATTTTTTCATACGCAGCCACTTTTCCTAGTTCAGAGGACCATTCATCAAATGGGGGGGTTCCAGATGATTTCCAGTGTCTGAGTAGAATCTGCCTTCCAATCATTATCACAGTCTGTGTCCAGTCCTTCAGCGCATTAGCATATATTTTCTCCCAGTCCTGGTCATCAAACAAGACTCCCAAATCTTTTTCCCAGACACTTCTCAAGGAAGCCATACTTTTATTCTCACTGACACTGAACAGCAGTTTGTAATATTTAGAAGCCTCTTTTCCTCCTCCAAATATCTTGGAAACCATATTGATTTTATCTGCTGTCTGTGGGGCCTGATAATATGAACCAAGGACCCCCTTCAAAGCATGGCGAATTTGCAAATATCTCCAGTGGTGATTTCTACCCAATCCATATTGTTGTGACAGGTCTTGGAATGACTTAATTATATTCCCACAATATAGGTTCCCTAAGGTGCCAATGCCTTTATGTAATCATTCCTTCCACAAGAAGGGAACTTTACCAATACAAACCTTCAGATTTAACCAAATACTTGATGTACAATTTAGATAAGGGTTAACATCTAACATCTTCGAAATTTTCCTCCACATATCCTGAAGATGTGTTATGACTGGATGAGATTTGTTACCTTTCCTAACCTTGGTTGATAGACACTTTATCAAAGGTAAAGGGCCTGTTGCGGATTGCTCCATAGACTGCCATGGTGGGGCCCTTTCTGGAGGCAATGCCCAATGTGCAAGGTGTCTCAAGCTGTAAGCATAGAAATAAAATAATAGTTTCGGAAGACCCAAACCCCCTTTATCTACAGGTTGTTGTAGTTTCCCTAAGTGCATCCGTGGACGCTAACCATTCCAGAGAAATATCAAATTTCTTAAAATAACTTAAAGGAATATGCAAGGGGAGAGAGTGCAGCAAATAATTAAGTCTTGGAATTGAGTTCATTTTGAGAACATTAACTTTACCCCACAGAGACAAGAATAGTGATGACCAGCGTTTTACATCCACAGAGATTTTTTGCATCAGTGGTTCAAAATTCACTTTAATGAGATCATCCACATGAGGAGGAAACATAATGCCAAGATATTGTAGACCCTGCTTGGGCCAAATAAAATTGCCTGACTGAAACAATGTGGTGGGACAGAACTTTGTTAATGGCAGGGCCTCTGATTTTGCCCAATTAAGTCTGTACCCTGAAAATTTGGAAAATTAGCCAATTATATTTAGCAATGAGGGAACAGATACCTGAGGATCGGATATAAATAGCATAAAGCATCAATTTATGGACAGTACCAGCATAAGTAATTCCACAAAAATTCTCATCCCGTCAAATTGCTGCAGCCAAGGGTTCTAATGCTAAGCAAAACAATAACAGGCTAAGTGGTGAGCCTTGGCGGGTACCCCTGCCTAATCTAAAATAAGGAGAAATGTACCCATTCGTCTGAACAGCAGCCTCTGGCTGATAATATAATAGTTGTATCAATCTAATAAAAGTTCTTCCAAATCCAAAAATTTCCAAAATTTTAAACATATACCCCCACTTGACCCGATCAAAAGCTTTCTCAGCATCAAGTGAAATAGCTGCAATCGGTGTCTCCAGATCTGAAGCTGCCCACATAATATTAATGAACCTCCTAACATTATCTGCTGAGTTCCGTTTATGAATAAACCCCACCTGGTCCTCATGTACTAAAAAGGTGATAACTCTATTCAGCCGGATTGCTAAGATCTTTGACAATATCTTAGCATCCAGAGATATGAGAGAAATAGGCCGATAATTCTTGCACTCATATGGATCCTTGTCCTTTTTCAGAATCAGCGTAATCAAGGCTTGAGATAAAGTAGGTGGTAATTCCCCTCTGTGGAGTGCCTCCATGTACATTTGATATAATAAAGGAGTCAATTCAGTGGCAAAGCATTTAAAAAAATTCTGCTGTAAACCCATCAGGGCCTGGAGCTTTATCATTTGGTAAACCTTTAATAACCCTCGCAATCTCCTCCTGAGTTATTGGCGAGTCCAATTCCTTCCTTTGGACTTCTGTTAATTTTGGAAGGTCTAAATTTTCAAAAAATCTTTTTATATTCTCCTCATCATTGCTACAATCTGATGTATACAACTCCCTGTAAAAGTGTTTAAACGCATTATCAATATCAATGGATTTAGTTAGGAGGTCTCCCCCCGGGACGCGGATTGCTGGGATCAAAGAAGATAGTTTCCTCTGTCTTAAGCTGTTAGCCAATAACCTCCCCATTTTGTCCCCTGACTCAAAATATTTTTGACGCATCCTAAACAAAGAGAACTCTACCTTTTGTGATAAGATACAGTTATGCTCATATTTTATACACATTGCCCTTAAAGCACCTTTTCAAATCTGTTTCCAACTTCTTAATTTTATTTTCAATTTCCCTCTGCTTCATGACACTTTTCTTTTTCTTATGCGAAGCATATTGTATAACAAAAGCTCTCACCATTGCCTTCAGAGCCTCCCAGGCCACCCCAGCAGAAGGTGCAGTAGCAACATTTAGAGCTATATAAGAACAAATTTGACTCCGTAGAGCCTCCTTGAACTCACCTTCTTGAAGTAAGGAAGAATTGAATCTCCATCTTGGCATTCTAGTCCTATCAATGACAATGTAGCAACTCCAATCCTACTAGTGCGTGGTCTGATACAAGAATATTCCCAATTGAACATGTGACAACAGATTGCAAAATGGACTTGGAAGTCAAAAAGAAATCTATGGATTTGTGAGCAATGCCAATTCTTAACTGAAGGAACACATAATACTGTATGCAAGTCATGATGTAAATGTGTTGAGCTGCATATTATAGTAATGCCACCAAACTGTAGCATCATGTTGTCAGAAGATATTTAAAATCTGTAATATTACACACGCAGATAAATGTTCCACAGCAGATTATCCCCACACTGACACAGTGATGAAGGCTCAGCAGCTACAGACCTGTTCCTCAATAGCTGCAAAGTCTGTTTTACACTGCTGCTACTGCAGCTACACTGATAATTGTCACAGACTATTTCATTCATTAGAATTTATTTCATTTTGATTTGGCCAAAAAACTAAAGTGATTTCTGCATCTTATCCATTATGGGGCAGTGTCAGACCTGTAATGCAGTAATGCATTTTCTCTAAAATGAGTTTGTGAAATCAAAACCAGCCAACATCACCAGTGCCAAAGTTGAACCATTTTGCAAAAGATTGTTAAATTACATTAAACTTTTGATGTTCAATGCCAACATTTTCTGAATTTGTTATTTCCACCATACAGTGGGGCAAAAAAGTATTTAGTCAGCCACCAATTGTGCAAGTTCTCCCATTTAAAAAGATGAGAGAGGCCTGTAATTTTCATCATAGGTATACCTCAACAGGTCTGTGAGAGCCAGAAATCTTGCTTGTTTGTAGGTGACCAAATACTTATTTTACCGAGGAATTTACCAATTAATTCATTAAAAATCCTAGAATGTGATTTCCTGGATTCTTTCCCCCCATTCTGTCTCTCATAGTTGAAGTGTACCTATGATAAAAATTACAGGCCTCTCATCTTTTTAAGTGGGAGAACTTGCACAATTGGTGGCTGACTAAATACTTTTTTGTCCCACTGTACCTACACATGGCAACCATGGTGGGGTGTTAAGGTTAGGGTAAGAGCAAGTAAATTAAGATTATAGACAAAGGTAATCCCCTCCTTACTCAGCAGCAGGCAGGTATGTGTGCGTATGAATCCAGGATCAGGTACAAAAGCAACAGAATAAACCACAAGGACTGAAACCAGTGAAAGGCTTAGATAGCACATAGGAGATAGTAACCAATGAAGATAGATAGATGAAAGATAGACTAATGAAAGGTGTGAAGACAAGTAATGCAGACAATCACAAGGGCAGGAAAACACACAGTAAGTAAAGTTACAGAAACGAGAGAACACAAAGTAAAAGAGGAAATGAGAACGAATGAACTACAGACTACAAAACAACACATCAGAGGTGAGAATCAAAATATCAACTAATATTAAATGTCCTTAGAAACTCTTTTATTTTTACTCTCTTGAGAACTTGTTAAGTGCTTTGGATGAAGGCCTTGGATAAAAGCACCAGAAAACTGTAGTGCACCACTCGAACCTCCACCTCCTTACTTTTCACATGGCTGCATAAAGGATGCATGAATATAGTTACTTGTGACAGTCAAGTACATCTTTAAAAATGCACGACAGAAAAATGTGCACTTTATTGATCATGTAAGTGGTCTGTGTTCGTATAGCACTGAGTTATTCCAACTACTCAAAGCACCTTTACGTTCAGCGTCTTACTCAAGGACACTTCGACATGCTGACTTAGAGGAGCCGGGGATCAAACCACCAATCTTCTGATTAACGGACGATCCACTCTACCTCTGAGCCACAGCCGCCCCATGTACTGAATTGGTTTGTAGAGTTTGGACTGGCCACTCCAGCACAGAGCAGGCTCACTCCTAAATCCTGCAGGTCATTGTTACCCAGGTCTAAGTCTTTGACTTAAGGCCTGGGAGCTGAGAATTGAGGCCAAGCCTCAGAGAAAAATACCCTTTTTAGTTACAGTCAAATATCTTCAAATATCAGTTAGAGGCTTTGACTCCTGGTAATAAAGATACATCCATCCATCCATCCATTTTCAACCGCTTATCCGGGGTCGGGTCGCGGGGGCAGCAGTTTTAGCAGAGATGCCCAAACTTCCCGGGCCCCAGACACCTCCTCCAGCTCATCCGGTGGGACCCCGAGGCGTTCCCAGGCCAGCCGAGAGACATAGTCCCTCCAGCGTGTCCTGGGTCTTCCCCGGGGCCTCCTTCCAGTGGGACATGCCCGGAAAACCTCCCCAGGGAGGCGTCCAGGAGGCATCCGAAACAGATGCCCGAGCCACCTCAGCTGGCTCCTCTCGATGTGGAGGAGCAGTGGCTCTACTCCGAGCCCCTCCCGGATGGTCGAACTCCTCACCCTATCTCTAAGGGTGAGTCCGGCCACCCTGCGGAGGAAACTCATTTCGGCCGCTTGTATCCGAGATCTTGTTCTTTCGGTCATGACCCAAAGTTCATGACCATAGGTGAGGGTAGGAACGTAGATCGACCGGTAAATCGAGAGCTTTGCCTTTTGGCTCAGCTCCCTCTTCACCACGACGGACCGATACAGCGACCGCATTACTGCAGACGCTGCACCGATCCGCCTGTCGATCTCACGCTCCATCCTTCCCCCACTCGTGAACAAGACCCCGAGATACTTGAACTCCTCCACTTGAGGCAAGGACTCTCCACCGACCCGGAGATGGCAAACCACCTTTTTCCGGTCGAGAACCATGGCCTCGGACTTGGAGGTGCTGATTCTCATCCCAGCCGTTTCGCACTCGGCTGCAAACCGCCCCAGTGCACACTGGAGGTCCCGGCCTGACGAAGCCAACATGACAACATCATCCGCAAAAAGCAGAGATGCTATCATGCGGTCCCCAAACCGGACCCCCTCCGGCCCCTGGCTGCGCCTAGAAATTCTGTCCATAAAAATAATGAACAGAACCGGTGACAAAGGGCAGCCCTGCCGGAGTCCAACATGCACCGGGAACAGGTCTGACTTACTGCCGGCAATGCGAACCAGACTCCTACTCCGGTCGTACAGGGACCGGACAGCCCTTAGCAAAGGGCCCCGGACCCCATACTCCCGAAGCACCCCCCACAAGATGCCACGAGGGACACGGTCGAATGCCTTCTCCAAGTCCACAAAGCACATGTGGACAGGTTGGGCAAACTCCCATGAACCCTCGAGCACCCGATGGAGAGTGTGGAGCTGGTCCAGTGTTCCGCGACCAGGACGGAACCCGCATTGTTCCTCCTGAATCCGAGGTTCGACTATCGGCCGTATCCTCCTCTCCAGTACCCTGGAATAAACTTTCCCGGGGAGGCTGAGGAGTGTGATCCCCCTATAGTTGGAACACATCCTCCGGTCCCCCTTCTTAAAAAGAGGGACCACCACCCCGGTCTGCCACTCCAGAGGCACTGTCCCCGACCGCCAGGCGATGTTACAGAGACGTGTCAACCAAGACAGTCCCTGTACATCCAGAGACTTGAGGTATTCAGGGCGGATCTCGTCCACCCCTGGTGCCTTGCCACCGAGGAGCTTTCTGACCACCTCGGCGACTTCGGCTTGGGTGATGAACGAGTCCACTTCTGAATCCCCAGCCTCTGCCTCCTCAATGGAAGACCTGGCGGTGGGATTGAGGAGATCCTCGAAGTATTCCTTCCACCGCCCGACGACATCCCCAGTCGAGGTCAACAGCTCCCCACCCTCACTGTAAACAGTGTTGGTGGGGTACTGCTTCCCCCTCCTGAGGCGCCGGACGGTTTGCCAGAATTTCCTCGAGGCCGACCGGTAGTCCTCCTCCATGGCCTCCCCGAACTCCTCCCAGGCCCGAGTTTTTGCCTCCACAACCGCCCGGGCTGCAGCACGCTTGGCCTGCCGGTACCTGTCAGCTGCCTCAGGAGTCCCACGAGCCAATAAGGCCCGGTAGGACTCCTTCTTCAGCTTGACGGCATCCCTTACTTCCAGTGTCCACCACCGGGTTCGGGGATTGCCGCCACGACAGGCACCAGAGACCTTACGGCCACAGCTCCGAGCGGCCGCGCCGACAATGGAGGTGGAGAACATGGTCCACTCGGACTCAATATCTCCAACCTCCCCCGGGATCTGTGAGAAGCTCTCCCGGAGGTGGGAGTTGAAAACCGCAGCGACAGCGGGTTCCGCCAGACGTTCCCAACAGACCCTCACGATACGCTTGGGCCTGCCGAGTCTCTCCGGCTTCCTCCCCTGCCAGCGGATCCAACTCACCACCAGGTGGTGATCAGTTGACAGCTCAGCCCCTCTCTTCACCCGAGTGTCCAGAACACACGGACGGAGGTCAGATGACACGACAACGAAGTCGATCATCGACCTCCGGCCTAGGACGTCCTGGTGCCACGTGCACCGATGGACGCCCTTGTGCTCGAACATGGTGTTCGTTATGGACAGTCTGTGACTAGCACAGAAGTCCAACAACAGAACACCACTCGGGTTCAGATCGGGGAGGCCGTTCCTCCCAATCACGCCTCTCCAGGTCTCACTGTCGCTGCCCACGTGGGCGTTGAAGTCCCCCAGTAGAACAATGGAGTCCCCAGTCGGCGCACCATCCAGCACCCCTCCCAGGGACTCCAAGAAGGCCGGGTACTCTGCACTGCTGTTCGGCCCATAGGCCGAGACCACAGTGAGAGACCTGTCCCCGACCCGAAGGCGCAGGGACGCGACCCTCTCGTTCACCGGGGTAAACTCCAACACATGGCGGCTGAGCTGTGGGGCTATAAGCAAGCCCACACCAGCCCGCCGCCGCACACCGCGGGCAACACCAGAGAAATGGAGAGTCCAGCCCCTCTCGAGGAGCTGGGTTCCAGAGCCCAAGCTGTGAGTGGAGGTGAGCCCGACTATATCTAGCCGGTACCTCTCAACCTCCCGCACAAGCTCCGGCTCCTTCCCCCCCAGCGAGGTGACATTCCATGTCCCTACAGCTAGAGGCTGTCTCCGAGGCCCAGGTCGTCGGGGCACTCCGCCTCGACCGCCACCCGTGCCACATAGCACCCGACCCCTACGGCTCCCTCTGCGGGTGGTGGGCCCACAGGAGGTCGGACCCACGTCATCTATTCGGGCTGGGCCCGGCCGGGCCCCGTGGGCAAAGGCCCGGCCACCAGGCGCTCGCATGCGAGCCCCAGCCCCGGGCCTGGCTCCAGGGGGGGGCCCCGGCTGCGCCATACCGGACGACGTCACGGTCCTTCGTTGTCTTCTCTTCATAGGGGTTTTTGAATAATAAAGATACATTTTCTGTAAAATGAATTGTATTCATGAAATCAAACCAACCAACCAACATCATCAGACAACTTCTCTATTGGACTATATATGCCCACTGATCATAGAGTTTCCAGTCTACAGTGTGGACTTCCCAGTCCAACAGGCAGCAGTTTTACTCCTGAATCCTGCAGGTCAAGATCTCTCAGAGAACTTCACAACTTCTCACTGACAGCTTACAGTCTCTCAGGCTGAAGTAGAGTTAGTGGCAGAAAAACACAAAAATAACATTGAAAGTGCTTGTATTTTATCAGAGAGAGGGAGAGAGAGAGAGAGAGAGAGAGAGAGAGAGAGAGAGGGTTTGGGTGGGACGGATGTGAAAACTGAGTCAAAGGGCTAAGAAACGGATATGATGAGCTTAATTACTTGATGAATGTCACAAAGACATACAAAGCAGCCAGGAACTCCTGAATACTCAGGCGGACAAAGCAGAACACCTTGTCCTGATACAGCCCGCTCTCCTCTCTAAAGATCTGTGTGAGGACCCCTGAGTAGACAGAGGCTGCCCTGATATCAATGGTCTGATTCATAGAAGATCAAGTTGATGTCTATATTCATGATATTATCCCAAAAGACACAAGCTAATGATACATGTCCCAGGAATAAAAACAACAATGGATGATTGATAAAGAAGAATTTGTCACTGTATGTGCCAAAGATCTGAATTATGAGTGGTTGACTTATGGAGCAGAGAAGTAAAAAATCAGCCTACTATCTATGTCATGAATTAAAAATGTATTCAAGTTAAGAATGTAACGTCCAGGTAATAACAGCTGGTTGTTTGTCAACTATTTAGCCAATTTGCACATCATGAATATGGAGATAACTTTTTACCCTGATTTATTGGGATCTTTAATGATGCCATATCTCCATATAATAGAAAACATAAACAATATGCTTTTGATTTTCCATCCATCCATCATTCAACTTGTCTCTCAGACCCCATCCCCACGCTGCCTAAGGAAGTCCCATGTTTTTACTGGACCAATCAGTTGTGACTAAGAGGACTTTAGAATAGCTGTAATTAAACCTCTTAAAAAGCCTTCTCTTCGTTCAGGGATTTGCTGCTGTGGATCATCTGCCACTTTTCACTATTATTAGTCATTATCCATTATTTCCCTTTTATTTTCATTATTATTCAGATTTTTATCATTGATGTGTTATTCACTGATGTCATATTGCTAATTATTAGGTACAGACAGAAAGTCGCCCCCCTCTGAGCCAGGTTCAGAATCTAATAAAAACAAAAAGGACATTATTTTTCTATTGTTTTGTGCTCTGGGTGGGATCATTGAAGGGTAAAGAGCTACACAGGTTTATAACACTTTTAAGAGTTTAACTTATACTTAATACTTATAATACTAACACTTTAAAGCTTAAATGGAAACTGTATATAAACCACACACAAAACCCACAAGGAGGCAAGAGGGTCCGTTTTCTCATCTTTTAATAACACATTCATATCTATGCTCTGTTTTGTTTACAAGGAGTTTAAAACAAGTGTTGATGAGGACTAAAGGAATCAGGCAGGCAGAGGGTGAAAGTCCATATACTGTAAAGACCAAAGACGCCATCTGGTGGAAGGAGAAACACTCGAGCCTTCTCACACTGCATCTCAGCTGGGATGTGAACAAAGAGTCTGTCATGGCTGCAGGATCAGAGCACATGGAGATCTTCATTTGCGATCTGGAGGTGGAGTCCAGATCAGATTAGTCTAGCCGAGCACAGCTCAGAGCGGCATGAGGAGGGCAGAAATGATACGGGGCGTCCCTCCTTCCACCCGCAGCTACACAGTGAGCTAAAACAACAGGTCCTTTTGCTTTTTCAAACGACTCATTAGAAGTGAAAATAGATCATTGATCAGTGTACAAGGTCCTCGTAGGGCGCTCTAACTCATGTAGGCTTTTCACAGAGAGAAAGAAAATGCTAAATGCACCCAAACACAAGAGATACAATCTGCTGTCATAAAAAAAGAGAGAGAAAAAATTAGAAGTCAACCAAAATAAAACATGAAGAATTCTTTGAAGTTAAAAAACGTGTAAGTTTAATGAAATAAACAAAAGAAAATGCAAATTGGATAAAGAAATCTCACTTATGTTGGGTTTTTTTTAAAGAAGAAAATTCAAAACAGGTGGTAAATTTCTGTCTTCCCCTTTAAGATTATTATTCAATTTCATAATCCTCTGACGAACAACTAAGAAAGGAGAAAGAAAACAAAATCATCTTTGGAAGAAGTAAAAGTTTTTTCCTTTAATAGACTATCCACTACAGTATATGGAGATGCCGCTACCCAGTTATTCATTTACCTATATTTCTTTCGAGCAACTTTTTTTTTTTTTTTGTTATTTTTGTGTCCTTTTTCAAAAGAAAAAAAAATTACCATTTACCTATTTTTTTCCAAGAGGTAGATCAACAAAACAATTACATGGTTACAGGTGTCGTGCCCCTTGATTCAGGAGGTGAAATCACAGGGAGGGGAAGTGGAGCAGCTGGGTGGAGCTGAAGGAGGATTGTTTGTCATTTTAGCAGTCGGAAGCAGGTAAAAAAAAAAAAAGAATCAAACGAGAATCAGCTTTGAACAGTTAAGTTGCAAAATAGAACATGAACTTAACTTAACACCTCGTTTGGGTTGGTTTCTGAATATTGAGCCCGACATGAAAAGAAAATCCTCGTCCCAGCTGCCCACGCCGCCCTGCCCAGCAATGTGTCCATATTGGGTTTTTTTGTCTTTTTGTCGTTTTTTCTTATTTACTCATTTATTTTTACAGTTCCATCTCTAAGCTGGAGAGGTACAATTTCAAAAACCGAAAAATAAATTAAAGTCGAAGAGTGGAAAAAAAAAAAACTAAACGGTGACTGTAACATAGACTGTCCGTCCTTTCTGTCTTTGTCTGACTGACTGACTGTTTGCTCTTGTCTGTTTGAAATAAAAGGAAATAAAGGAAACAATCTTCTGGCTGAGTTTGCTTATGTTTTGAGGTAGCGTTCCTAGTTATGTGTCAAGAGGTTTGTTTGTTACGTCTCGGTAGAGTGTCCCCATGTTGGGTCTTCATTTTGTTTCAAATATTGTCGAGACTTGTTGCCCGTCTCTGCTGGGGGACGGGGGGGTGCACGACATGGAGGAGTTTGCATTGTTTTATTGCAAACTGTCCTCTCAAGAGCTTGGAGTCTGTCTGTCCGTCTGTCTGTCTTTCAGGGCTGAACTACATGTTGTAATGTCTATAAAGCAAAGCTGCGCCCTGCTGCCACAAACAAGAAACTGGGTTAGATCGTCTACCCAAAACTCAGAATTTCCTATTTTTGAATTAAAGGACAACACCAGTGCATTTTCAGCCCATTTACTGCATATATGTCCCATTAGTGCTGAGCGTGTTCTGAGGTATGAAGTAATGTTTTAGGTTTACGGACCATTCCATTACCTGCAATGCATTCCACTAGACTTAAAGCTGCTCTAATCAATATTTCTATATTAAAATGGAACAATGTGTGTAAAGTAAAATGGGTCACACAGCCCATACAAGCCCATAGAATGACCACCCTACTCTGCAGATCCCCTCAGCCCTGAGGAGCATTATAACACCTTTCTTATTATGTTTTGATCTTACGGCCCACAGCTTTAATGTCTCAGTTCAGCCTCACTGCTCTCATGACATAGCAACAGTTGTTTTCAGTGAAAACAGTCACCAGGTGGAAAAATAAATGATGTTGCCCTGTATCTGGTGCAGGTGTAAATGGGCAACTGTTTGCTATCAAGTTCACTGCATCAACTTTTCATTGATTTCATGACATCATTTCTATCATATATTTGGAAGAAAGCTCCACAGGCTGGTTACCCTGAACTGTAAATGTGTTATGTAATTAACGTCATAAAAGTATGGACTAAGGCAGGTTTTTGGAGTTTGGGTGCTCTGTGGAGCCCCAACAGCAAATCTTTGCCCAGGACACCATGTCTGCTCAATCCAGCCGTATTCACTGTGAAGCATCAGCTCACTACAGCAGGTGCTGTCAAAGTTCGTTTTCATATTATACTGAAATGAGTGCACCCCAATTAAGATTCTCAAATCTAAACACGTTGGTGTGTTCGCACATATTTTGTATACAATATGTTTTAGAAAATAATCAGCAGTAATTTAGAAGATGGGATAAAACCTGCACTGGTGTGGCCCTTCAAACAGTCTTGGAATAAGCTTTATACAACAAAATTATGTAAGTCTGATGCATACATTTTAGTGTGTGGCAACTATAATGACTTTTTACACAGTGTAGCACCTCACACAAACTGCTCAACTCTGCCCTAGCTGTTACAACTTCTCAGTTTCACTCAACTTGCATAAAAAAAGACAGAGGGTTCGCTTTTGGGCACAGAGATGATCCAGGTGGAGGTTTTCTTGCCACAGAGAAGGAGAATGAAAAATAAGAAAGATCTAATGGTTTGTGTCCTCATCAGGATACGGGCTTAGATTAGTAAAAGCCACTCTCACTGCCAGAGCAGGAGTAGGTAGCATGGTGTGGTGTCTCGCTTTCTCTTCTGTGTGGAGACACGGCAACCATTAAACATACGGTCTCTACTATCGTCACTGTACATATAAAAACAAGATGAGATGAGTTGAGTTCCAAGATGAGATACCACCATCCGTCACTCACCGAAATACTACTGAAATCATCTTAAGTCCTTCTCTATGAGTTCACTATAACAGGTTATTTACTCAAAATGGCTCTATACTGCATTTTGGACTGAGCCCCTTCCTGTGTGTTTGGCACAGTTACTGTCATGTACTGAGCTACATGTTAGTAGTTCATCGTATTTAGTAGCTGTTTTGTTAATAGATTTGTGCATTCAAAAACAAAAGATCAAAACATGATCAAGTTCAATTATTTCCATTTTTCCAAAAAGAGAACATCGATGGGAACATCGATTGTTAAAAAAAAAAAAAAGGAAAAAAAAGGTGGTTAAAGTAAGAAAATTGAAAGGTCTTGAACAGAAGTGAGCAAACGAACACGATGGAGACCAGCGCAAGAGAGGGCGAGGGACCCTGACGTTCCCGCCCGCTCCAAAAATGAAATGTTCTTTTTTTTGTTTTTTTTTTTTTGATAAAAGGAAATAAAAACATCTCACTCTTCTCCCGGAGTACAGAAGGGCAAAAACCACCGAGGAGAAGCCATACAATTACTTTGTGGAAGGACAGAGGGGAAGCAATAAGAAATTAGGTGGTGGTGTTAAGTTGTTGATGAAGGAGAGGTTGTTTTTTTTCTGCACCTCTTCCCTCACCCCCTTCCATCTCCTTCCTGCCCTCCTTCCATCCTTCCTTCTCCTCTTCCCTTCGCTCTCCACCTTTTTCTTTAAAGAATTGCATCAGGTGTTACAGGAGGTTCTCAGTCGTTTTTGATAGTTTGACGTTGTCGACATATTTCATCAATTAGTGCAACAGTACGTCCCCAGATGTCACATCCAAATAAAGCTTGCTGTATTGACAAAACTAAAGAAAAAAATCCTAACCAATCCAAATGGCTGCAGGCTGAATAATGAATCCTAAATAGTGTGTCTTGGTGGTTGTGAACAGAGCTCTATGGTTTGGAAAGAGGTGGAAACTTAACACAGGACAACCACGCTGACATGTGAAGTTACCGCCTCTGGACAAAAATGGAAGCATAGACACGATAGAATAGACTTTTCCCTGTTTTGATGGTAAGCTGGTGGGGTAGCCGATGAAGAGTAGCGCTGTGTGTCGCTGAGTGCAGGTAAGACATTAAAAGTTATCTGGCAGTGTCCTTCAGTCACTTAGCGTGGCGCGAGCTTTCCTCTCTCAGCAGCTTCCCCCATTCTGATTTTTCAAGCTTTTTTTCTCCAAAAATACAAAAGTATCGTAATCACGTTTGTCAACATTTTATGTACAGGTTGGAATCTATTACTCAGCTGTGTTAATGGTGTTTTTAAACTCTCTTGATTTTCTAATTGCTCCCATTTTTTTTCTAAGGTTCTTGGATGTCTCCGTCCTCGGTCAGAAGGAGGGCCATAGGTTCTTGTCCTACTTTTTTCTGCTTTTTTTTTTTTTTAAAGTTTCACCCAACCACATCCCCTGACAAAAATGAACATTTAAAACCAGTGAACACAAACACACACACTCGCAATCGCAATCGTTTTCACACACACACACACACACACACACACCAAGCACACGTGTAGCCAACAGGGAGCATCTGAGATGTCGTAGTCAGTGCACAGGTAATAAATATTCACATTCAGAGAAGTCAGAGCTAGTTCTGGTGTGTGTGTGTGTGTGTGTGTGTGTGTGTGTGTGTGTGTGTGTGTGTGTGTGTGTGTGTGTGTGTGTGTGTGTGTGTGTGTGTGTGTCTGTGTGTCTGTGTGTGTGTGTCTGTGTGTCTGTGTGTGTGTGTCTGTGTGTCTGTGTGTCTGTGTGTGTGTGTAGGCAAAATGCCCTCTTCTATCCCCATGTAGGGTTTCGGTGCAGATGTACCACTACTGCTGCGTTCAACACAACTGTGATCCGACAAGTTCCCAACCTTCAGGTGAGAAAAGTTAAGAAAGACGGGGTGAAATTAGTCTAAAAGCTTCCTCTCACCCCACCCGTCTTCTTTGTGGGTGGGAAACTTAACCCCTTGAACACTTAAAGCCCTCTGATAATGTTTGGCGCTTCGTGATCTGATGTCATCACATAAGGCAGGAGAGAGAGGTCCTTCAGGGTACAGGGTGTGCCAGTAGCCATGAGAAATGGGCATAATGTGACTTAAGGAGGTTTTCTGTATGTATGCAAGAATCATTAGTATCATCCCCCATGATTACATGGCTGGTTTGGTCACCATGTGCACTTTAGGACACCCTCTTGAGTTAACACCACTCCCCACTGGCCGATATTCTGCTTCAGACAACGACTGCTCCAATCACACTTCAGGAAGACAGAGAGCATGTTTCCCCACCTAAAAAAGGCAAAATGGCACACAGCCCATTTCCTCTCAGGAGCAGCATTTTATCTCTCTCTGCTTTGGGGGAAAAAAACACAGCTTCCTTGTCATCCTGGGCTCATTCAACCATCACCACACCAAAAAAACAGAAAAAAATAACCAAAGCAACAAGACAATACCTAAAAAAAATACTTTTTTCGTTAAAAAAATAAAAAATATTCAGGACTATCAGCTCTTCTTTTCTTTTTTTCTTCTTATATAAAACACCAGCAAGCAAAGAAAAGTTAGGAATACTGAGGTAACTTTACCCTGAGGTAGGTTTTTTCTTTTTCATTTCTTCTCTAATCTGTTCTAATCTTGGCAAGAGCGTCCAGGCATAGACCCCGCCCCTCATTATCATACGCAGGCAGGGTCTGGAGGCTCCGCCCACAGGCCTTTGGCAGATTGGGAGAGAGAACGAGGAAGCCACCCCCCTTCAGTCTGATTTTACCTTCTCTGGGCTCAAGGCAAGGAGCTTTGGAAGACTTCGTCTTTTTGGTTCCTGCGCTCGGCCAAGGCCAGTCTTAGACGTCTCATCATTAATACAAGCATTAAAGGACGCGTGTGTCCAAATAAACAAAGATGACTTAAATGCAAGGATGGTCTTAAGGACCCCAGCTCATCTGAGGAGAAAGCCATCCTGTCCAAGACTGGCCTTGAGCATCCAGCGATGGAGGAAGGCAATGAGCAGAAAGTCTCAGACACGCCTTGTCTGTCTGTCATTGCAGGACTTCATACAGGTGTAGCAAAACCATACACCTGGCTCGCTGCCTTCAATACATTCACCCGAGGGGCCGGGCTAACTCACATATCATATATATATAATATATATAAAATATGCCGTTTAAGGTGCGGGCCGCTAGCCAGCTAGCATAGCTGCTGGCTGTTTTTAAGAAGTTGTTTTATAATGGTTTCACGTGAGAGCTAAGCCACTGCAATAGAACTGCAGGACCAGCTGCGACCTTCGCTCCCCTTACTGTCTCTTGCTGCGCCTTCCGCCACACGGCTAAACGTGGAAGGGGGAGCTCAGTGCCTCCCTAGCCCCAAGCCTCGTTGTAGGCTACATTATGCTACATATCATAGACGAGGGACTGGGAAATATACAGAAGACCCCTTTAAAGAAAAGGCAAGGCGGCCAGACACAGCATTTCTTAACATTTACATGAAGATTATATATTTACAACCTCATATTTTCTCCTTTTTTTTTTTTTAATCTCTCCGCTATTCAGAGAGGTCTTTAAAGAGCAGTGTTAACATCTGCGGCCCCTCTTCTAGACTCTCATTGGCTAGGAGGTTGGGGTTGGGTGGGGCTAACACCAGACCCATGACCTATCCTCCTTTACCGCTGTAGCAGTTTCCCTGCTCCCTCTCCCTGCTCCGCCTCACTGCATTCTATCAATAATAGCTCTGAATAAAACATTTCTATACATATATCTCTATGTTTAAAAAAACCACCCTTAAAATATAGGACTGAGTGCAGATGGTTGGAGAGGTCTGTAGGGGGCATTAAAGGAACAAACGGGTTCCTGCTAGTGTGTCTCAGGAAACAAAGATTTGTTCAGCCAGCCTCTCCCCTCTGTAGATGTGAACCCATGTTGGCAGGTGTAAACAACAGCAGTAAGACTCTATCCTTACAAAGAGAATAATGTGGGCTGGATTGTTTAAACCTGTCTGATGCAGGATCTGTTAAAGCTGCAGCAGATGGGGAGCTGGCTGCAGCCCTACCACGGCACACCAGGAGGACACCGCCTCTCCCTCTGTTCGTCCCTCCTTTCCTTCATCCCTCCATCCTCAATCAGTCTCTCTTCTGGCCTGGCATCTGGTTTCTGTTCTCAGTTTTCTTTTTATCTTAATCCTCTTTTTTTATTCATTTCATCTTTTGATTTTACTCATCTTCTCTCTTTCTCTCTAAATGCCGATCTTTCTCCCTGGCTATCGGGCATACTCCCTCCCTCTTTATATCTCTCCCTGTCTATCGCTGGGTCCGTGTGTCGCTCTCCTGTATCCGTCTGTCCGTCTATCTGTCCGTGCATTTGTCTGTCTGTCCGTCCGTCAGGCTGGGGGGGCCTACGGTATGTGAGGAGGGCATGGGGGCCCTCACTTCCTGCGTGGCTGGTGGTCCTGAGTCAGTCCCTGCGTAGGGCTGCCCATCTCTGTGAAGCCCTGGGGGCTAGGGCCGGGGCCCATTCCGCCTTTCTGTGGCTGTTTGACCTGGGTCAGGATGTCCCGGATCTTCCTCTGAGCCAACTGGAGGACAGAGGAGAGATGACCATAGTTTGTGGCAAATTGAAAGCTGTACTAGTAAAAATATACCTGTGTACTAATGCTGTCAAATAGCTGGTGAACACAGTGGAGCAATTGGTAATAAAGAGACAGATATTTCCTTCAGGAGTTAAACCACAGCCAAAATCGAGTAAATATTGGATTAACATTTGTCAGGTGGAAAGAGACAGGTGCTAATGTTGATCTGAGTCTGCTGAATGTGTAAAGGAAGCACCTCTCCACCATCAACTTTATAAGGTGATTTCAGTGGTGACCAAAGTGACAGTGACCAAAGTATACAGGAAGATATAATTGAGTCAACTGCATAAAAAATTACACCCATCAATAAAATGCATGTAAATCGACTCAGAATCAACACTCGAGATAAACCACGTCAGTTTTGTACAACATGACCTGTCAATAGCCGAGCCATGGAAGATAAACTAAAATACCATTAGTACTAAAACAACTGTTATGGGGATATGAATATATTTTTGATATATAATTTTAATGAATAAATGATTTATGCCACTTAACTTACATTCTCTTCAATTCACTATGTTATATCTTAATGCCTAATGAGACAACAGAGTGGCAGAGGAGCAGGTGTACCTGGCTGGCATAGAAGTGTCCATTAATCTTGACGATGACCTGGTCATTTTCATCAGGCGTCTGCTCCCTGGGGACCACCACCTCAGCTGCTGTCAGGTTCTGCAGCTCATTCACCTGAAGACACAAATGTTGGTTACTTTAGGAGGAGGTAATGACTTTGTGGCAGAATGTTGTTGGCGTGATGGCAAAAGGTTGAGATCTGTGTGTGGCAGTAGTCTTGCTGTGGCAGACAATGCATGCTATGCAAGAGGGGCCTGAAGCATAAGGTTCAGATGGCGTACCGTCTTGCCTCCCTTGCCAATGACCCTTCCAGCTGCGGCAGCAGCCATCTTGATGTGAGTCTCCAGTTTGACCTCCTCCTTTGGCCCAAAGAAGTTCTCCTCCTTCAGTTTGCCATAGATTCTACCCTGAGCCTGCAGGGGGTGAAAAAGAGGTTAACAATCTATTCTATTATTGTCTCAACAACTATTTGTTACACCAATCAGGCAAATAAAGTTACTATGCAAAGTAAATGGGATCAATAGTCAGCTGCAAATGTCTCTTTAGTGTTCACCTTAAACTGAGCCTCAGGGGGTCCTGTCACAATCACCATCCTCATTTTAGAGTCTGGAGTTTCAGCTGGGGCAATCTGGGAGAGAGACAATACATCACAGACTTTCAGTGGTACAGCCTTGATTGCAGAAGTGTGTGTGTGTGTGTGTGTGTGTGTGTGGGGGGGGGGGTCACAACATAGTAATGCATTCTTTCCATAGTAGGTATTGGTGCTCTGATTAAAGAATTAGAATCACTGATGAGCTACTTAACAGGGTAATTGGCAGAAACCTGATACGTAAAGGTGTATTTACATTTTTCCTGCCCTAAATGATTCTATACAAGCAACTTTATGAACTGAGAGCTTTTCCCATCTACACTATAGCAGCTGGACAGTAAGAGGGTGCTTAAGTGAGAGTTTAGTGAGTAAATCAAACAAAGTGTAAACAAAAGGAAGAATTTTGACAAGTCACTGAGGACATGATCTCTCTTTCTGATTTCTCTTTAACATGTAGCCTGTCTTATCATCTTGATCAGTACAGACCTTGATGGAGGCCCCAGCAAAGCGGCTCAGCTGTTTGATGTGCTGTCCTTTCTTTCCAATGATGGCTCCCACCGCCTGTGCTGGGATGTAGACGTGGACTGTCTCCTGCTCTGGAGCCTTGAACACACACACAAAGCAAAAAGCTTATTATAGGAATCTATTATAGGACTAATATTTTGTTAGCGGTCCAATCAAATGTTTGAATAGCTACTGTATGCTAATCAAAATAGGATGGACCAAATTCAAAAAATATGACTGAAACACAAGAAGGGGCAACAGTTTTAGTCTAGTCAAGGAACAAGAAAGAGTGGGCACCACAGTCCCCTCAGGACTTATTTCAGAAAGAAACCACCATGATTTTAGTTTGGGCAGTGTACTTCTTTCATCAACCCACCACAGCTTCAAATGACGCAAACACACAACCAATCAAGGGAGTTAAGAGACAAAAGCAATTCGTTATATAAGTAGTTTGCACTGCGTCTTCCTAGGGAGGGAAAGAGTACAGGTATACTTACCCCAAAGCAACCATAGGGGGCACCAGATGCTGCGTTTCCAGGCGGGGGTGGGGGCATATTGGAGGACGAGGGGAAGAGTCCCAGTGCACCCAAGTTCAGCCCAGGTATCAGGTGGGTCTGTTGCTGCGGAGAAGGAGACTGTAGGTTTAAAACCATCTGGAGTTGTGTGTGTGTGTGTGTGTGTGTGTGTGTGTATGTGTGCTCACATTCAGACTCACATTCATAGCAGCGATGTCATTCTCGTAGGCTTCTCTGACCTTCTTCATGACCTCCACCTCAGCCAGACAGCAGGCTTCAATAGAGCCTTTGACTGTGATGGTTCTCTCTGGATTATACAGTGTGAGGTCCTGCAGGCTGTGCACATTACAAGGGGACTAATTATTGACACATATTGATCAGTTTTTTGTGAAGTGTCTTTGAGTATCTTCACTGTGTATGTATTGGATTATAGAAATATGTGTATTTTTCTATCCCATAAATGACCTAATTTCTCCTCAACCAGAGAGCTTACGGGGAGATGGTGATCTTAGTGTCTGTGTCCTGTTCAACTTTCTTCAGGTTACGTCCCTCCTTCCCGATCAAGCGCCCAACAAAGTTGTTGTGGGCCAGAATCTTTAGAGGAACCTCATCAGCACTGCAAACAGAAATGATTGGTCATTTCAAAATTTTCCTAATATCTCACTTGTAGGCAGAACCTTCATTGGGGGGGACTGTCCACTATTATGCTATGCTGCTTCATTCTAATAGCATTAATGTGTTGGGATTGTTGTTTAAAACGTACGTCTTGGTGTCTTTAGCCTCCTGGTGCATGATGTCCAGGATCATGCGGCAGGCAGCTGAGCAGCCCTCGGGGGTGGAGTGGATGCTGATTGGCTTCTCAGCAGCACCAGCATTCTCCTTGCGGTGCACATCAATCCTGCAGTGACGGGGGGGGGGGCAACAAAACAATCAGAATGACTTTAAGTCACCATTCTCTGTAGTTACATGTTTGGGAATAATTGGAGCAGTCACTCTTGTGAATCTGTTATTGTAGTACTATCATCTAGGAGTGGCAGTAAACACACTGAGATATTCTGACATTCTTACTTAAAAAAAAAAAAAAAAAATCTATGGACAGCACTTTGACTCTACTTCTTCTGCAAAGTGGATTGACAGCTAAACATGAGAACACATGTATTAACCGTAACAGTTTAGTCCCATCTCTTGCTTAAACAGAGCAGAGTGAACTGAGACAAGGACAGAACGAACCACAGACAGATAAGACACTTGTCTTTAGGTTCCAGATGGTGTGACTTAGGAGTCTGTGTGGGATAGAAGCTGTTCCTTTTCAGCTTCATTCATTCAAGTAAACTCTAATATCACCTCTTATATATTTATTAGGTGAAATGATAGCAGAGCTTGATATTTTTAGTGTCACCAAGTCTTTGGAAATATAGTGCAGACAGAAGAGTCCATGTTCCCTCATGGAGAGGTGACCACGGCCCTCAGAGAGTGTTTCACAGAATTTTATGCTGTTGAGTCAAATTACAAATCATTTCAATTTGCCTACATAATTGGCTTGAAGGTTTTTACTTAAAGGCTACTATGTAATTGACTTATTGGTAGTATATTTATTCATTTCTTCACTTTCTTACATTACATAGAGAACCTTTCTAACAAGTTACTTAACTTATTTTCCTATGTACATAAAAATGTAATTTCTTCATTTCGACTTTTACCATCATCTAATATTTGAAACTACAACTGTTTTAAGCTGGTTTATTTTCAATGTTCAGTTTGACGTGTATCAGTCAGTTTGGAACTGTGTCATATGAATGGTTTTATTTTGTCCACAGGAGCATTTCCACAACCGAGGTGGACTAGTCTGCATTACTGAACTCTGAGCGTGTGTGTACACACAGAGCATACTGAAAATGATACATTATTCTCAAATCAAACATAAAATGACAGTATCTTTACAGAGATACACTGTGAACTGCCTCGAGTTAAACAAACGTACACACAAAAGAGTCACTCACTTGCTCTGTGTCTGCTTGGTGATGTTGCGAATGGTGGCTCCCTCCTTGCCAATGATGGCTCCGACGTACTGCGTGGGTACCAGCAGTCTCAGAGGGATGTCGGCATGCGGAGGTTTGGGAGGCATCCCAGAACTCGGGGACCCACCACGGGGGCCACCTCGGGGCCCATAACCAGGGCGCCGGCCATTGTCGTGCCCCCGCTGGCCTCCCTCCAGCTCAGAGTTCTCATCAGGGATGTAGGAGACGTGCAGGGCGTTGTTTTCAAACTGGTATCCATTCAGCTTCTGGATGGCTCTGAGACAGACACGGGTACGGGGTCAGCTACTGCATTACAAGTAACATCCCTACAGGTTTCATTGAAGCCATTTTCTGCATGTTTATGCACTCTCATCAAGGTGTTTTAATTTTATTGTTTTGTTCAGTAATCATAGTAATTATTACAGTTATGAAGCGTATAGCTTTCAAAGTAACGGCAGTAGCAATGGCGATAAAGAAAATAGAAATAAACTTGCACACATTCAGGATATGCACAAGTGAATGACTTGGCTGGACAAATCTTTTTGATAGAGTTACTTTTGAAAAGAAACTGCAAACACACAATTAGCTTGCTTCTTACTATTACTAACACGCAGTGGTGGCATTTATTCAAGTACTGTACAACTGCACAACACTTTAAAAGCAAATATCCTAATTATTTCTCTGCTGCATTTAAGTGACAGTTCCAGTTGATAGATTTGAAGCTGTTTGTACCAAACATAAGCAGCATAGTAGATGATGCACTGCTTCATAAAGTTCTCCAGTGCTTCAACACAACCAGTTCCAACAGTAAAATGCTGTTTAAAGCATAAGTAATAATCCACTGGTAGAATATAAGAGTCAGACAAGGAGTAAGAGGAGTGTGTTTTTTGTGACTGAGATGGCAATGATCCTTCCGCTTTTGTTCAGACATGAGGAAGGTGCAAGTTTCACATTTTAATTCCTGCAAATGACCACAAGATGTCACAAGTAGACCACAGAACTGGCTGAAAAGTATTCTACGGTTTTAGATGCTAGTTTTAGTTTGAGATACTTAATTGGAGTTTCATGAGGTTATAAATTGGCACAAAAATCCACGATTTGACAGACAGGAATACACAAATATATCTCTGTAAAATATCAAATAAGGATGCAATACTTAAATGGCACCAAGAACAATCAGAATGTTTAAAACTTATGTCTTGGAAAACCATTTTTACAAGAAAACAGTGACTTGCAGAGAGTTGAGAATAAAAGAGGCAGAGAACAATAGGATATGAAAGAGGGATGGATGAACTTACTGCCTTGCATGCTCCCGGGATGCATATGTGACATTAACCACTGCAGTCTCACTGTCTGTGTTCACTGACAGAAAGAGAACAAAGGCAGAATCTTACAGAGAGCATACGTTGCTTTATGAACAGGTCACAAAAAGATCTGGATTGCACTTGTGTACATTCTATCTATTTAGAGCCCCAGTTGGATCAAACTAAGGTCATTAAGTGGGCTTGTGGAGAATCATCGTATTGAAAAATTTAATTCTGGTGTTGCACTGTTGTCAGGAAGTGATGCATCAGACATGTGGGTGTGAAATCAGATCCATGGTCAGCTCAGTGAGCCATCACACCAAACACTTTTGTGCTTTTGACATCAGAAGATTTGCTTTTATTTTGACCTCAGGACATTTAAGTCTATTAATTAATTACACAATCTGTAATAACAATAATACATATAGTAATTAATTAATTATTAATTGTGAGATTGATGACTACAGGACTCTGGACCAGTGCAAGTCTACGTCTGCTTTAGTGAATCATTTGATAAAAAATTCTCAATATTCTAGAATCTGCTGGGGAAAAAGTAAGTCAGAGATTTTTTCACAATCACATCTGAATCATCTGTCATTAAATACGAACCAATTAAACACGTATTTCATATCTGTCTTTAAGTGACATGATCATTTAGGAAGCATTGAAATGTGAGAAATCTGTGGTGCAGCCAACACATTCATCATGTGTCCATGTGCTGCGTTTGGCTGAGACTTTAGAATGATAATGAAGATAAACAGTAGCACTAAGAGTAGTGAGTAATGAGTGCAATGATATTTTTAAACGTTTCTACATCAATAGCATGCAGCATTTTTTTTTATCTGAACCCACAAGGCGATTGACAGAGATATGATCTGCAACTGACCGATACACTGAATGTCTGAGCTTTGCGGTGTTGGTTTTAAAAAACAGTGACATTTAATAGCTAAAGGGATGCTCCGCTGAGTTTAACTATCCATTAGTGTTATTTCAGTAACGTTGTAATGTCTAATACCATCAGAGCATTCCTATTGTCCCATCTGGTCCTCCGTCCTCACATCCCCAGGAGCCACCGTAGCTAAATGGGGAGCACCCTAATTCTCTCAATTACCACCTAAAGCTCCTGCACCATAGGTGTGGGTTGTGACACACACTGACAGGTCAAACAACTAATTTCATGCCACTGCCAGCTTCAGACGCTCTTTCCTGGGACAGAAATACAATTATCACCCTGCTACCACTCGGGGTCACCTCATGTATCCACAGTTTGGCATGCAGGTGGCTGTTGTCTTACCTTGTTCACAGTTCTCTACAGTTCCACACTGAGCCAACAGACCATCCAGCACCTGAGGAGGAGAAGGGGAAAAAAACAGTTTACTTGAGAAAGATAAAAAAAAAAAAAAAACATTACAGTTTTCCAAGATGGCGGCGCGCATGAGTGCAGCGGCTTTTTGCTCTCCTATACAGACAATCACGCAAGCCTTTCTACAGACATGTAGAATTTTGTACATATATATTTATATATACTGTGTATATTGTTATATTCCTTTTATTATATTTTTATTGTTATTCTATTATTATTTTGGTAACATTTTTCTTGCACCAAAGTGGAGCAGCGCCCCTAATTTCATTGTACTGCAATGACAATAAAGGCTATTCTATTCTATTCTATTACTCTTCAAACGGAATACTGCTCCTGACTGATGACTGGTGCCGGGGCAGAGGGCTTCACAGTTACTGGGGTAGTGGAACTACGTACCACAGGCCTAAACATGAAGAAACCTAATTAGCATCATTGTTTGTTCATGTTTGATGAATATTTTTGCACGTAAAACATAAAAAAAAAATTGCTCTCGGCTTTGAAACATGCAGTCAGCTCAGAGTTGATTAAAAATAGTTTGAGTTCAAATGCAGTGATTGAGCTGATGATGATAAAGATAATGATGATGATGATGATTTATTAACAGGGAGCCTACTGAGACAGGTATCTGGGCCCTCCACAGTCCACCCTCCAGGGCCCATATTATATATTATTAAATATCTCAGAATCACAGTCACACTGCAGAACATATTTAGTTTGACACCCGTTTGTAGCAAAGTGGGATTTTGTATGCAAATATATGCAATGTGCATCATAAAATACACAGTAAATGAGGGTGTATTGTAACCAACTAAAATTTAACATCTGTTACAATTACACATTTTTACATTTTATCTCTGCACATATTACAACCTTTGCTTCCTCTAGCTAACCTAACGTGCTTTTATTTTGTAATGAAGAATTTTTCCACTTCTGCCTTACATAATTATTAATTTATTTGTGGATTCCGTTACATCTGGCCCTTATTCAGGTTCAGAAGCATTTAAATGACAGGCTCCAGTCAGTTTAGCGGAGAGACGTCGCCCTCGCGTGGACACACACGGCAGGATGAGAGCAGCGGAGGAACAGAGCTCACAGAGCCACTCCCACAGGCACTTGCTTGCCAGAGGAGGCAGGCGTCGTGCCACACCCTCACAGGAACAATAACGGTGCACGCAGATATAGACCCAGCTACATAGACACATTCCTATGAACCCTGTTCATCCTCCCATCTTCCACATTCAGTCCGCTTTAGTGAATCAACAGATTAAAGAGAAATGAACGGATTTAGCAGGGATACAAAAGGAATCTGAGGAGGATAAAAACGGGGGGGGGCAGAGATTTGCTGTTCTGAGCACCAGCGCCTTACATTTTTATGAAGGGAAAGAAAACATTAAATTCATGTTTTCTTAGGTTTAAATATGTCAGCCCCCCAAAGTGTTTTCAGTGTTTTTTTCCCTTTGTCGTCGATCTATTTGGTACTCCAGCCCTGTGGATAAGCCAGTTATCTATAATGTTCAGACAATATTGCAATAGATTACACATTGTTGTCTGTGCCTGCAGCGGAAACTTATAGACTCTCTGGAGCAGATGGGATTTCATTTGATTTTAGTTTTAAAAAAATAATCATTTCAATTTAATTTACTTTATTAAAACCCTGTGATAGTCTGGTTTAAACTTTGATCACAGCAACGCAATACACACACAAAAAAAACATACAAAATATATACACAAAATGTTGTAATATCTGTCAGTAAATAAAGCAAGAAAATAGTAATAGTAATAATTTGGGTCCATTACTCTCCGTAACGCTGATTATGTATGTGAATACAATATCTTTAAATTTTGGGGTTTAAAGTTCATACTTGTGTGTATGAGATAATACTTAATACAATAGACTGAAAGCTAAATATTTCTTTGCTATGAATTCAATATTTAAAATTTCACCATCTAGTATTCAGAAGTTATTTAATTTCACACAATATTCACCCAGCGACACTGCCTTCCTCACTGTGACCACCCAATCAGCGTCTTGTAATCGTAAATGTTCCTGTAGTTGGTATTGGACATCCAGCTGAAGTGACAACATAACTGTAGCTATCTATCAATCAGGTTAGAGATTACAACACGCCCATAACTTGATCAATTCTATAATGTTACTAATAGTTAATGACTGATTCTAATCACTGGGCTCCCACTAAACTCATTTTTCAGCTTCCTGCAGCTTTAGCTGAAAATCGGTCATTTCCACACAAAGCTGAGTGGTTTTTGGTTTGAGCCATCAAATATATCTTCACCTACATTTGTGGTCAAACCCAAACCACTCTGTAAGTGGTGCTAATATTTACAGTGGGATCAGCCTGAGCGGCATTACACCCTTTAACATTCAATCCTCCGAGGGTCAGAGCCACATTCTCCCGGGGGAGGCAGGTCACATTCTGTCAGTATAACCAGAGGAGCGCTGCTCCACGCAGGTGTGCAGCTGCCACAGACCACTCCTTTACACATCACATTTTCCCACCAATATTGATGTGATTCATGCTGTATGCCGTCAGTCAGACCGGATGAGGCGTTTATTTGCTCTCCTTCAGCTTCACAAAGACACGTGTTGATGATCACTTGAAGAGCTCAAGTCTGTTATTACGTCATCCGGTTGCACAAAGCGGTTTTGTTCTTCACCATCTTGAGACCGTCTTGAGACTCCAATCAAGTCCTTTAAACTAATGAACTACGGATTCAGGCTGTTCAGGTCTGTTAACTCCTAAAGAACACATGTGGCTTCTGTAAGAATTTAAATGATTTAACCAACAACTGGCCAATCATGGGTATGACTGTGGGATTGTCGGTGTGTGTGTGGGGGGGGATAAGCACTTCTGATAAGTATACTTGTCCCTTAATGCTCACTCCACACCATTATAACAAGAACACCCACACTTTATTTTGAAATTGATAGACCCAAAGTAAAATGTCTATCCTCCTTGAACCCCCATAAAAATGTTGTTTTTGGGGTGATGTGGAGCCATAACACAGACCGTTTTCTGAATATGGCACTAAAACTAAGCATTCATCATTGTTTTGTTCAGATTAGAAGATTTTAGGAAAACCATATTTTCAGGGCAAGACATTTTTAGCATAACCTAATCCCAGAAAGAATTAGAGACGGGCCTTCTAACTGCCTGTGCAAAGGAGGTGCAAAAATAGGACATTACACTCAAACAAAAAACTAACTTAGTTTCTTGAGTGGAAACCTGAGCTACTGTACATTGTTGTACTGGTAATGCTATTGGCTAAAATGCCCGTCACTCACCCCTACCCCTGCCTGTGACGGGCTGGCTGTGAATGCGGGAGAACTTAAACTGTTCCTGTCAGGTCTTAAGTCACAGTAAAGCCATCATTTACCTTTACTGTCTGTAGTCACAAATCAGATCACTTCACATCAGGGTTTGTTTTATTGTTGGTGTTTTTTCCAGAGAATCTACAACCGTACAGTGAAAGCAACCTAGGACTGTGCTGTGGATAAAGGAATGTGATATGGTTGCTGGCATTAACAGACTGTAAATGACCCTGGAAACAAATATTTAAAAAAAAAGAGAACTAACCTCCCACTGCAGGTGAGGTGGAATGTTTCTGATCTGCAGTTTCCTGGTCCTATGGGAAGAGAAGAGAAAGAGAGGAGGATGTTAGCATGTTAAAAACTCTGCAAACACAAAGAAAGGTATCTCAAATGTTTGGGTCTCAGACAGAGAAATGACACTTGAATCAAGAAAGAGCATATAAGCAGCGTTCATACAAGGAACACGATGTGAGTGTGATACTGATAACACTGACTGTGCTGGGCTGAGGGCTCGGGAATGAGAGCTAGTGAACGGAAGAAGAGGCCACTGAATGAAGGCACAACGTGTCTTGAGAGTCAAGCAGGTGGAGATTGGAAGAAAGTCTGTTTGAGGTGACTGCCTTAGATACGAACACTGAATTAGAATGGTGTACTAACCATCCATCCATCAGCTCTGACTGGTCCAGCTTACAAACATGCCCTGTGTATGACACGGCGCGCTGAGCATCAGTCCAACCACATTTGACCTGGTCGTGAGTGTTCACACCATCTGAAACCGCCCCACACAGATCACCGCTCCACCACAGCATGATGCTGCATCCAACTAAATGCTGTGTCAAAGTCACCGGCAGTGCCTGTCCGCACTTCATTTCAGGTTGATGCATGTCAGGATCGTCACCAGCATCGACACTCAAGGAAAGCCGCAATTTTATTGCATTCTCTGCCCAGATGGGAGCAGCCTAGAGTCAGGTGTGGACAACTTCTGTCTGTGTGATTTGTCTCTGTGACTGATATTTAGGTTTCATACATCAGTGTTCACAGCATGCTTGTTGTTCTGCAGTGCTTTGCAGTTTTTCAGATTTTA
The DNA here is from genome assembly GCF_042242105.1 of Pempheris klunzingeri. NCBI lineage: Eukaryota > Metazoa > Chordata > Actinopteri > Acropomatiformes > Pempheridae > Pempheris > Pempheris klunzingeri. The sequence goes on from NC_092028.1 coordinate 7,334,577, forward strand.
TTAAAAAGTTAAATCATGATGACTAAATTACAAGTCATCAATATTGTATTGTGAGGAAGTTCTTTACAATTCACTACCTAAATAAAGACGTGTTATTTATATCAATTTATGCATCCATTCATCTCATTTCATTATTCCAACACATAGGCCTGGCCTACAGGAAGGAATAGTTTATATGGTGTGTGTATCCAGTGTTGTCTCGGTCGTGCTACAAAGTGATTTATTGCTCGTGTGTAGTTAAACATACAGACGATAGGTAACCTAAAACATTTCATTGTGATATTTATCAAGATTTTCAGTTAATAAACTTTAAAGTTAATTCAACAAACATCAATGATCAAGGCCAGCCAGGCATTGTTAGTTTGCTCCACCAAAGCCATCAATGATGCTCACAGATGGAGCAGTTGACTATGAGCAAATTAGGTGGGAATTAGGTTTCTTTCTGAGAGACATGTCTTGAATCACTGCGAGGTCCTGATATCCCTGCGCCATCTGTACCATCATCTCTCTGAACCCAGATAGAAACAGTTCTTGGTTGCTGTTCGAATTCAGATTCTAGCATGACCACCAAAACACCTCTGCAGGTGGATGGAGGGGAACAAGGGCCTCAGAATTCCCTGCAGATTTTTGTCTCCCCAATGCACCTCACCCTACCTCCTTAAGTGCTATAAGCCGCCATTATAGGGCTTGAGCAACAGCAAGTAGTAGTAGCTTCCTGCTCAACCACCCACGCACATAGTGGGGGAGGGGTAGCCTGCTGAATAAGGGGGTGTTATGTGTGCAAGTGCATCTTAATCCTGTATTTTTGCTAGTGAGCACGTTTGTTTCAATTTTTGCATCTGTGTGTGAACAGCTTTGGTTATGTTTGGATGCCATTTATCACTGAAACCATGTTTTTTTGATAGATTGTTGCAGGGGAACAAAGAGTACCTAGAGGTCTTCTAGCATGGATTTTACAGTCTTCATTTCTTACAGGAAGTAGTGCATTTCAAAAGAGACCGCAAACATTTTCTTTTCATTTGTGTCATGGCTAAAGTCATACATGAAATCAAACTCCAGGCAGGCATTTAGAACAGAGTTGCAGTGATGCAATGATTCTTGTCAGTGTTTCAATTATTGAAACCTGCCCCCCCCCATCTGTTGCATTAGTGCTGGACCTTTGACCCCTGGCTGTCGTACTGAAGCCGCTTGTATTGAAATGTAGAAATACGAAATGGTGCAGTGTTCCATTACCATCTTTACTGCTCCTTATCCAACCCCGCACCCCACCCAACTGAGCATCAATGGCTCTAAACCCCAACACCAACCAACCCCCATCTCCACTTCCCGCACTAAACCACACCCACACCCCCAGGAGGCTCCAGCACAGATGAATAGTCTTTTGTGCATCCAGAATACCTGGCATCCCCCATCCAAAAAAATGGAAAAGCCCTTTGATCCTCGATCAATACTCGGCTATAATCACTGACTCAATCACAAACGTGCCAAACACACATAAAAACAGACCTGTTCTCCTACATCTACACATGCAGAACTTCCCCCGTACACATCAAAACCTCCATGACCCCCAACACACACACACACACACACACACACACACACACACACACACATAAAATTCCACCTTATCAACACATCAACTCCCCATTATCCTCTCCAATGCCCCAGTCCACCCCACCACACACACATACACACACACACACCACAACCCCCATCAAGCCACCAACGGTGAACTTGTTTGACCCCTACCGCCACCGCCTGCCAACCCGTAGCCTACCCATTGGCTGAAACCATGACAACAGGTTAGGAATGGGCGGGCAAAGAAGATGGATGGGTGAACGGATGGACAGCAAAACAACATGCTTCACGTTTACTTATGCACTCATTTACTAAGCTCTTATCTTCTTTCATTTAAAACATCTCTCTCTAAACATCTCTTTAGTTCATATGTGAACTAAATGCTAAATAAACATTTCAAATTATAATATGTTATTCATTTCCAAAGGCCCTGACACATCATTGTATTATTAAGCAATTAATACAGTATCATTAGGCCAATCAGGTGTGTTAGTAGCATATAATGGCCACATGGAAATAGTGACTCAATATGTAGAGTGATTTATGTATTTTGATTTTACATATAAAATGACAATACAGCTGAATAGAATTGTAAGTGAATAACATAATTGTCAAAATGTTCCATTTCAAATACATTTGCACCACTGAGAAGAAAGAAATCCCTTTGAGACCCTCATCCTGGACCTATTGTTGATATGCAAAGATGGAAACACATTGTCAATGAAGCTTGAAAATGTCTTAAGTCAAACGTAAAAACTGGAGCTGTTGAGGTTCCCTCAGCTGTGAAGGCATTGAATCCATGCGCAGCTCCAGCCTCCAGTGGAACAAAGGACCAGAGAGAAAGAGGAGAAGAAAGAAAAGAAGCCAAGAGAATTAAAAGAGTGTGGTCCTCAAGAAGGTGGTGGAGGACAGGAGCAAGAGGAGAGAAGAGCTTTGTTTCTGGGAGGGGTCAAAGGCCAAGGGTTAGAGTGCTACAGACCAGACAGAGGGGGCCCTGGGACCATGGCAAGGCGTGCCACAGAGTGTGAGGGCATTGTACTGCATTTTTGTCGCCAAGCGTAGAGTACAAGATGTAAACTACATCAGAATGATCTTTTAAGAGTGAAATCAATATCAATATTACTGTGCTTTCACCTCTGGCAAACAGTCACGTCCAGTGTCAGAGCAGCCACACTAGGTGTAATATGAGGTGGAGTATTTTAGAGAGTCAGCTCCATATCTCCATGTCACTGTAGTAATGACTGTGTATCGCTCTGCAGATCATTAGGTAGAGGACTAATTGCTAATCACACCTCCAGATTAGGCACCACCGCAAAACTAATTGCACCAGCAACTGTAACTGACACCAGACACAGATTGTTGCACGATGGCACGCAACAAACAACAACATCCACATGTTGAACCGATTATGATGAAGTGCAGTTGGGTATTAACAGGGTATCCATGATGCAGATGATGTTGTTGATGCGTTGGTCTTTACTAACTGCATTCAGTGGTCTTGGTCAAAACACCATGATGTAGCCTTCACGCGGTGACTGGCCAGGTGATTTGAAGACATGCTGGTTTAAATTTCTCTCTCAAGCTCTTTTTTTTTCCCCATTCTTCAGTCCTTTTTTGTGTGTACTACTATTTTACTACTATCTACTTTTTCAGATCATTTTTGGGACATTTTTGCATTTTATTAGCAAGTGACAGCAGAGGAGGGAAACAGGGAAGAGACTGGGGACAACGTGCAATAAAGTTTGCTGGAACTGAACCAGAGATCGCTGTGACCATAAGGCCACGTGGCAACTATAAACACTTTTCCCTTTCAACATGATCATACATCCTAGAGGGTAGTCCTTTAAGAGCGTACTCAAGCCTTAAAAAAGGTACAGTAAGGTGTTCTTGATCAACTCCTAAAGTCTTAAAGCGTCAGAATGCTTCAACGCGTCAGATGGTCAAACAGATCAAACCCCTCCCCCACGCGTTTCCTTTGTTAGAATCGGAGGGCTGTGTCCAACACATTTTGTAACTTTCCAACACAGACTGTCTAACAAGCCGCAATTCATGCAGCAATTGGCCACGTGTGCGGAGATGTCAAAGCAGATGGGGTTTGAACTTTCAAGCTAATTTTACTCTTCATACAACCACTTCAGTCACTTGCACGTACAATCATGTGCAACACCATGAATTTCCCCCAGGGGATGAGGAGATGTAGACAGCATATAAGAGTGAGCTGCAATATATGAAATGATGCGCATATTCAGATAGCAGCATTAAATAAAATAAGAGAATAACACATCTGAAACACCCTTTCACATGTGATTCACTTACAAAAAGACGTATAATTTCTGGAAATTACCAAACCCATACCTCAACCCTCAGCCCATAAATTACCATCTTATATTCCAGTTTATTTTTAACATGCATCTCCAAATGTGAAGATTTCACTAGACAGTGACAAACTGTACAGCTGTTTAGATCTATAGATGTGATTACTACTGAAATATGAAAAGTGGAGTACTTCTGTTCACTCAGCATTGTAGGCCATGAATGGACCGTATTGATTATGTCCCCATTATGAATCCATAGTGAGACACTCGCAGCTGCTTGCTGTGGTTGACTGGCTTTCCTATAAACATCTGCATTCATCCACTTGGTGTGGTGTAGCTAATGAGTACGGCACTAACTTGAACGTTCTCGGGAATCCATGTGTGTGTGTGTGTGCTTGTTTTAGGCCGATTAAATCTGAGAAAGAGTTCGACAGAGACAGATAATGAGATGAGAAGTCAATGAAAACTGTTCCCAGCAGTCTGGTGGTGCAATACACACACATTCATATAACACACAAAGTAACAAGGGCCTGATGCCATTTGTAGCCACACAGTCTAATGTCATCCACACAGCAAATACGACTTTGAAATTGAGGGATAATGTGCGAGTGTGGGTATGTGTTGGCAGCATCTTACCACTCCCTGTGAAGGGGTTTCTTCCACTAAAAGAAAAAAAGCTCATTTTGATGGGTTTAACTGACACCTTTTTCAGCAAAGCGTATGCAACCCAGATGGCAGGTGTTTTTTTCCACATGCTAAATCAGGTAAACATGCATATTGATCAGACGCATTTGAAAAGTCATTAACGTACAAGGAAAAGGAATGTGGTTGAGCTAAAGTGGTAGAGATTTTTTTACATGTTTCATTGTTTTTACTTTAAGAATTGCTTTATTCGTGCATAATTGTCAAATAAAGTAAGATGCTGTTGAATCAAAGAAAACCCTGTGGAGGGAGGGTAGCAGGAACCAACAGTCTCCAGATAACAGGATTCATATTCAGTCAGTCAGACGTCCACATGATGCAGCTGGACCGTCCTGATCCTCTGACACAAACACGGGACAAGAAAATAAACAGTTCTAACTGACTGCTGCACAAGTGGTCATCGATACGTGACAAAGCCTTTTATCGACAGTTACACTGCGCCAAGCAATAGCTGCCATCTGCAAGGGTCTCTAGTGACCTCACCAAACAAACGGCGTGATAAACCACAGTGCCGCTGGCCCACTCTGAACAAATAAGTAGGCTATAACAGACTCAATAACAAAGTGAGGATGAGCACGGCTCTGCACCATTTCAAGGCAACCTTCTTCTGAATCACAACAAAGTCTGTACCACAACAGACTCCCTACACACGTTTGATTTTGTTGATGCCATACAACTGTGACAATGCTTAGAAGTCTGTGCTCAAGATAAGGTATCAAATGGCTCCCACAGTCCTCTGTATAGCATGACCGGGCAAGAAAACTGCAAGCCTGGCTCAGTCCAAAGGTAACTAAATGTGCCTGCCAGCACTTTTCCGCCACATATTTTGGTTTTCTACAGATCACACAAACAGGATGTGATAGGTGGATTTTGAATCCCCATTTTTCCAGTCACCGTGCTAAGCTTAGCTTTTTTTTCAATCTTCTTGTCAGGACTCTCGACAAGAAAGTGAATAAGTGTGCTTCCCAAGATGTCAAAGTGTTCCCTTGAAACTGTGTCAACTCTGTGAAAGCAGTTATAACTAATTATGTGACAGCGTTGGTTTACTACTCTGGTTTCATCTGTAGCAAGACTCTGAAAGGGGGCGCACGGAGCACATGTAGAGACTGGGGTGTCTATTCTAGCCATTGCCTGCTACCAGTACAAAGCCCCCACAAAGCAGCTTGCACTAAAATGTCCACTAGTGCAAAACAAACGCTGGCAGCAGACTGGAGGAGCGCAGAAGTGCAAGGAGTTAATATTTCATAAGAGTGATCTAGCCAGCATAAAATCACAGATGAATTTTTTATTGCTAATGGTGAGGAACAAGTGGGCAGAGGCAACCAAACACCATCATCCTGTTTGTATAGCTCGTCACCAAAACAAATAAATGTACCAGCCAAATTCCTATCATCTGATCCCACCTCTCATTAGTTAAATACATCAGGCAAATAGCGCCACCCACTGACCCCTCCGACAATCACCACTGGAGGTTCTGGACAGCTGAGCTGGCCATTTCAGCAAGTAAATTAGACACTGCATGAATGAATAGTGGTGCATGGAGGAAAGAGTTGAGGTCAGGTAAAGAAAGGCTGATACAAAAGACTCCCTTTGAGTCTACTACAGGTGACAGAGGTGCAAGGCATCTATCAAGAAGCCTGGCTTATCATTAAGTCGCCTTTTGTCCTGCTGTTTGAACAGAAATCTGGATGCAAATACCTCAGAAACAACAGTGATAAGGTGCAGGACACCAGGGGGGGGTTGTGAGCCCTATTTTTATTAGGTGAATACTCATTGTAGTAAAAGGAAATATCTGGTTGAACTTTTCACATTTATATGGAAAGATGAATGTCCAGAGTGTCCAACTGCATCTAATCTCTCATCTCATCTCTGTCACGTCGACTCGCTTTCTCGGTTGCCTCCTCCTATTGCCCGTCTTCCGACCCCTTTCTATATCTCTCCATTTTGCTTTCTTCCACCCCTCCCTCCTCTCCAATCCCTCTCCTGGGGTTTTCCCCCCAAAGCCTTCCCCCGGCGCTGGAGGCTGGAGAGAAAGTTCCAGTGGATGTAACACTGTAAGATAGCTTTAAATAGACATCAGGAGGAGGAGGTAGGCTGGAGGAATGGGGAGGAAAACAAGTAAGAGGAAGTGGTGGGATTGGTGCGAGAGACATAGGGAGAGGAGGAAGCACAAGGAAGGAGGCAGCAGTGGAAGGCAGATTCCATGCTGGCGAGCCTCTGCTGTAAATACCTGTATGTGCACGATGTGCAATAAGAACTGTGAGGGAACTGATTTTTCTAAAGGGGCAAATCCTCACAGGACAGAACCGCTGCATTGCTCTGTGTGGGTCTGACGGCTGATGTGAGCCATCAGCAGCCAGTAGACTGTAAGAGGAAAAATAATTCATTACCACATCAGCAGTTGCACAGCAGGCTGCTTGAAGTGCTTTTTTTTTTTTAAATAAAAAAAAAAGGGGGGGGGGGGGGGGGGGGGGGGGGAGTGTTCATGTCACACCTCTGTGCAACCCATTCTCTACCATCTGGATTTCTTTTTAAGTGCGCGCCACTTCCCAGTGTGACTAAGAGGGAAACGTAATATACCTGGATGCTGCTCTGGATTACCATACACCCCTCCATGCTCAGCCAATCAGAGCTCTGCCACAGTCAGCATGCAGTCGTTTTTGAAGCAAAAATGAGAGTGTAACACATTCACACACAATCCTGCATCCTGTCTTCAATAGTGACAGTCCACTCTCTAGTCCATATTACCTCGAGAGATAGAGACACAGAGGAAGAGATGCCCCATCACAGCTTTCATCACTCCCTGATTGGCTCAGATTTATAGGGGAAAGGTCATAATGCTCACTTGCTGCAATCTCATTGGTCCACTGGAGCCTTAAGGGTAAATCTTGTCCAATCAAAATTTAATAAAGATGCGGCTGGAGCACTGTGGAGCAGGATGACTTATATATGATAATCATACTGAGTATTACTTACGTTTTTATTAATAGTTCCTGTTCATATTATTTTATCATAATTCAAAATAAATAACTATTCTATTATTGTCAATTATTGGTATTGGTTCCCTCCACCGTCACATTAGGAGAATACAGAGCCTGTCTCGCCAGCTTCCAGGAGAAATATCAGCTTTTTAACATGTATGAATGCCGCTGTGTGCTTGTGGACAACATCCATACGAGGACACATGGAGACTAGAACACCCGCGCGCACAGAAACTCGATTTGCGTCCCTCTAAATGCGCGTTCATTGTTCAGTGTACGGAAGAAAAGAGAGATGTTATAATTTAACAGGGTGGGCGACATGTAAGAGAGGGAGGCCTCCGTTCTGGAATTCATTTAGGGTAAAAGAGGGGGGGGGGTGCAGAACACGGTCAAAGTTCAGCCTCTGTTCTCCACTCTGACCCCGCCTGCAGCTCGAGCGGCAGGCCTCCATTTTGAAGAGGCGAGGATCTCCATTTTGAGAGGATGGAAGTGAGTGGAGACTGAATCAGCCTCGGCGTTCTGAAACTACAGCGAAAGAATAAGTTGGCTATAAGTTGACAATAAATTAAAAAAAAAAAAAAAAAAACCTCAAACACAGGCTTACGTTATCACGGTGACAAACTCCGCTTCTTTTCGGCTACAGACGAGAAGACCATATCTGCTCGTTCATGTTTTATGCAGCGGGTGCAGCTGAGGGGCCTGCGCTGGTATCGAACCCTCGCTGGCTACAAGTTGACTAAATTACACGTAAAACGACCTTAAAACAGAGTGGAATTCCCATAAACATGACCCTGCTAATTGAAGCAGTTAAATTGAGAGGAGCTGTGGGTCAGGTGCTCCACACACCTCCACCAGCTCGTCCATAGGGCTGTGCTGCGCCTCCTCCACCTCCGCTCCCCTCCCCTTCTCTCCCTCTCGCCATTTTGTGGTGCCTACAGCCATTTCACGTTATGGACAGTCCGCTGGGCGGGGGCAGTAGGCCCACGGCAAGGCAGCGGAAATGCTGTCATTTGTTACCTGAACTTGTGGAAACTCGGACTTTAATATTAAATTCGTGCAAAGTAGCCAAATGACTCGAGGCTTTATGTCTTCTAGACTAGAGACGAGGAGGGAGGTCCGAACACTGACGTGACTGAATGAGGGTGAATGGCGAGGCCTCTCATTACTTAACATGTCTTCATGGTTCAGACTCTTTAAAAGTGACCGCAGCGAATGACAAACGTCCATAAGAGGAACAGAAGAGGACGGACAGTTGTCCCTGTGAGAACGGTCGGTTAACGACCTGAAGGTTATGTCCATGTGTGCTCCGTTTCAACTCTGATCCCTGCAAAGACACATTTCTTCTGGTTCGATGAAACGCCATTTCGCCCGCTCTCTCTCTCCCCCCCACACACGTATACATACATGTGAGAGCCGGTAGGCGGCCATATTGACCAACGCCCACTTACTACAATGAGTGTGCAGTCACATGACAGCGGAGAATTCACCAGAACAGAGCACATAGGAGGAGAAGGAGGAGGAGGGAGATCACGCCACATGCGCCATTACATGAACATGGGATCCTGCATGCAGGGCTTTGGGTCCTCTCGGCACCATGATGCCTTCACCAGAGCTGTGGCAGGGAAATACACGGACGGACAGACAGACAGACAGACAGATGACAGACAGGGTGGAATAGTGTTGTGTGCTGCATGAAGTGCTTCAGTCGCAGCTGTAGCAGGCACGAGAAAATGCACGCGGTTAAAGCGGGGACACACCTCCCTCCGTGCGCGCGCAGATACTCCACAACTAGAAGCAGTCCACGTGTAAAAGAAGCAAGCGCCGCTTCCGCCACAACTTCTGTAATTGTCTTTAATCAATCAATCAATCAATCCATCAATCACTCTTCAACTGACACGAGCGTTTCGCGCGCACCTCCCGCTCCCCTCCTCGCGCGCCGCATGTGGAGAGGAGAGCGGAGGAGCGCGTGCCTCCATTCACAAAGTGCGTAAAAACTACTCGGGAGTTACTACAGCGGCGGGGGGAGGGGGAGGGGGAGGGGCTGGACGTGCCGCACAGCCCCCGCCAGGGAGAGACACAGAGACAGCGGGTATGCTATAGAATGTGAGCCATGAATGCTCACGGTCGAAACGCAGCATTGAAGGAGGAGGAAGGGGGGGTTGGTGATGTAGGGTGGCAGCGAGGAGGGAGAAAAGAACGGTTCCTTTCCGGGTTTGAGTGGAAAAGTGTCGGGCTCTGTGTTGCTCTGAGCACCGGGGAGCACAGTTCCATCCCCGCACCGCGCAGGTGAGGGGTGTGGAACAAAGGAGGGGGGACGGTTCCTGCGTGGACGCTCAGGGGGTTGACAGTGGGAGCGACGAGCTGTCGAATTAAAGCCGAAGCCGTTGGAGTACATTTGTTTCCAATTTGCAGACCGATGGAGCTGTGATGTGGCAGAAAACTGAAACGGATGTCGGTTAAAAAGATGTTAGAACAGGGAAGAGTCACGTCCTCCGGTCTAACGTGGAGGCTAATTGCCTTCCCTCGTATCTTAGACATGTTTCCAAACATATGAGCCAAGTTAAGAGCGGCAGTGATGAAGAGCATGAGGCGCGTGAACTAAGCAGAAAGACTGCAGCATGGCGGCGGAGGTAAAACTGGTGGTGACTGATCAGGCTGAGCCCTGCACGGTACACTTTAATACCTTAATGGCAGAGAATGAAATATAATCTGCAACATGTGAGAGCGTTTGTCCTTGAAATAAACTACTCTGTTAATTAAAGGAACTCGGACAGGCCCCTCCCTGGAAGAATCAAAGAATATAATAATATGAACCACCTATGAAACCAGATTGTCTCCCTATTGAGATCCAAACCATTTGACTTAAACATTCCAGAAAAAGAAAACAGCTTAATTTTTTTTGAAGGGTCCTGAAGTAAGCAACAATGATTCTTGTTTTCAAAATGGATTAACAAATATCTTCATGTCTGGCCTTCACTTATTGGATATGGGAAATGTGTGTTCCCTGTCTTGCAATAGAAAGTCTTAAAAAGGCAAGATTTTTTGCAAGAAAAACAAGAAGAAAAACGTTTTTTCACTCTTAAACACAACAAAGATGTGTCATAGAAAAGACAGGACATCAGGAGAAAAACAAAAAAATACTAAGTGAATAACAGGGCAGTCATAACAGAATTGTAATGCCATTACTCCACATTATTATCATTATTTCAATATCATTATTTCATATCATTATTTGATAAATTGCAATTGTTTGATCGCCTCACCACAACAAAACAATAAGACACACAGTATCAGTAAATACAAATTATCTAACAAATGTGTAGAAGAGTGGAAAGAAGGAAGCTTCATTTATGAGGACAGTTTAGTAAAAAAAAATTTCACTATCTGTTCAAATGTGAACAGTTTGTCAGAACTGACAGATTCTAGCTACCACCAGTAATTGTAATTTTAGAGAATGTATGAATAAATGTTAAGCTGAAACAGGTATTCACAATTATTCACAAAATGAAGTAAATATTCACTTAAAAGTAAAAAGAGTTTTGTTTCAGATTTTTGGACACAAACTCAGACAAAACTGGGGAAATAAAAACAAAGTTCAATCATTTTATTTTAGTATTAACACCTTTACTAAAAACAGTAACAAAAGTGACTGACTAATGGATAGATTTGTCTAAACTACAATCATTTTTACCACATGATGTATCAGTTAACTGTTAAAAAGCTACGGAGTGTCAGAAATTCTTAACATTCATTTTTTTTATGATTAAGAAGCTGCAGGAAACTAAAGAGAAGGTGTTTAAAAAGCCAATTTGTCTGCAGAATTTATTTCTAACACTTTCAGTTGACTTTCAGTCAGTTTCAACACTCAAACACTAGATTGAGGAAGTTCGTTCTCAGATATCAGCAAATATGCAGGAAAAATATGTTGAAGTTCAGATTGAGAAATACAAGTGACATTTGATGAGGTTTTCCATCAATCTTCCAGCCAGCTTTTTCATGTACAGTTTACAGACTGGCCTGGAGCTTTGTCGCAATATCACGTCTCTTCTTAGTTAACCGCTATGATGATAATGTTTCTGTGGTCAAGACAGCTGACCTGAATAAAGTCAGAACAAGAGAACTTCACTAATCCTCTCAGGTCTGTACGGTCCTCTGATGCAGACCTCAGTCTGCATAGAGATCATGAGGAATAATTGGTATTTATTCCTTTAACTAACATAACCATTAAACTAACCATTTATAACTAGAAGCTATAACTTTCTAACCAACTCCTTCTTTCCTTTTGGTAGGAAGATATTATTGGATGGCAAAATTCCATTTATTTTTTTGGTTTGATTAAAAGTCACATCACTCCTTCAAACACACTCCTCCAAAACTGCTGCAACGCACACAGCACAGTCCCCGTCATTTCTCCTTAGGCGAGCTGTATGTGTCATAATGATAAAGATAAAGGTTCTTTAAGTTCACTTCTTTAATAAGGTGTAGATCCTGGACTGAGTGAATGGAGTGTGAACGGGGGCCCGGCCTCCGTGCTCCCCTCTTAAAAAACAAAATGGGGGAGAGGGAGGAAGGCGGGAGGGAGTTCCTGCTTTGTCTAAATGAGGGAGTCTGTGTGTGTGTGTGTGTGTGTGACGTCAGCCTCCACTTTGTTTTGAATCTGCGAGGAGCAAGGCGGGACCAACAGCAGCCTATAGAAAAGCAGCAAGAGAAGGGGCCCGTCTCTACTTTACACACACATTAATACACACACACCACCCTCGCCTCCTTGGATTTCATTCCCTTGTTTGCTGCTTTGAACAGCAGAGGGCCGACTGAGTCACTCCGTTCCTCTCTGCTCTGCTCTTCTGACTCCAGCCAACCAACTTGCTGTAATATTGCCGAAGAAATGATGCTGATTTTGAGCAGAAGCTGATATTGAAACAGAGATTTTAATTCTAAGGAAAATCTTCTGCTCATTTACCTGAGCAGGCCAGCAAAAAAAAAAATCCTAAAATACATCAAAAATATTCATCTAAATACTACAACTCCTGCTACAACCATTACAGTTTCCATAAGTACTATTAGTACTCCTATACAATAAGAACTAGTATTAGTATTTCACTATTAGTAATAGTATTTCAGTGGCATTAAGTCGCTGATAGTAGATCATCTCTTACTGCCCGTCACTGTAATTACGCTGTATGATCATTTAGCCACACGACAGTTTACTCACATTTTTCCCCATCCTTGACCAAAAAAAAAGAATCCTAACTCAAAGTCTGATTACCAGCCTTATATAGAGCTTTTAAGCAGGTTTCCTCAGTTGCTCAGTTGTGAAATTCATAAGAATGTCTAAGCTCATTTTTGTAGCTTTGCTTTACATGAGGTTTGGCATTTCTTTACGACCTCTATGCTCTTTTTATATCTGATATATGGCACCACTTTGTCATTGCAAAATCCCAATTCTTTTGTCTCATGCTGGTTTATTTCCCTCATTGGTGCAGAAGTCCGTGTCTTGCCTGCTAAGTTTGCAATTTTCCACTTTTTCTACTGCATTTTTTTCCAGATTATTCGAGTATTTAAAACATGTACTAAATTAAAAGATACCGTCCAGACATGTTTTAAGACATTAAAAAAAAAATACTCTGCATTGAATAATAATTTGTGTCTGATGATGTGTTAACTTTTTAAAAATTAAATCTTATTCATTATGAAATCTGGTGTCATCTATTTTTCATTTCACAAAGACACAAGAAAGTCTTCACTGGAAAGACCAGCCTCAGTACGTGTGACCTGAAGCTCTCCAGTCTTCTGAGATAGTTGTGATGTCACAAAGCGTGCTTGTTCCTAAACATCAGGTGAGCACAGTGAAGGCTTCTCCCAAACTCTGCGCACACACCATTCTGCACAGTAAGGGACTTTAAATAAAGCTTACGTTAGCTCGCCTTGTATCCTGGTTTATACAAAAAACCTTTTCTGCATTCAATTTTACAGTTAGAATAACTAGAAGAAATAGAAAATATATTAACTTTGTAAAACATCTATTCATAAGAGCATCCTTCTTCATTAATTAACAAATTCATTTCTAGAAATGAGAAGTAAACTTGGTATTTTGTTTGTTTTGGGGCTTCTTGGTGGTCACGTGGCCCTTAGCAGCATTAGCAATGTTGTGTTGTAAAAAATTTCAAGGTGATATAAATGTGTCATCCTTCAATTCAAACAAGAAAAAAAAATCATCATCATCAATGACATTTAAAACCTGTGACAGGAAATGCTATTTTCAGCTGCAAGTGGGTCTGAGACGATGAGAGGAGCGGGGGCGGCAGCATCTAAACTGAGGGGGGCTTTCACCTTTCTTCAACTAAATTGGGCCATTATATCGACTGGTGCTCTGCTTGCCGTTTCCCTGCCAGCTCTGTATCCACACACAGACGATGAACCCTCACTTACGCTTGGAAAACTCTGCTGAAGCCTCAGCACATCTGAACATTGTAGGCTGAAAGTCTCTTGAGCTTTATTATGAAATACTGCTAAACAAAGAGTGCTTGGTCAGTAAATATTGCTGTCACTTTGTCACAGACTTCAGTTTCTTAGTGGCCTAAAAATACATTTGTGGTATCTGTCAATCATCTTGTTAGAGTAGGTGGCCATTGTTTCTTCCCCTCCCTAAATGATGAATCTGACTGTTGGGACAAGTCTTTTCATTTCATATGTTCTGAGTGATCCCATCAAACTGTCACACACACACACACACACACACACACACACACACAATGCAGGATTTTCTCAAACGCTCCCACCCAACATCACTATGCACAACTACTGCAACACCTCCCTCCACTCACACACACACACACACACACATACATACCTTCAGACCACGTGAGCAAGTGCAGTGGATGTGATATGGCACACCCCCGGCTTGCACACACCCACTTTGGAGAGGGGGGGAGGGGAGGTTGAAAGGAGTGTGTGTGGGAGGGAAGGGGGCGGTGTAACACATTACAGCGCAGGGGGAAGGGACTCCTCTCCCTCCATCTCCCCGTCTCTCGCCCCTTCTTATTCACTCTCTCCCCCCTTTGCAGCTCATATATGTCTGCATGTGTGCGCGAGCGTGTGCGTATGTATGCGCGTGGCCGTGGCACATGCCTGTGAGTCAGACATGTGACCAGCAGGCATAGCCTCCATTTTAACTCTTTGAGAATCCCAGTGTAGGAGGAAAAGCAGAGAGAATCATGGGAGGAAAGTTGAGAGAGAAAGAGAGAGCACACGAGCCTCTCTCATGGTGGAATCAGGAACACTGTATGCCACAATTTCTGTAACTTTCAAGTCATTGGCCTTTTGCATGGAGGTGTAAAGGTGGGTGACATTATCAAAACAGCAGCAATTTAGCTAGACTGCCATGGTACTGTAACAGCAGCAGAAGTGGACGCAAAGTTTGCCAACTACACCAGTAATAGTGTAGCATGACACTGATCAACATAAGCTACTGGCCACTGTATGGAATAGAACAGCTGTAGGTTTGTAAAAGTACACACTAAATGATGGTTTGGTACCCATCTTGGTTTAAGTCACGGTTCAGTATGTTTTCAGGGCAGCAGGAAAAGAAAAGAAAAGATATCCTGAACAAACTGTGGTGCTTTCTTTCTCAAATTCTCAAAAAGTCTATCAATGCTGCTGCTGCTGCCCACGAATAAAAAGTCAGATTTACTGAAAAGTAAATCAAATAAATATCCATTAAGGTGCAGCACTGTGCTCTTACTCACATTAGAAACTTCACAAACAGTCAGCATCACTGTATTTTCAGGTTTTATTTTGCTGTTTTTCAGAATTATGTTCACATTATTTGCAGAAAGCTCAGATCTCGCCAGCACAAGGTTTTCCTTGTACCAGTTCAAAACAGCCAGCAGCAGACCTGATCACAGTTGAACAATACAGGCACACAGCTTTATTCTGACCCCCCTGTCTTTGTTTGTCATCACTGCAGTTAACTTTTTTTTTTCCCCCAACAGGAGACGTACTGGAGGATCTTCAAGCTCTGGTTTATCTGGTTTGTCAGAACAACAAGTCTGTTCTCTATCTAAATAACTGGCTGTTGCACTGTGACATGTACATCCCTGGTGAATGAGATAACTTCACAGGGTGTGCATGGGCTGAAGGAACGACATTCCACACTTTGGGAAAGTTACTTAGAGTTTTAAACTAAAGTTCTGCCCAGACAAAAAAAAAACAAAAGTTGCACACGTGCAGTGGTTAAAACAACGCTGCATTCGTTCAGTACACACACATAATGAGCTGAGTCCAACACCAAAAAATCCTAGCACTGTTATATCCCCAAGCAACAGTCTCTTGAATTGAGCAAAGGTGTATTATATTGCATTGAAGGTCAGGATTTTTCAAAGAAAGGCAAAGCACATCTTTTCTCTCCCCTTCATTCAATGGATCAACCTGAAAATGCATTTTAGTGTCGACTGGGAAACACACAAAAATCATTTAAGAAGAACTGTGAGTAGTCTGACTGACTTGGTGTTCATGTTTACAGGCATTGTAGTATTCATGGGACTCAAACAACTTACTCATTCAGTTTTCCAGCAAAAGAAACAGAAACACATGTCAATGAGTACTGCTAAATTATGAATTTGGCTGTGCTTAATAGAATATACTGCTAGGAGACCAGAGAGATCAGGAGGGGCCAACACAGGGGTAACCAACCTGTCTGCCCCCCCCCTGAAAAGATGGTGGCCAGGATGCACAGCTCTGTTGTTTGACAGCCAAAGTAGTGGGAGGAGAGATTTAGCCACTATTGTTTCCTATTATTTTTGAGTTGATAAAGACCCTCACAAAAATAACCTAAAGACACTTCAAGTATTATTTCCCAACAATAATAACCACCATCATCCCTGCTTCACCTCTACTGCAACAGACTGACAGCACACCTCGTGGAGCCACACAGCCAAAGCTTTAATCACCTTCCATTTGCCAGGGAGTCTTTGAAAGTGGAGTTTTTACCAGCTTTGAACTCGATGCAAATATACTGCATGTGGTCACTGTGAACAGCGTGAAGATCAGGTACAAACACTTCAGGCTTTATAGGTAGACCATACCACAGATTCCATCTTCATTCAAACAGCTACAGAATATTCATCTCCTTTCAGTGGCTAATACATTCTGCTCTTGTCTTCCATCTTCTAAAACCTATAGCTGATGAACCTTGCTCTCAGCAGAGGAAACATGCTGGAGAAAAGGCACAGACAGACCGACAGACAAACAGACCTAGTGAGTCATCTGAAAACACACGGCTCAATGATGCCCAAAACTCTGTACATCCATTTTGGATTAAAAAACACACCATTCTGTGTCTAAATATAGAGCATCCAGTCTGTCAAAGCACTTTGACGAGCATGGACCCGCGTTGAATACCACTACATTACATTTGTTTGAGGTTTGTTCGAAGAAAGTTACATTTTCATCTCCCACACACACACACACACACACACACAGTGGGAGCTCAGTCTCTCGCTCAAGACCACTTCAACAAGTGGACAGAGATCCAGCCACCATAAAAAAGAATTGTCTCCGGTGACTTCTCCACCTTTTTGGTGGTACAAAACTCATTGCAGTGGTGCCCTCTTAAAACACACCTTCATTCAGCTCTCCTCAAACTAAAATAGAGCCAACTCTCACACTGAACTACAGACTGAAGCCACCTGCTAATCTTTACTAAAATGTTTTCAATGTTTGCTGTCAGTCACTGAGTAAGAAACAACATGTGGTCTCTTTTGGAACGTGTCTCCTGACGGAGTATCCAAACAGACTTGATAAGGTGGCATTTTGACAGCATGTTTTTTCAGACCACTTCATCAAGCCAGGGTTTTTGATTTAAAAAAAAAAAAAAAAAAAACTATTTAGAAAAAATAATTCCAGTTCATTTTTGAGTTTATCGCTAGATAATGTTCTGCGCGTTAAAGCAATTACATTATTCAGTTGTAATTTTAAAACTGCAGTGTGATGTGAACAAAGCAGTCATTTGGAGTTGTTGTAGCCACCAGGCAGCGGATCCCCACAACATGTGATGAAGACAAAATGGATGGGAACATGAGAAACTGCATATCTTCATTAAAAATGAATAGATGTCTTTATGTCTTACAAGAGCCCTGTAATCACAGAAGTCACTCAAAATGGAATTCCAAGCTTCAAAGCTACAAAATCCACTTTGACAGACTGAAGCTGGTGCAGGCAGAGCAGAGCCTGTTGACTCCAGAGTTCATGCTTCTCTTTATGTCTACTTCTCAGAATCCTCATATATTTTATCACTTTCTTTGTCTATTAGGGAGATGTGATGACTTTGTTTGACAACATGTCCTTACATTAAAAAAAAAAAAAGGGAAAGTCTAATGAAAAATGCTGTGGAGTTGCATTATGGGAATTCTAGGATCTTGAATTTTTAGAGACACACCAGGGATTAGAAGTAGGACTTATCAGTCTCATCTGCTGCTGGGATTCTGATTCCTCTTGGGTCCCCCAATTTAGTGAAAGTGTAATGCTAATTAATCACTGATATTTCAATGTACATTTTGCCTTTCAAACAAAGAGCCATTCTAGTGTTCTAATACAACGTTACAGCTGGCCATCAGTGAACTACAGGCAAAAATAGATTTCTGTTCAAACTTTCTGCTACATTATTGCACAGAAAGCTTCAGCATGAAAAGTTAAGCAGCTATCAGAATGCTTTTAGTACAATTAAAAAAAAAAAGCTTCCTGCAGAAATCTAAATAAATGCAGTAAAGTAAATGTTTTTTAAAATAGGTATTCACAGTATTTGCAACCATTTTAAAAACTATATTTCTCTCATTACCATTTGGTTATTTTTGCTTGTTTTTTAATCAAGGTGATGTCATCACTAATGAGGCAGAGGGACTAATATATTCAAGAAACTAAAGAGATCAAGGCCACAAGATGAAAAATAAACAAAAAAAGTCCGAGCCAAACTGCTGGAAGGCTGACACTTAAGACGCTTAGCCACACACACACACACACACACACACACACACACACACACACACACACACACACACACACAGAGGAACCAGGAAGAGGACGGGGAAGTAAGTTCTATATGGGAAAGGGCAACTATAGAACTCCTTCAAGCCAATCAGAGCCTGGTATGGTAGGCCTCCTGGCCAATCAGAAGCACAGATTCTCTATAGGCACCTTAATCTCCAGTTTCTTTCTCATTACTGCTGAAAAAATGTCAAGAATTTAGGTCCAAGGTGCAATGCCCTCGTCCTGACAAACACACACACACACACACACACCCCTAACCCCCCTATGCCCATATGAGAAGTCTAATGGTGGTCCAACAGAGAGAGAGGTTAAGGGTGGAGGGTCAAAAAAAAAAAAAAAAAAACAAGAAAAAGATTGGGTGACATGGGAAGGGAAGGAAAACTGCAAAGAAAAGATAATGTGCATTTTAATTATGATTAAGGAGCAGCTTTTCTAAAACAGTGTTTTATTTGAATATTGATTTAGAAACAATTATTTTACAAATTCTAGTCGTAAAAGCATATATTGCTACATGAATTTGTCGCTTTACTTTGTGTTAAATCTAGAGTGTGATAAAAACTGTTGCTTTGTACTCATGTGACAGTTTATACGAGAGGTCTGTTGTTCTCCAAAAACAGATGCAGCGGAGGAGCTGAAGGAAAATGCCTGCAATCAATTCAGCTCCGTTTTTTCTTCAACAGAAAAGGAACACTTGGAGATTGTGGAGATACAGAAGTACATGAACTGTGATTGCAAGTTGTAAATATATAGTAAATACTTCAAAGTCACTCCATCCAGTTAGGAGGAGGAAACATGAATACTGTAATTCCTAATTAGAGTCACAAGTTAAGGTGTTTTCCTTTGTGTCCATTCCTAGAAAATCTAAATGTCGAGGGATTTGCTTTCACTATTCATGTATAGAAATAATTAAATCTACTTTTTAATGTCAGATGCTCTGAAACTGTAATGATGCTTCCAAATATCATTTAGGCAGAAATTATGACGGTGAAGTGATGAAGTTCAACACAATTTTTTTTTTGCAGCTAGTTTACTATTGAATGTTTTCCTGTCTTCTTAATAATCATCATCTTTCTCTAACTTGAACTAATCATGCTTTCTGTCAGCAGTGTCTGGAATGAGTCTGACCAGAAAAGCCCTTAAAATAGAAAACAGTGAAGGATTCAGTAAATACATGATTCATTCTTAATTCCCCTAAAATCTGCTTCTTGAACATGTAATGTTAGTCACTTTGTTTGCATATTTCCACTCGGTGGTCTTAAATAAAGATTTGAATTGTGTACATGCAGACGCTGGACTAAGTCCACTTCTAAATGTGTTCTGTGTAAACACATTGAGGGTGTTGGTTTTTTAGCTGAGGCACGTTCAAACAAAGACAAGTGTAATGAACAACCCCACACTGCAACAGAAAAAATCTCAACTCCCACCCTCACAAGTCTAGTGTCAAAGTGCACGAGGCAGCCAGACCTCTTCAGCTGCAAGTTGTTTTCACATCAGTGCTTTTGCAGGATAGATGTCCGTGGTGTTGTGAAATTAATCCGGACTGCAGAAGAGCATGGGCCAGTTTGATGATGATGTTTGCACTGGTGAGTATTGGAGTGTTACTGTCACTCATCTTCCTCAGAAACTGGAGGGTCTGTCCTTACAGGATTTCCTACTATTACCTTTTTTTTTTTTTTTTTTTTTAAAGAACAGTCTGGAAACTGTAATATTTAATTCAATTTCATACTTTACAGAGCGGCCTTTTAACTTTTGTCCAGAAGCCAGAGTGCATTAACAGGTTCCCTAACCACCTTTCAAAGCCCAAAAAGCTCTTTATCTCATTGTACAAAGAGTGACGCTCCACTTAATAACCAGCACAAAGTATATTTCATGAAATTGTAACCTTACATCAGCTCAATATTTTAAGCATTGGATTTATTTTTTTGGAGTCTAGATTCAATTATTTTGGTTTCAATTTGTAATGGCATCGTTTAATAAGTGTTAAAGAAGGAAACCACTGGATGGATTTGACTACTGATTTGTACAAGAATTGTCAGGTTTCCACCACGGAATAATAATGTAACATTTAATCCTTTCAAAATGATTGTTGGTAAGAGGGAAAAGTGGGAATTATAAAGTATATTTAGTTAAGCGAAGACTTAAACTACAATATAGCCCGTTGGAGATATGGTATGATTTAACATTTAGAATTGTACTACTGGAAATTAAACTTACTTGAATTTGACTTGAAATCTTTGAAATAAAAATTCTTTTAGAATAGGAAAATGGTGATTTAGTTTGGTTTTTAATTCGAATGTTTCAATAGAATATACACAGACAGCACAAATACTAAACAATAATTTGATTCATACCCTAATGAAAGTCTGGAACGTCACTAGACCTATTCTTTCTTTCCATGTTCGGAGCCGTGCTGTCCTGCATGTCTGTAGATGATGGGCTGGAGCAGGGCTGCAGGAAGGCTGTGTCTCATGTACATGCCCACATTCTCTCTTAACATACACACACGCAGGGGCCCCATCCACCATGCAGATCCGACCCCTGGGCCCCAACCCCCCCAACAACAATCCCCCACCCTCCCCTCCCCCTTTCTTTCTCTCTCTCTTCATTTTAGTCTTTCCTACTTCCCCCTTGCTGCTCATCGGTTCTCCCGTCTGTGCAGGAGAGACATGGATGTACCCAGATGTGTGCGCGTGTGTGCAACTTATTTTTAGTGAGCGAAGGAGCGAGATACGGCCAAAATGAGGGGGAAAAAAACAAGAGCAAGAGACACAGAGTGAGAGAAGGAGAGAGAGAGAGAGAGAGAGAGAGGACAGATGGTTTGAACCAGAGAGAAGAAACAATCAGAAAGATGGGGTGGAGGAGAAGGGGGAGGCCGAGCAGGAGGAGGGGCAGGGTCTTCTTAAAGAGACAGGACTCACTTACCCCTTCACCTACATAAGGCCCCCATGTATCTCCTCTTTCCCCTCTCCTCCACTGTCTCCTCTATGTTGTCATTTCTATGAATTTTTTTCACCCTCTTATTTTAGCTCTGTGATAATGAGCCTTTTGTCCTCACATTTCTCTTTCATTAAGTTAGACTATCTGCTCTTTTTCTTCGTGGCTTCCACTGCTTACATCGACTTGCAGCTCTCATCTTACTTTAATCTAAAAAAACAAAAAAAAACAAGTGTAAATCTAAACTTTTTATTGGCTTTTACTCAGTTGACCCCGATTCACTACCATTTGTCATCCATTGGCATCTATCCATCATTGATTAAAAGGGTACTCCAGCCATTAACAGAAGCCATTACACAACTATTTTGGCTGAGTAGAGCTCCACGAAGAAACTAATCTTTGTATGGAAAACTGGTGGAGTGGCCCTTTAACTTGAAAGACCATTTCTATGCATTCTATAAATCAAGGCCAAGTTAGTAAGTAAACTTTTAGAACACAAAAACTAATTTCTCTCTTTTGTATACAAGCATCACACTCCTCTCTCTTTCTTCTGACACTGAATGTTGCTTAGCTGGATATGTAGCAGCAAAACATACATTTGTCTATAGAAAAATGCATTTGAGATTTCATTAGATGATTAGATTGATCCCCGCAAGGGAAACTAGTTTTAGTGACAAATAAAAGATATACAAATTAGGCAGCTCACAGCAGACAATGAGGACACATTACTATTATTATTATTATTACTATTATTTTGTATTCCTAATTTTTATATTGTCCTTCAAAATCTAAACTTTTTACTTAAGAACAGTGCTAAGAACTAAATGCTAACTTGTGATAAAAGCCAATATTATTAGGTCTGCAGTTAATAATTAGGTTGATTATCGATTAATCTTTTGTCAATAAATTATTATTCAATCAGCAGATTTTATTTGATCAACAGTCTAATATCCCAAAATATTCACATTACTATGATATGTGACAAAGAAAATAAAATCTACACACAGGGTGAAGACATCCACACCATTTGACTAACTCAGCAACTGCTGCATTACACTTTCATCCACACTTTGATGTGCTTCTGCTCAGGACAAGGACAGTGGATTTGGTCCCATATTTCCTGCAGAGTGTTTGTGTTCAGAGGGGATCTATGTCCAGTACGGGCAGACGGAATGACTACAGTAAACCAGAAATCCAAATTAAGACTGACTTTAAAATATCCAGAGCTATTCTTTAAGTTGATTACACCACTTCTCTGTACACAAACTGGCCAGTTAACAGAGGAAAACCAAAGATCTTCTATTGAAGCAGATAACAGTCCACCCTGACCCGTTCACTGAAGCTCACGACTGAGGCAATTGATGGGTTTAATGCAAATACAGGACAAAAAAAAAAAAAAAAAAACACAAAATACATTTGCTGACCACAGACATGCCACTAGGCAAACATGTAGAGCAGCAGCACGCAGTCTAATCAGATTACAACTCAGATATCTCTGAAACAGTTTGTCCAAGACGCTTTAGAAATGCAGTTCAGCTGACGTCAAATTTAAAACACATGCATCCATGTTGCAGCCACTTTCACTGACTCCCTTCATCTGGCTTGTCTGCCTTCCTCTCTTTCGTTCTATCACTTGCTCTCGGCTCTCTCGCAAAAAGGCTGGAATGGTGCAGAGAACATGGCAACATGCCAAGGGAGTGAGAGTGAGAGAGAGAGAGAAAGGGAGGGAAAATGAGAGAGAGAGAAAAATGAACATACTGTACCAGCGAGAGGGATAGAAGGAAACAGGAGAGAGAATGAAAGTATGTGTGAGCGAGAGAGGGGGGAGAGAGCATGCGTGTGGGCGATTAAGGCAGGGAGGGAGGACCTATGGGCTCCTCGTCTCCACGCCAAGTGACCGCCTCCCTGGCTGCTCACAGGTCCTGCTGCTAGTCGATTGGTCGCACCCCCCTTGCTCCCTCCGCCCACTGTCCCCTCCTCCTTCTCGCCAGCCATGAGGAGAGGAAGACAAACTATGGCGTGCTGCTTCTTCTCCGAGCCCCTCTCTCTCTCTCCCTCTCTCTCTCTCTCCTCCTCTCTGCTGCTGTGAGAAAGCACCAGCTTACACACACACACACACACACACAGGTCTCACATGCATGATACATTTTGAGTGCATTTAAAGTTGCTTCACACTCTGCATATCGCACAAAGGGAAATAATGGAACAGAGCTGCAGAATGGAACAGAAAACGACAGTCTTGGAAAGAAAAAAATATTTTAAAATAAAAACTGGTGTGTGAGAGAAATCTAACAGCTGAGAAGTAAAAACATGGAGTGGCCAGTTCAGAGGACAGAAACTGGAAAGAGGAATGTCAACAAGCATGAGAAATTAAAATATATGCATATAGACATAGACATATATAGAGCACTTCCTTTAAGTGAATACATAAATCAGATGTGAACTCAAATTAGACTAAAAATCGCTTGCTAAGAAATTTCAAGAAACGCTGCCTCCACAGACAGTGATGTGTGAGAGTCGAGACTCTCCACTATGTTGCAGTATGCACAGTCAAAATGTGTGGACAACATAACGTATAACAGAGCTGACTTCAATGACATACAATGAGGTTACGAAACCACGCAGACGGCCCCTATAGACAATTCTGCACATCATCTGGGAGTTATATTTATATTATCAATCTCGAAGCTGTTTCAAATAACCGCGGGCGTACTGTGGTTCAAACCCTTCAAGGCTGTTGAGGTGCGACTCATATGCTTCAGTCAGGATTTCATCCGTTTCTACTGGATTCTGTGACTTTTTAACCCTGGTTTAAGTATTCACTCTGCTGAAGCGTCCTTGAGCAACACACTGAATCCCACCAGCTGCAGGGGTGCAGTGGACTATGACCTTCCTGCTTCAAACAACACAGCATCACACAGGAAGACTGAATGAGAGTTGGTGCATATTAACAAGAGAGGAAGGAGGCTCAATAAAAAAATAAGAAATTTAACAAAATAGCATGGCAGTGCACTAGCAGTGTTATTATGATAGCTTTGTTGCGTGAGTGTATAAAAAAAAAAAGACGCTGATTGTAATGTGCACACAAATTGCCCAACACTTTCACACAAGGAAGGACACTTCCATTATGGTACAATAAATGGTTATTTAAAGGCAATGCTTCATGACAATTAGAGTAACTCTGCATTTGCATGGTCGTATACAAATTCCACATTTTCTAAAGCACAGGAAAGCTACTACATGAGTCTGTATATGCAAGACAAATATCTTTCACATTTATGCTGGACGTGGGCAGGGACTCCACCAAAAGGAGTTCACTGTGTTTAATTCCACTGCTAGTTATAATCCACACATGCATGTTTAGCTGGTGACAAAATATACAACATAATCGAAAGAGTCTATTTGTTTCAAATAAGAGATGTGTTACAGAGCAGTAACGGTGGGAGAGATCTGATCAGATCGGAGCTACACGTGGCAGATGTGTTTTTCTTTAAAACCTACAGTTTGTGTAGATACTGTGAGGAGGGCCAGGTGAATGTAAGGCTGGTTTTAAGTGATAAAAATGAGAAACTCCCTGACAACAATCTCAAAAGCCTTTTCTGAGCAAGAATGATAAATGGAGGATCTTGAGTGAAAACAGTGTACTTTATTGGATGTGGGTGACAACAAACGGGCGGGCAGTCACTGATAGAATGGTGTCATGCCATCTTGAATCTGCATTCAAATGATCTCACCGGAAGCCGTTTACCCCAACCCTAACCCATCTTCCCCTCACTGTCTAAAGCAAGCTCAGATCTCATCAAAGCTGGCCAAGAAGCCCTTAAATACAGGGGAACTATGGCCACATTTCCAGGCATATAATGTTAGAATCAAATTCCAAAATAAGCACATTTTGAAGTGGACCTCCCAAGGTATTTCTGTCATGAAATACTGGGCAGTGGGCACTAGAAATCTGTTAGATTAATTAGAAAATCTGTGATGAAGACTCACAAGCATCATTGCTTCATTTTAAAAGCACAAGGGCTCCTCTACCCTGCTTAACCCAGTGGTGGGTTATTCACAGTTTTTTTGAACTGCAGGAGTATTTCAGAGATTTAGTAATTTCAACAGATTCCAATGTACATAAGACTTACTGGGGAATCAACAATAAACAATGATGCGCAGAGTATCAAAGATTGGTTGGCAGGACAACTGGGATGCTCATCTGCCCTCCGTGCTTCAGTTTGTTTTTATCAAACTACGCTGATTATAAATAAGGCAAAAGAATGAAACTCACGAAGGATCCTCGGACAGTGAAGCGTGTCGATATGTTGACATGCCTGCATTTTAATGCTTCACTTCCACACAACATAAAGCTCCAGACGGGCAACAAACACGCTGGGTTTCAGTTTTCACACTGCTGTTTCCACGGAACGTGAAAAATTTATTCGGATTAAAGTTAAGTATAAAATCATCTCTAAAATTATATATGTATATGCGTATATATATATAAATATAAAACAGAAAGAACTGTGAGTGGACTGAGATGATCTCAACATTTTGTCTACATGAATGTGACAAAATCCATCAGATTAACTGGCTGGAAGTGGTGGAGGAAGGACAGAAGGAATGACTCACAAAACCAAGTGGTGTTGCTTCGGTTTGTGATGAACTTTGACTGATTGATCGGTGGATGAATTGGGAGGTGGGAGGCTGCTTCAGAGAAAAATAACCGGCATTTTATCCTTACATTATGAGGGTATATATGAAACAAGGCGGGATGAGGAGAACAGGATCAGATTCTGTCTTCTGAATTCACACACACACACGCAGAGTGACAAGAAACTGCTGTATGCAGAGTGACATTCAGCAGACTTAAGGAGTGCTTGGCAATACATACTCAGGCACTTTAGATTTCCTTTTTTTATCTGAGCGTACTGGAAATCCAACTAGAACACATTAAGCTTAACACAAGATAACTGGCTGCATTAAGCAACTACAGATGCAGTTAGTTCTGTTTTGAGTTGAAAAAATATCAAATCCAGCAGACAAGTTGCTCTTTTTTTTTTTTTTTCAAGGATTTTACATGTTTATTTCTAAACTTGCTGAAAATAGCACATTTATTTGAATGAAGCCAGAGGTACAATAAGCCATTACTACACACATGGTTAGTGGAGGTCTGAGCCTCTGCACCAGAAGGTGGAGTTGAGGAACACATGCCACACATAACAAGATGAGTTCTTGCTGAGCTAAAAGTTCTAGCTATCAAACTGGGGGGTGGGTGGTTTGCAAATGAGCCTGGTGCTGCTTTACAGCAAGAATAGCAGAAAGGGAGACGGTGTCTTCATTCTCTGAACCAAACATGGAGACACAAAGAGATGGCTCTTCTCTGGCGGCATGGATGAGGAGGGGGGCGTAGACCATACACTTTTCGCACGGTTCAAAAATATTCTCCTATCAATCATGTTCAAAAATCAAGCCACAAAATAATTAACTTGGTGCCAATCACACCATTACACAACAGAGTACAAATGCTGTGTTGTAATTCTGTGTTCAGAACACGTCGTCGTTTCTGCTTTCTGGACATGTAAAACTTCATCACTAGTACTTAGATATGCTCCCATCAAATGTGCAGCCCAGTTTTTTGTCACAGTGAAAGGTTACTATTTCAAAGGAATAACCAGTGTGTGTTTAATTTCATGCAAAAATATTTCATGTTTTAGAAGTTATATGGGCTTTGAATGAACCGATATACATTCATTTTGTTTGCCAAAAACGTACAGCATGTTATCCTACAGGGCGATCCTACTTTGACTCCATTATGAATCTCCACTCCAACAGAATACAAATAGATCTATCTGCGGTGCAAACTGTGACGCCAATACCGATCACTGATACACATCATAGAGCATTTATTCATCTTATATAGTGGAGTCCTGAAACATTTCAAAACCAGGCTTATAAACAATTCTCAGAGTTGGGAGAATTCCAGAAAACTGGAATTAGCAGCTTCAAGCATTGGGGGGGGGTGGATTTCTTCCTAAGTTCCAGTGAATTTATTTATCTTAGCATCACAACCAGTTCTCCGATGTGGAAATAATATCAACAACTGGTACACTTTAACATGGACAACAAAATAACACGTTGTTAACCAAGTTATCACCGTATCTGGAGTCTTACTGCGGACATCAAGCACAAGCAGGGTGGGGTCAAGAATTTGCAATGTACTTTAAGCTAAATTATGAATTTAGATTTTTAGCACAGACTGCCAGCTACATAGAAAAAAATTTATCTGATGCCACATATGATGTCAAAACATCTAAACACTGATGTAAATTCCTGTGCACAGTGTGTCCCTCCTTAGCAGCATACAGCTAAGGTTGAAGGGGGAAGTTTCTAAATCTAAAAAAGCAAACATCATTTGAGTAGTTTTGGTTGATAGATCATAAATTAGGTCTAATTGGACGGGATTCTACAGAAAACTGTGCAAATTAAATAATATCTATTTCAAGAAATGTAATATTAGACCCGAAAGGGTATACGCCTCATTCCTCTTTTTTTCTAATCAAATTATTTTAATTAACCATTATTTACCATGAATGTTTGCCGTCTTGCCTTTATAATGTAAAATAAAATTATGTGACTCACCAACTCTTTACGAGAGGTTAAGTAACTTATTTTAGAGAGATATTTGTTGAAATTTTCACAACAGCAACTAATAAATCAATGGGTTGATATTTTAAAAAAGAGAAAAACGTGGTATCAGAGGCAGTCACAGGCCTGTAATAAGACCATCCAATCATATAAATCAGCCCAAATGCAGTCATGCCTGTCTACCTGGACACCAGCCTACCTGTGTGCACTCTACTGGCCCACGAGTGGAGTCTTCCATAAGGCTAAGCAGACATATTGCTAAAGCTACTCAGCTAATCACAGCTGAATGGCAGAGGAAGTTCAGCCAAAACTTGAGGGAGGCTAAGCAACAGATTGTTGTGAGTTACCAGAGTGAGAGACGGCTGCGGCTCTCAAGTTTGTGAACCACGACAGACTGTCGATTAGTGGGCCAACAGCACAAAGCCCACACTCTGACCGCGGGGGCAGCGGCTGTGTGCTGAAGGTAGCGTTAGGTTTGTGGGGCTATTCTGTCTGCTGGTTTTTGTGTGATTGGGACGTTCAGAGTTGTTTATTTATTAGGTTGAAATGCTGAGGCAGGCTGTAGGTCTGCTGTTGTCTACAGAATGAACGGGAGACCCGGCCGCAGAGCAGCGCCCAGTCTTCTCATCACTTTTGTGGACTAACCATGGGGGGGGTTGGGATTTTTTAGTTGGATACTTTCTAGCTGCCCTAGCTGGTTTCTCCAGTGTGATATATTTATTTAATTTAATTTATTTTTTATTATATTTATATTATATTATATTTATAAATTGAATATACCCTTCAAATGGACAATGTGTGGGTCTCCTCCTGGTTCAGTGATTGTTGGTCAGTTACTGCTGTAGCAGTGACACGACTCACTCACTACAGGCATTCTATACATTTTTCTCCCTGCTGAGGGGGGGCTTGCCGCTTTGGAGCAACCCCTCCCCACTCCCACCACACACACACACACACACACACTTGAGCCTCCCACCCTGCACCCCTCCCAACTCTTCCCTCTCTTGCTGACCTCAACCTGACACACATTTCAGTCAACTTCATGATGAATATGAGGCTGTATCTGAAATTCAAAACCTCTCCACCTCCACCTTCCAGCAGTCACTTTAAGTACGGACAGCCAGACACACACAGCTCAGCCTGCATGGCTGCAGTATGGTCAGGGGTCAGGGGCAGCCATGGGCGGCGCCCCCTGCAGCCTGGAAGGGGTTCAGCACAAATACGTATAGGATAGAAAGAAGGAATTGAACCTAAGAACTTCCCGTTACAGGACGGCCCCCTCCCCCCCTCACATAAAGGGTCTGTCCCCTCTGAATACCCGCCCTTCCTACACAAACACACACCTCCATTGAGGTTCCATGGCAGAAAAAAAACTGCATCTGAGCAACTTCATGGCGCTTTACCATAGCTATGGCCTACAGCAGGCGTCTTTAACCTGACACGTTATGGCGGACACAGGCCGCCTCCACGGCAGCAGCTACCCACCTTCTGACTCACCTAACCACTTTGAGAATTTAACGACACTTAAGTCAGACTACAAGACGAAAAGATGAACATTATACGAAACAGGAGCAGCTCGGTATGAAGTTTGTGGCGAATTATTTAGCTCACTTAGTTTTGGTTTTTTTACCTAAAAGCACACGTCGTCAAAAATAGAATTAAAAGACAGAAGCCGAGTGTTCGCTCACACTAACGTCCATTAACCAACTCGCCACTTTAGTTGTTCAGCACCTGGGATATCTACAGAATAATGGAGGAACTGTACGGTACCTTAAACGCCACGCAGATGCGTTTAAATGCTGTTGCCGAGCAGATGTTTGATATCAATATTTAAACAGGATCATTTGAGACAGAATTTAGATAATTGGGCTCTCGCTGGCTGACAATATGAACGGGCCGGCCATTTTAAGATGGTGCTTCCTACAGTTGGTTTCTGTGATATGAATCCGCTCCTGTTGCATTATTATTATCATTACTATTAGTAGTAGTATCTTACAGTGAAACGCTTGGACAGATGAAGTAGAGGGCGAGCCGGGCGCCGGGGAGACCCGGAACTACACACAGAGAGGGGGGGGGGAGAGAAACAGCAGCCTGTACGACTCTACTGCTTCATTCACAGCTTCGCCATTTTGCCCTCACCGCCTGACGTGAGTGACTCTTCTCTGCGTGGACTCACCACGTGTTGTGGAGCCACGTAAGGCCCCCAGTTCGCCCACGGTGGCCCCCTTCTCACAAATCACCTTTATCATTGTGGCTCTTCAAGGTTATCACAGGGGTGTGGGGACGCAAACACAGCGCCAATGGAATAATTTACCGACCCGCTGGGAGATTATAAGAAATTACAGCTTGCTGCCATGTTGGTTCCCTGTGCATGGCGAGTGACCCGTCTCTGCAGAGTGGCAATAACTGAGAATGTGGGCAACTGTGTTTATGTGCCCAGACCTCACTGCTGGCCGTTCAGCCATGTTACAACACTTCACATGATTCCCTCTCCAGGCGAAAGGCGGGCGCCCAAAAATCACATCTACGCCAAATGTTTGGCCACATTTGCGTAAAATCACAAGAATACTGATTACGCAAAATGTTACAATTTATTTTAAGCCAAAAATCAATCAATAGGGCGAACTTTACGTCCACAGGAGCTTTTGATCATGGGATACACACTCACGCACATGTGTGGCCAAATGGCGGAACATTGAGGAGTTCCCTGCCTACCTCGTATCTGTGCCAAAGGTTATAGGCATGAATGATAGTCTATAGGCGAATTCCATAATACTGTTTAAAGCAGGTCAAGTCTGGGCCTCAGCACAGAGCAGCTGATCTACACTGGAGCCCAGTGTAGCATTTGGACCGTGGACAGTCTCAGCTCCACGAAATTAAAGTGTGTTTTTTTTTTTTGTGCATTACATTCACACCACTATCCTATTTTAATTCCACAGCTGGCTCCAGAAACAAAAAAGAGCACAACATAGTAATAAATTAATTACAATTTCTATCCATTTCACACACAAAAAAATCAAAATACACAGCTGTGTTTTTACAAGAAATAAAATGAGATTTCACTGAAAATTAAAGTTGAAATTAATCAACATTTTAAAAGAAAAATAGGACTCCATCAAAAAGGCATGGACGTCCATGTTTACATTTTAGCTGGGGATATTTTACAAAGACAAAAAATACAAATATCAGCCAATATTTTCTGTGAATCCCTCATGAAGAAATGTTGCCATTTTTTTAATGATTTGCAGCTAGAAATTAACGTAATTCAAACATTCACACTGTGGACCAGTTTAGCCGAAATCTACGTGCTTGAAAATCACTTATAAAACCCACTAAAATCAAAAATGTATATGAAATGTGAAAGTCAAACTCAGAGTACAGACAGTTGCCATTTTCTGACGATTAAACAACCACACGACACACACTTTCCCCAAATGCATAGTTCTCAGTGTAATACAAAATCCTGTTAAATAACCAGGCTGAAGGACGTGTTTCATGTAAAGAAAATTAGCTCTTAACACTTCACTCGACCAGGAATCAGGATTTTCAAAAGAAAGAAACCCCAAACTCCATCCTACAGCAGCACGGCAGGCAGGCAAGCTAGCTAAGGCTGTCACAGTCCTGTTTCACAGCAATGGCCGACAAAGTTGAGGCTCCACAGTCACACAAACAGCAATAAAAAAAAAAAAGAAGCACAGCCAAACTAATTCCTGCTTCAACGGACACAACATTCATACGGGGTTCAACGCGGACCCGTTCCAAAGCACCACTTAATGCGAATTAAGCAGAGAAATGGTTACATTCATCCATAAGTAAATGAAAGAGAGGCCTAGCCAAGGTGATGCAACACATGAGAGGGTTCTGACAGGAAGGAGAGAGGTGAGCAAAGGCTCAGTACTGTTTAGTACCTTTGCTTCTTGGGGACGGAGTGCTCCACCTCAATACGTTTCCCTTGAAGTTCCACTTTACCTGGGAAAAAAATAGAAATAAAACCGGGGGTTGAGAACACACTGTGGCTACATGCTAACTGTTTACTAGCTATCGTAGGCCTATGGAGGGGGCACAGGGCACATAGCTAAAGTGAAGGAACCCTTCCAGCTAACTTTTTTTTTTCTTTTAAAACCTGCTGCTTGTCAAGGAGCTGACAAAGAAACCAGAAGTGGCTGAAAAGAAGGTGAGAGGCCGACATGTTCAAAAGGGCCCAAAACATGACTTTAGAGCCACGGAACAAGTGAATTGTGTAGGCACGTCACTTGTGCCCCATAATGAGCTACTTGAAGCCTCACTGATGCAGTATGACAGCCATAGGGATACTGTTGTTTCTCTCCGACTACTGGCGTTCCTTCCAACATATTTAGAGTGAGCACGGTGTGTGTGGAGGGCTGTCTTGGTAGTTTGGGCTGTTTCGATGAGGTTTCGTGTAGGAGAAGCTGGGGAGCTGACAGGCATGGCGACCTTGCCTCCTCACGTTAATATATGTAGGAAACCATGAGAACTGAGCTACAAAGCGACGGGAGGTGAATCAAGCTTTGACAATAATGCTGCTGCTAGTCGACAATTTTGGATTGGCGGCGGTGTGAGGCCTGTTTTGGTTATACACAGGGTAAGATATTTTTCTATCTTTGTCATAGTGGACTGTCGGCTTAAAGGGGGAGGGGAGCCAACAAGGCTTCATACTATATCACAGGAGAATACTCAGTGATAGGGGTGCAAGACATCAAAATGCCGCTCACATGCACGCATTAGCCTAAAAAACGCAGGGCACGATAATCACGGGATTATAGAGGGATAATTTCTTAAATAGCTGTGAAGTAGTGCTTTACGTTCGCCACGGGCTCTGGCTTTACGGTATAGCTTTACGTTCACACTACTTGTGTCCCTCCCCCCTTCCAAAAGTTGAATGGCTCTCCTGGGCGTGTAGCCCCCCACACACAGTCAAGCTAGCATGGGCTAAATAATTGTTTGGATGTATTTTTATCGGGCATGTTCATCTAGAAGCCTGGGGGTGGACGGACAGTGGAAACTGGGGCACGCCGCCGAAGGTGGGCATGCAGCCGCGGCTCTACACCGGCGTCTACCGCTTCCCTGTTCGAATGAATGAAACTAAAGGTGGAAGGGGGTCTTTGGTGGCCAGCAGTCCACCTTAACTTACCAGAAAACGTCTCGATAGCCTTCATGGCCCACTGATCGTCCGGACAATCCACAAATGCATAGCCGGTTTTCATTAGAAACTGTCCAGAGTATGGGATCTTGTGGTCGTCAAAGGTTTTTCCTAAGTCCTCGGCAGTCACGCTGTCGCTTAGATTCCCAATGTACAGCTTGTGCATGGTGGAAACTGGTTTTCCAAGTCCAAAAACGAAAAAAAAACAAAGCCCGGAGTAACTAAAATAAAAGCCAGCAAAAAAGTTTCTCTCCTGAATTTGCTAATAGCGCAACAAGATATTGTCACACTTTCCACAGTGAATGAAAGTAGAAATCACGCTAGAATACCAAAATATCTAAAGGAAAAAAAAGCAGGATCTTAAAAAGAATACAGATCCAAACTAGCGTTAATTATCGGCGGCAAACTAAAATAAAAAATGCGATTTAAAAAGTGTGAAAACAGATGGAAATGGAGCTGTAAATCCAGTAGAATAAGTGGAGCAGGAGAAGAAATGAAATCCCTTGACTTGCAGCCGGCCCCGGCAGACGAATAAAGCAGCAGCCTATAGCCTCTCTATCGCACTGTGGAGGAGGTGGGTTGTACTGGGTGGATTTGGTGATGGGTCTGTGGTGGAAGAGTGGGAAAAACTATGGCGGGATCTGGTCGGGAAAATGTTTTCCTCTCTCTCCGCCTCTCTCTCTAGTTTTCTACCCTTCCCTCTTTCAGTGATCCGCCTGCTGCCGGCAGAGGGGTGACGCCGCCCCTCCGCCGACTCCGATTCACGTTTTTTTTTCCTTTTTTTGTTTGCAAAGAGGAAACCACGTGGTCTATTTGGAGTAGGTTAGAGAGAGGAGGAAAGGGAGGGGGCACCCCCTCATCCTAGGGTATTCACCAGATGAGCGCGCGTGTGCGTGTGTGTATGTATGTGCGCGCATGGACACACAAGCCGAGACCCCTAATTCCGTACTGTACCGTACTGTTCCGGTGCAGTTTGTGCGCTGCACCGGAGCCTTTATGCAACACGATGTGGCCACACATGCGCTCCTGCTGGTGCGGGCAAAGATTAGGCTGCACACAGACAGGACTTCCTTCACGACACAGTAATGAAGGCTTTAAGATAAGACTGAACAACAACTGGTCCTACCGCCTACCCCACCTCACCCCACCCCACCCCGTCCCGTAGCTGGAGGCCGAGGTGGAGAAAACCGTTCCCATTTAAATCACAAGGCACCGCCTGCTAATTCTATAGCCTAGCACCCCACCCCTCTGCTGTCCCCACCCTCTGGGTGAATATCATGCGTGGTAAAGAAGTTAGTCGTCATAATGTTACATAAATGACCTATGGTGAACCTCGCTGTTTGGAGCGCGGGAACAAAGGTTTCAGGGGGCCCCCTTTGCCCCAGGGGCCGCGAGGCTGCTGCTACCAGAGCCCCTCCACCACCAGAAGCCCTCCACCTACTCTGAGTCCCTGTTGGCCACAGCCAAGAGCCTCCACTGGAACAGTGTGTGTGTGATATGGCGGCGAAGCGGAGCTGTAGCACAGAGGGCGGGAGGCGGTTAGCTGCTCTGCTGTTTAAGGCGCTTTGTGAAATAGTTGCTCCGTAAGGTCATGGTTTCCAACCAGCCGTACCCAGAGTTTAAATACAACTTCAGCGTGCCCCCTCCCCTCCATCTGGACGGGCTGATGGCGGGTGTTTCATCCGTTTTATCACTTTCCTGTGAGTGGGGCGCACAGGAAGTGACAATATGGCGCAGTCGCCGGGCTACGGCACTATACACACTGCGCACCCCTCAGCGTGGATGGTGGCTTCTCAAAATGGAGGCAGTGACTGATACACGGGCCTGCCTCTCCCCACACACACACACAGACACACTCCGGCCGTGGTTCACAGTGGCTGCTGTGTGCGCCTATCTCACGCTTCTTCTGTTTTGGTGTAAATTTGGACAAGTGTGGAATTTGGTTGAAAGGGGTTCTTTCCGCGGGGCGTGTGACCTTTCAGACTTTGTAGCCACACTGAACACGCCCGGAGGTAACGTGGCACTCTGGTGCGCTCGCTTTGTTAGAAAATGGCTCCCGCGATCAAAATGGATCCAAATCCCCCAACTGCTCCTGCAGGAACCGCTGCTGTATCCATATAAACAGGACATTGAGCAGAGGAGCTGGAGTCTGGGCTAATGTGCAGACTGTAAGACATCTACTGGTGTGTACAGATTGTACATTAGACCAAATCATGTCAAAAAGGTCATTTTCAAATTACTTAGCAAGTATTTTTTGTGTACTGACTTAAGTACTCCTTTGTTTTTTTGGTGTTGTAACTTAAATATTATGTGTGTTGTCCCATATATTAGTTATGATGTGAGTGAAGCCTGTTTGGGCCACAGTAGAATGAAATCAACAAAACATGTTATAATGGGAAATGAAAGTATTCTACTTATCATAGCCAGTATTAAAACCTTAAGCATGACACACTGTAGTCGCAGGATTGTCCTCATGAGCTGACAGCCTGCAGGCCAGTGTGGAATAGATGAATATGGAGACGGAGGAGGATGGTGCTCACAGGAAGAGGCTCCCTGTTGTGTTGTCTTACTGCTAACACTTTAATACAGTAAAGTTACAACCTCTGTTCAGAGCACCATGACATTTGCTTCTCTGTCCACTGCTCTAAAGCTGCTACACATTCAGTTTAGCCACCCACCCCCTCCCACAGAGAGACACACACACACACACACACACACACACACACCTTCCACCCTCCACCCCAGCTCCCTTAAAGAACATATTAGTCAAGTGTCTCCCCATTTGTCCTTGTCCTGAGATGGCTTCAACCCCTCTTCTCTTTCTCTGTCTTTACACACACACACACACACACACACACACACACACACACACACACACACACACATACATACACACGCCCACTGGTGAGGTCACATGCTAGTTTTTCAGGGTCAAATAAATACATGGGATGAACCGTATTTTGAGGCCTAACAGGAGCATTGTGAGTGACCTTTCTTGTGTGTTGACAAAGACAAAGACAAAGATTGCATCAGTTTTATTCCACTTAAACTGGAATTAAGCCTGTGAAACAAAAGGGATTTCTGTAGATGGCTGTTTAATGTAAGGTGCGGACATATTCTTTGTGTTTTTACAGCATAGCATGCTCTACATTTGTTCACGTGTTGTTTGCATTGCTTTGCATTGGTGCCCCACAACCTTTGTATATATAATTCTGTTTTTTCTTCAGTCCACAGTCTGTGAACCCAAATGAATCGCTTCCTCCTGAAGAGTTTCAAAGTTTCCCTCCTCCCTCACTTCTCCTCCCCCTCCTCTGTCAGTACCTGCTAATTCCTCCCTTATTTTCCCCCCACCCCCCCATTAACAGTACTAAAGCCTACCTGCTGTCTTTTCTTATTCCTTCTTTTTTGTTGTATATAAATGAATAAATCTGGCATCTCTAAAATACCAAACTTTAGAGGTAAGAAATGCAAGTAAATACCACAGGTCAATATTGATCATATGTGGGAGTGAAGGAAGTATTCAGATCTTTTACTGAAGTATCAAATTCTATACTGCAAATGAAATACTTATACACTCTAAGTAAAGCTTTGAATTTAAGATGTTCCAATAATATGTAAGGTCTTATTGGCAAAATGTATTTAAATGATCAGAAGCAATAGGGCTGGTGATGCAGACCCGTGTGCACGTACTGATGCATTTATGTAAGTAATAAATTAAGTAGTATTTAAATGTTGTTGAGTTGAAGAGAATGCCTTGAGCATTGTCATAAATGATTAACCTAGAATCTGTTCTCTAAATAGTCGATTTTACAACACATCAGAAAACAGTGAAAAGGGCCATTAGAGTTAGCAAGAGACCAAAGTCTTCAAATGGCTTATTATGTCCAAAACCAAAGATATTCAACATATCATAATGCTTTTTGCTAAAAATGGACTCGACCAGTCAATCAGTCATCAAAATAGCTGGCTATTAATTCTCTGATAAACCTCTTATCACTTTAACTCATTTATTATTTTATATACCGTTGGCTGGTTTAATCTACAACAGTGCATCATAGATCATAGTTGTTTTGAATGGAAAACCTCCATCTGTAACATAACTAATGTCATCAAATGAATGCAGTGAGTAATAATATAATTAATTAATATAATAAATATAGACCGTAGTAGAGAATGGCTTACAATGACTAGACTTGAGTAAAGTAAAAGTACCTTTAATCTTGAAGCACAGGACTTGAGTACATTTACTTCGTTACATCAATTCTATCTTCGCACACATCAGAGGAAGACAAATCAGGAAATCACCACTTTTTTTGTGTGCTTGTGCACTTCCTACAGTGCCATCAATCAAATCATAAGACTTTGTCAGCAGTCTTCCCTTTTGTGTGTGTGTGTGTGTGTGTGTGTGTGTGTTTTGGGGGAGGGGTGGATAGGCCAAAGCCTGTGGAGAAACAGGGTGAATTGGGCGGGAACGTAGAAGGAGGAGACAATCTGCCACGGGAAATGCAAATGAGTTAATGTTTATCTTTCTTTCTTTTTTGCCTTCTTTTGTCCCCTGTTCTCATTAATCAAATGACTGTGTTGCATCACATGATATATTCCTAAGATTACACTGTTGTCTCTGTGAAATGTTTTAATGATGATGCAATAATGCTTTTCTATGACTGATCACCTTCATTCCAACCGTCTTCTGTGCCAGCCATCAGAATGGCTTCAACACAAATAGTGACTCTCGAAGAGTTAGTCTGAAAGAGACAAAAAAACAAGGTGAGACACTGACCACCATGTTTCCATCTAATTAGTTCTGTACACACTCTATTTCCCCTCCACATGCCTGTAAAACACACCTGGAAACGGTCTGAATATCTCTGTTTGCTGGTGGTCTTTTCCCATCCTGACTGTATTCTGATTGATTGGATGTTCATTTCACTCTCTCTCACACACACACACACACACACACACACACACATACACGGTGTAAGCTCAAAAGCCATTCAAAGCATTCCAGTTCTGCGTACTTTTAATTGAAAAGATTAGAGGAATGTGAGTACTGAGAACAGTCACATACGCCCCTGAAGATTTTAACATTTACATATAGATTAAGGTTTAAAGTAGAAGTCTGAGCTCCATTGTTGTCCAAAAACTATTACCACCACTAAAACACACCAGTGAGCTTCAGCGTCGCACTGTGCGAGATGTTCCATACCGTGAGCACACTGTCCAAATTCTCACCAGAACACCGAGTGTGGATTACTGCGCTGCTGAAAATAGTCCACATCAAATGCACTATTTTGTATGATAGAAACAACAGTGGTGAGCTGTTGTAGGAAATAGCTGAGTCCTGTTGGGAGAGGGAGCAGCCAAGTCATCATTTTGTCCAAAACAAACACTGTTTATAGTGGTGAGGTGTAAGAGGGTCTTATGACCAAGAGATTCTCAGGAAAGGATTTCTAGGTCAAAGTGTGACCTGTGTGTGAAGCTGGAAAAGTGGAGGAAAAAGCCTTGACCATCACTTACAAACTGCACAATGGCGGTTCTGAGAGGCTCAAAGGACCTCTACATGCAAAGAGTACCTTAATGCTTTAATTACAAGAGACAAATCTCAATTCAGATGGCATTCCTGGGCACAGCGTTCCTGTTCCAGAGTCTGCAGGTAGACGGACATGTCGTGCAACTTCAATGCCTTTCTGCAGAAACAAACAGACGAAGAGGAACACTCCTCATTAGATGGCCGGCGCTGTAACGACGAGGCTGCTGAGGCAGGAAAAAGTCACGTATAGTCAGAAAGAAAAGCCCTTGTTCAAAACCAAATAATGAGATCCTGACATTGTTTGTCCACAACTAAACGACAATATTTGACAATAGATTTTCATTTTCTATACATACAGCTGACCATCAAATGCACTACAGAGGCTCATAGTTCAGCAAACTGCACAGATCTGCTTCTGTCCTGCATTTCTGTTACTTGATAAAAACAGGTTACTTAACAAATTCTTGCATGATTTCAGACACGTGTGTAAACCCCGTGTTCATGGTCCACATCTGCATTGAACGCGAATTAAGCTGATTACAGGTTATCGTTCCATTTAAACATCCAGACTCAACACTTTCATTTATTTGCTGCTTCAAAGCGCCCATGTCTTCCGCTCTCTTCTCTCCAAAGATCCTCCTCCTCACGCCGTGTCAGATGTTAAAAGAGAACAACTTTGCATGTCAATCATGTGTGAAGGCTCTTCCTGTCTCCTGCTCAGAATGTGTGGATTGCATGTATTCAAACGCTTTCCATGCATTTTGCTGCAATAAACCGGATATCTGCTGCTGGACTAATGAGATCCAGCATCAGTGTGCAGACACACATTGTTAGTGCCTGTATGTTATTCCTGTCCACTTTCTCTTTTCTCCCTATTATTTCTTCAGCCTGGCGTCCCTCTCTAATGTGATCTAGGACAGACGCTATTTGCTGGCAGTTGCTTGTAATGTTTACAGTGTATAAAATAAAGCTGTTAAACCTGTTGTCCAACTGAAAATGTTAATGTACGCACCGTATTTACTACATCATTTCTTTGTGAGCGTGTGTACATAATGGGTGAGTAAGTGTCAGGTGCACACGCTTATTAGGATAAGTCAAAAACAGTTGTGACAGATGACTTCCTTGAAGTGAAAGCTGCCCACATGTGAACAGAAATCAGTGAAAAGAGCAAAAGGAGCCAGTTTCACTGCACGTGTGTCCTCACCACCTGCCAACTCCCACAAACATCTAATAAATGCACATGTTCTCTTCTACTGTACAGTTTAGACACAAATGTTGTTGACAAACCTCATTCATCAAAAACCTCGTTAATAGCAAATGACTATTTTCTCTACTATAGTCTCTTCTCAGCCTACTTCTTTAGTAAATTTACCTCAGGATCTGTCTAGCAGCTGTTCTGGAGCTTTCGATCATATCGTGTGATCTTCATCGGCAGCCTTTTAATCGGTCAAAACGAGTCAGAACAAGTGTTTCCAGCGTCTGCAGGGGGCGAGCTAACCTTAGTAATGTGTTGATCTACATGGAGAGGGAACAATAAGAATACAGAATATGAAATCTGAAACAGAAACGCGTCGACCTCTCTGTCTCACCGTCTTTCTTTACAGACGATAGAAATCAAACAAACTGCTTCATCGGTGAACGGGCAGAAAAGTGGAAGAGGGGAGGAACAATGCTTTCTAATAGGATACCGTTATTCTGTGATGCACCGTTAAAGCTGAAATAAAGTGTGACACTTTCAAAAAGCTTTTCATTTTCGTTTATCTTCATCATTTCATTACTTTGTTTTATTACTCCAGTCAAAAATAAGGAAAATGACAACCACTCAAAGTTACCACTGGAGTTATGAGGAGTAAGATCTCAACGGACCTGAGGGATGATTTCACCTTAAAGTGCGTTGAAAACGAAATGTGTAAGAAAATTATTTCCTTCAGCTTGAAGCTTATTAATATAGAGACTGGCTGAAGGAGTGTCGTTAATCTACTTTTCATATTGGCTTAGTATTGTTGCTGTATTTATGGCTGCTCCTCATTCTGATACACTGGGAATGAAACTGGAATAAAACCATTCAAATCATTACATTGATGTAAAACAAAGAAAAAGAGCAGAGTAACAGAAAGAACAAGATGTCCGTGCACTGACAGAGACATATGTGACACACTGGAAAAGTGAAAGAAAAGCTGATGTTTCTGAGGAGCAGCATTAACTTACAAGCTCTGTAGTAATGTGTCATAAATGAACCATTTTCTGTATTTAAAGCATGTTTTCTTGTGTCATGGGACTGTTTCACACTCATGATACGACTTAAGAAGCCTGAATTTATTATCAGAAACCTTTCCGCGCTGCCTCTTTTAAAATAAACAGCAGAAATTCATTTGTTAGTCGTCGTTTCTGTTAAAATATCTGTTTTGAATCTCTCTAAATACACTGGTTACTGCGTTCCTGAAGCACTCCAGACATGTTTTAAGATATAAAAATACTCTGAATAATAATCTATGTTTGTATTCTTTATTTAAAATGACTAAAATTATGCCCACTCTTTTTCCTTAATTGAAAAATCCAGAAGTTATGGCATGTAAATATTGTTCATTTAAAGAGTTTGGCTGCTGGACACACAGCAGAGTCCATTCTCAGTGTCACCTGGAGGTCTCACCTGACTTTAATACTTCACCACGATGGGCTTCAATCCTAAATCCTGCAGCTGTTTCAAGATGAGCACAGAGAGGAGCTGTACATCCGTCCCTCTGCACAGTGACGCTCTAACACCACAGGGAGGCATCGAAAAACAGTGCTTTTCTCTTTTTCATACAGGAAAAAAATAGATTTTGACTGGAGGAGGAATTCAATATTGTAATGTAAAGCTGCTGAGCAGAGGGCGACTGAGATTTTTCTTTTAAGTCCACAGGATGGAGCTGAGAAGAGACCACATCCTCCAGACCGAGGTGCCCTGCTCAGAGGAAAGCTGGGCCTGAAGCAGAGAGTCGCTTATTCATCTTTCACTTACATTTATTCAAGTTAACAAATGGGATGTTTTTCTTCTGTTGTCGTTATTCAGATATGACAAGCGTTGAATGGACGGCTAGTAAACTGTCTAAAGTGTTTTAAATGTAGCATATTTATACTGTATGTGTATGTTTATATTAATTATCTATCTATCTATCTATCTGTCTATCTTCTTCTTCTGTTCTTTCTGGTTTCTGCCGTCAGCTTTTGCCAAACCACAGTTCCAGGCTCAAAATTAGCATAAATGCTTGAAAAATACAAAAACTACAAATTCAAAATCCTGCTAATGAAGAAGTTTCGATAATCTGGAGTTCGACTAATACATGTCAGGAATGTGAGCAGACACCGGCTCAGTAGGAGCTCAGTCTTTGGTTGAAACAGCCACAATGATTGTGTGTGTTTTCCCAAAGCTGGTACTCCACAGACCCTGGTTTCCTCTGAGATGTTAAATTGTTTCTGTAGCCTCCAAACAGAATCCAGATTGTTCTTTGTTTGGAATATCCAAAACACCAGCTCTGCTGCTCCAAACGCAGGGTTTGAGGCCTAAATTGTTTTAATCCTCAGCAATTTGCCTTAAACTCTAACTGTAAATTTCCCCCAAAACATATGAAATATATTAAGCTGAACTGTGTAGAAATGATTAAACGGTCATGTTAAATATTTCCGGAGAGAAACTGTGCAGAATGAGTTTTCAAACTTTGCTACTTTAAAGAATTATTCTGAACGCTGGAAACATGTGAGTTTATGGGCATTAAGCAGCTCGTTCTGGCAAGTTTCAAACCGTTTTAATTCAGCCACGCAGCTAAAATGTTAACAAGATCTCGCTATCAAATATAAAATGAATGTAGGCCACACTTCCTGTGCCGACATCATGGAAACAGGATGTGACTGAAAGTGGAACAACTTCACTACAAAGCTTTTAGTGAACAACTGTTTCTGATGCATTTCTCTTTAAATCGTGAGCTTCATTTATATATCTATGGGATCTGGTTACAGAAGACCACCATGAAGGACCAATATGTCTCCAAACCAGCGGTGATAGCTGGGTGAGGTACTACTGATCGCTTTGGCACGTTCATCTCTAACAATGTCTGTATTTTATAAGATGGTATATTTGAGTATTTGTCAGATTAACCTAGCTGAGTAAAAAGTAAATATATATATATATATATATATCTAAACAGGAGTGGAACATGAGTATAAAGTGGCTTAAAATGGTCACATCTAAGTACACTTAACCTGTCCTTTACATGAGTAAATATAAAATGGAGTAAATGCACTTAAGTTACTTTCCATCACTGGATAAAATGTGTAGGTTATTTTTTTTTTAAATATATTTGACCAATCCAGCTCATTTTCTGTCAGTCTGAGCACTGAAGTCTCATCACATCCTTAAAAACGTGTGCGTCAGCGTAACATTTCACAACTACACATTTTCATATTCAGAATAGTGGAAGGATCAAACTGTGGTAAATTCAAACTGGTGATCAGGTGAGTTTTCACGGGAAAATCCATGTTTTGTTAGAAATGATGTGAAATATTTCCCCGTTAGAGCGGAGCTGGCTTTTGGTAACGCAGGCAAACAGAAAGTGTCTTCGTGTGGAGTTTAAGGCCTTTTTCATTACAGCCAAACAGGGTTTGGAAGAGAACAGTGATAGAGAAAGGAAGCAAAATTCACAAAGGAAATACAAAACAAGAACTCTCTTAGTCAAACCAGAAGTTCCAGTTTAGTGGGCTCTCCTGTCCCATGTGGAAACTGTCAAAACTAACTTGAAAATCTAATTAAATTCAGGAGTAAATGTGACTTTTTCAAAGAGGACATTTTATTAGTGTTCCCTGCAAACATTCAGCATATAAACTGCAACAATACAGCATGAAGCATAAACAGACAGGAGAGAGTTCACATGAGCCAGCAGGGGAAGAACACTTGATTATTAGAATGTGAAAACAGCTACATGGGATTTAATAAAGAAAAGAAAAAGCCTTGATCACTAGAAGCCAGCTGCAGGAGACCGAGCCACAAGCCCACACTCTGACACTGAACAAGCATTTTAATGACATTTAATAAATTGTTTCGTTTCAGTCAAATATAAAATGTGTGAGAGGAGACCTGCTCACAAACTCCCTGACGTGTTTCAGGTTATATTTCTAATGTGCCCCCCCCCCCCCCCCAGACACACACACACATCTTGGACCCAGTTCATGAAAGAAATGAGGATCTGCAGTCCGGATCCGGGTCTTGGCT
This sequence comes from Pempheris klunzingeri, assembly GCF_042242105.1. NCBI lineage: Eukaryota > Metazoa > Chordata > Actinopteri > Acropomatiformes > Pempheridae > Pempheris > Pempheris klunzingeri. Next base: position 7,378,699 of record NC_092028.1, read on the forward strand.
CATCTCATCAGCCGCATCAAACAGGAAACATTATTTCTGGGACCTGAACCATGTGTGAATCGGACTCACCGGCCACGAGCTCGATCAAAATAATAAGTCCAACATCCCTCATGTGGCGGACGGAGACAGGACTGGGGCACAGCACTCAGCACTCAGCACACAAAATGGAGAGAGAGGGGGAGGGGGGAGGGGGGGGGGTGTCAGAGTGGAAGGGGGGGGGGGGGGGGGGGGGGGAATGAGGGAGGGGGGAGGTTCCCTGTCAGAGGAAAAAACAAAAGACAAACCCTGTGATGACAGCATGTATCTAGTGTCCCTTCACATTATGGAAAATTATTTTTTTTAAAAAGAAAAAAAAGTTGTAAAGAAAACAACAGAAGAAGATTTTTTTAAACTAAAAACATGTTCTAAGGTTGGAAATGTGTTTTTATTTATGTTTGAGGGATTATTTTTAATACGTCCTGGTTCTAAAGAATCGAGGACTAACACTCGATCTCAACAAAAACAAGACAAGAAAATAGATCTAAAATAATAAAACCCAGCTCCATCCTAACCAAGCAGCAGCACCCCCCCTCCCTCACACTGACATCCGAGCAGATGAGACTTCCTGCCGGTGCTTCAAATCCTCACCGAACTGGATAAAAGCCTCTTTTTTAAAAACACGTTAGTTTCCATGAATACTTGCAGTTACTCTGTATTAGTCCGTCTGGTGTTAAATGTGTTGGTTGTGACGCTTAAAGCAGCAGAAGCTCTTCAGGCTGGACCTGCTCCTCCAGTCCGGCCCACCACCGCCCCCAAGCGGCAGGGACGGGCCACTACACCGGGCCTGTGAGGGGGAGGCCGGGGCCTTCAGCCGGGAGGCCCCGGCGGGGCGCGGAAACTATTCGGCCGTAACTAATTATGAGCTTTTAGTTTGAAGCAAATGTCTTGAAAATTTTTTTATTTATTTATTTTTATTTATTCATATATAATAAATATCAAATCCTCCTCTGACACTTCGTTAGGAAACAGCTGTCACCGTCCGTCCCGTCCCTCCTGTTCATGATCTAAATCCTCTGAATCTCTTTCACCTAAACATCATTTTGGCTCCGAAATAATTCACTTATTCACAAATCCGTGGACCTCACCGGGGCTCCATGAGGACGGAGCGCTTGTTCCTGATTGGACCAAAAGAGCGTCTCGGCCCCCCCACCCCGACCACACAGCTATTACTAATTAACCGGGGCAGCGTGGAGCCGATCGGCCGTCACCCATCACCTCCCCCATGCCTCTCGGCCTGTGAGTCCGCGGGGGTGAGCCGCCGGGGCTGGACCCGCGGAGGCCCTGGAACGCCCAAACCGAGCCGGGCCATCGAAAAGGCGAATGATTTTTTATCAATAACCGGCATCGATACGGAGCCCGAGCTGCGTCCGTCGGCACGTCCAGATAAATTCACTGCGATTCGCACCCGCGGTTCGCGCGGGGGGAGCGTTTTACGGGCTTTAATCAGCCCCGTAAAGGCGCGCGGGTCCGATCATTCATCTCTTCAGGAGTTGAGTTACAATGCGCGTCCCCGACACGTGCACTTAGTGTGACGGAACTTATCGATAGTGGGGGGGCAGAACGGACCTGCTGGCTTCAGGCTGACAGACAGGGAACGAAAACTAAATCATCTCTGGTCAGAGTAACAAGTGGAATTAGAATGATCCTCTGCGTTTAACTCTTTGATTCAAAGTCAGTCCTGCTTCTGATCCTGACAGCTCTTCATTTAGATTATTAGAATGAATAAATATGAAGCATTTAGATCGTGACAGAACTGTAATGGATGCACCTTTAAGGCTTTCCACACCACAATAAAACAGGAAAGGAAACATCCAAACACACACCTCCACACCTCCACACCTCACCCTGACAGCCACAGACAGATCTGAGGTCAGCAGCTCCGCATGTGCCTGCAGGCTGCTTTACAGCAACCTGAGGAAGAGACAGGACAACAACCTCAGGTTTGGTAGAAGCCGCGTGGCTGCGAGAAGCTTCAGAGGAGAGCAGAGTGAAGCTTTTGGCCATCAGAGCTAAAAAAACAAGAGTTTGGATCTTCATCCAGCAGAGAATCCGTCTGTTCAGCCACTGAATACTGACCTGGAGCAGCTTTTACAAGGAGGACATCTGAGGCGGAAACATTCACACCCACATATCATAGAAGAACTGAGGGTTCATTTAGCTGCACAGGGTGTGTGTGTGTGTGTGTGTGTGTGTGTGTGTGTGTGTGTGTGTGTCCTGATGATTGGATGTGCTCTGAAAGCTCAAGCATTATTTGGCTGAAAGGTTAATACTCTCATCGTTTGGCTGCATTTACAGATTCCAAGAGCAACTTTTGAAATGCCAGAAAGACTCAGACTCCTCAGTGGTGTGGAGTCCGAGCAGTTTGCCCCCTGGTGGAGGTTGTTCTTCACTGCTGGGGAGCACAGTCACACCCACTGTGGCCACAGCTGGAAGTGTCAGTGAAGGTCTGCTTACCTGCTTCATCTTTACCCTCTGATGTAGTTAGTTAGTTCTGTAGAAGTGTAGGAGCTTAAACTTATTATTCTGAGCACAGACGAGTTAATCTGAAGATGCAGATGAGATATGTTCATGCATCTTCTTATTTAAACATTGACGCATTGCCAGGTACCAGTGATCTTCTGCGTTCTACATAAGAAAAGTAGCACTGATGGTGATAATAATAAAACATTTTATTTGTATAGCACTTTCTAAATACTCAAAGACACTTTACAAGGAGAGAGAAAGCAACAATGAAAACATGTCATGAATAAAAATAGAAACAACTTTAAAAAGAGATAATACAATGTCAGTAGAATTGTGGGTATTTCAATGAACACCATGTTAGCGAGATAACGTAACAGAACTACATAAGGGATCCACAATTAAACTGGTATTTATCAAATTGGCCGCTTACAAAACTCGCTTCCTTCTTATGTGTGTGTGTGTGTGTGTGTTCGGAGTTATCTGGCCAACTGCGACTGGCTGCTTATTGAAACACCCTGCAGGTAGGTGTTGACTAAATCCATCCTGGGAGCAGTGAGGTGCAAGCACGACGCTTTCTAAGGGAAAAGCAACACTTGAGCGGGCAGGGGGTCTGGGTGGGGTCCAGAGCTGCAGGCATACTGTATTTTGGCCACTGTAGCTTCCAGATGCAGCCGTGCTGTGGGCTCAAACCCGGCCCCGTACCGCTGCTAAGTCACTGGTGATCGTGTGAGTGAGTTGTGATGAGAGGTTGATGTAAGGCAATGTTACATCTTTGTGTGTGTGTGGGGGGGGGACAGGAATAATTATACAGCACTTGTCTTAAAGTGCTTTAAAGTGAAAGGAACAAACATGTTAACAGTCAGTTTTGGGAAACAAAAAGGGATGGAGACTTGTACTGTTATCTTCTAGGTTCGATTCCCAGCCAACAGATTATTAAAACTACAATAACAACAAGCCACCAGTCAGATGTAAGTTTAGAAAAAGAGTGAGTTTTCAGTTGTGTGTTACAAGAAGGTAACCGCGCCTTGTCGGTTGTTGTGGCTGGGGAACACCGAGGTCCTTTTCAACAGCAGGGCTGCAGTCTCCACCACACAGAGAAGCCAAACTGGCATGTAAATGTCCAAACGTGTTGCAGGTCAACAGGCAGCTGGTCGCTTCTATTGTGGTCCTTGCTGTTGATGCTCAGAGATGAAAGGTGTCCTGTAACGTCTGAGGGAACGAAAACGGCTTTCTGAAACAGTCATGACACCTCCTAACTTACAATATACACAACCTTCTTTCTGGATCACGTTTGAGGGTACGTTTCAAATATAAAATAAAGAATTTAAAAAAAACGTTCCCCTTCTCCTCTCCAGAGGTCTCATTTAACAAAACGGTGGGTTTTATGTTCAAAAACATAGACTGAAGGGAGAATTTTGTCACATTTACTTTGATAACATGGCGCCCTGCAATCCCTCGTCTGTCAGGGTCTGGGACACTTGATAAAAATAGCCTTTCATTTCAATTAACATATGGAAAAGGGGGGGTTGGGGCAGGGAGAGACACTATTCATAATGGGAAGGATAGATATTTTCATAACTAGAGCGGCAGAGGATAGGGAGATCAGTTCTTAGTGAGGGGACAGATTAGGGAACAGACATTTTAACTTATATCCAGTACATGGCATAGATCATACATGAGGGTCAAGGCAACACATTTTTTAAACCTAACTACTCAGTAATCAATCTCAACTAGTTCTCATGGTGCCCTTCCCCGTTCCCAAACACAACGTTCCAGAGGAGGGGTGAGGCGGTGGATGGGCGTCCTAAGTCCTCCCTCCTTTATGCTGGGTCCGACAGGGATGGGGAGGAGGAGGGTGTGTGGGGGTGGTTGGTGGACGCGACGTGAAGGGGGTGGCTGGTTCCCGGGGGTCTCATTGATTGTAGAGGGAGCGCTGCTCCCAGGGCATGGCCTGGATGGTGCGTGGCACGGGGGAAGGCTTGAGCGTGGGCGCTCCGTTCGGATGGAGGGAGTGGCCGATGGGGTTGATGGTGGTGAGGGGCCGCTGGGGGGCCAGAGAGAAAGTGTCCTGGTGCTTCGGCTGTAGGGGGAAGTTGGGGGAGGGAAAGGGAAGACAGCCAGAGAGACAGTTAGAGGGGCGAAAAAGCACAGATTAAGACAGAAGGAGGGGAGGAAGGTGTGTGTGTGGGGGGGGGAGAATGCGTGTCAGTGTAAGCAGAGTGACTGCTTGGATAAAACAACAGTTTGATCCACTGATGAAGCTCAGATGGAGAAAACACACACACACACACTCACAGAACATGAGCTGCACACATCTGACTGACATCTCAACTCAAATGTCTTTCAAATGATGACCATGAGGCAGGATCTGTCAGAATTCTGTTGACAGTCATAAGTTAGGGGTTTAAACATCAAGCTAATTCATGTTAATCTCACTGTGGGTTTAGATAACTGCAGTTTATTGCAGCATCCTCGTCTAAGAATGAGTACACCGGAATGGTCCTTTAAGATTTCTGTAGGACTTTTATTGTCAGGAAATAAAGGGGGCACATTCTCCTGAGCCTGACTCCCTAATTCACTACTTCACAGCAACACAAAAGCTCTGAGATGGCTGAATATCACCTCAGAAGTTCATTTGAACACTTTTTGGAGCTGCAGACTCCAACATGAAGTTTTGATTTTTTGTTTTTTTACATTCAACTCGATGCATCTTGACCATCTAATGAGAGAAGGCATCATAAATAAGTGCTTGTGATGAAATGACTCCAACTACAACATCAACATGTGCAGCACAGCGCTGAGTGAATGATCAGTGTTAAAAGTGTGAAAGGAAAGACTAAGTTAGCAGCACAGCCCCAAGTTAGTAGTGTCCTACCGCCAGAGAGGATCCACAGATAAAGAATGACCCCCACCGACTGGATTTTAGTCTGCTGGTTTGTTTTACTGGGAGAAGCTTCAGGGGTGCTCTTTAAACTACACTAACAGATGACTAAACACTCCTGTCCAGGCGACTGCGTGCCACTATCAGGAGGCTGACAGCGCTACCAATGCTAACGACACCTGCGCTGTTTTCAGCCATTGTTAAAGTTTTGAGTCTGTGGCTACACACACACACACACGCCAGCTCTCTTTTCTGTCTTTGCTAGAGTGTGATGATTTTTTCTACCGTCTTATTTTAAGTCACTGAATCGACCGAACAACTGGAGCCCTACAGCTGGCAGAAGTGGGGAGCTCTGAGTGGAGGCAACACGGAGGATGTATATGTGGTCCCATATACAGTCTACTTACTACATACACTTGTATTAGTTCATGTAGACAGTACATGGCTATTTGTGCAGCAGCTCTGTGCAAGCAGGAAAATGATGTGCATGAGCATCTAAAACTTTGGACATGTTAATTGTCCCATCTCATAGAGGATATTATAGACTCATTTCCATCAGAGACTCAAGAATCCTTTTAATACTACTTTTAAACAGCAGACTAAAACCATAAAGGTTTAAGAAGAGAGCTAAGACTGCCCACCAGGAGTCTCTGCAGACAGCAGCTCACAGATCAGTTAGTGTCATTTTAAAGTACACCTCTTCATCTAAAGTCACACCTAAAAACAGTTATCTGTGCTTTCCACAGTCTAGAGGACATGAGCCGTGAGCAGAGACCCCTGGTGGACACAAAAAGCTTTAAAGTATTAGTCTCTCTCGCCTAATGTTAGTAGCCAGACAGGGAGAAGGTAGAAGGCAGCTAGGCAACTAGCCAGCAGACAGTGGACGGCCGGTGTGTGGCGGCTCTCTCTCCTACCATGGGGTTGGCGCTCAGCCTAGTGTATCCCGAGCTCATCTCCTTTACCTCAGGCACCAGGGGCTGAAGCAGGGAGTAGGAGGAGGATGGGGTGGCGCTGGAGGAGGAGACGTGTTTGGAGGATGAGCTCCTCATGCTCTGCTGGCTGCTCTGGGAGGACACCGAGCTGGGACGGCCCTGCTGGGACAGACAGGAGCTCAGCACTCAGAGCAAACCACACTACTATTAACTTACAGTGTAATGACTCCTCGATGTTTGCTGTGGCCCCAGAACCAGGTTTATCCTCCCTACCTGGTGGGGGTCAGGCACAGGCTGGCCGCCCTGCCCTCCCTGAGACATGGGGGAGACGCAGTGGGAGGGCAGAGGTTCCTGCTGGCCGTGTCCTCCATGCTGTGGTTGCATCATGGAGTTCGCACTGTTCTGCTGTTGCTGCTGCTGTTGCTGCTGCTGACGGCGAGGAGTGTTGGCAAAATTGGAACGACGACTGCCAGACTGGATGGGAGGAGGGAGGAGAGCAGGAGGTGGACAGAGGAAGACAGAGGGAAGACGGTTACTGTAAATTACTTCTGTCTTCATGCACATTGTTTGTGCCACATGCATGCCAGTAATGCACAGAGCTTGTGACAAGAGTGAGATCAGATATAGAGGGGGGGGGGGAGAGGTGACAGATGAATGTGATGAACTCCCATGAATCAGATTCTTCAGGCTTGTTGTGCTGTTCAGTGTAAACGTCTACAGTTGACGTGCTTCAGTTCTGTCTTACAGGCTCATTACCTCTACTATCCTGTCTTTAAAAAAAACAAAAAACTATCAATATGAGGAGATGGAGTGGTCAAGTTGTACACACACACACACCAACCTCACACAAACATAATTCATTCAACCAAACTTAGAAATTAGGACTAAACAGATCCTAACCCTACAACTACTACAGAAGATGCTTTCCTTGTCAACTTCTCCTCCAATCTTGACAGCTTTGGTATTTTTGCTGACATTAAATGTTTGACCTGACCTTCTCTCCCTGACCTTTTCCTTTCCACCCCTTCCAACTACATTTTAGACACAACCTGAGTCGAGCATGGCAACACTGAAGATCAAGTAGGAAGTAGTTTTGCAATGTAGTGGAATACCAAAAAGACATTTCGGTGACATTTAAAAAAAGGAGAGGATAAAATGAATTTTTGTAGTAAATTCAAAATTTCATTTGTTTAACTCAGGCTGCTGAAGCCTCATATAAGCTTCAGCTGAAACATGGAATGGATGTCTTATTTACAGTGGAACTGTGTTAGGAGGGTCTGGTCATGTATGGGCAGGAAGGAAATCACTGCAACTGATAACTGTCACTGTATAGGAATATTAGTAATGTTTTAAGACATACATTCAATGTGCTCCTTCATTTTCTTTTCCAGAATAAAAACTGCTCATACCCCAGTGAGGGGCTGTGGACTCTACAGGGCAGGGATAACACAGTAGGAGGCCCTTGAGCAAAAACTTGCTGTGGGCCCCTAAACACCCCCCATTTCTGCCATTCTCTGTGCATTTTGTCCAGCTTAGTAAATGACTAGTTTTTGTGAGCTTAATTGATTTTAAAAATGCTCCATATAAGCACATTATGTGCTAAAATAATGAAGCACACCAGATTTAGGGGTGTTGCACACCCAGCCCAGATGGCAGTCCAACCTTTTGTGGTCAAGATTATTCAGTAAGACCAAAGCTGTGGGGGAAATAGCATTTTACAGAGTCTGGTGAGTTTGGGATTTCAAAAATTATTTTTCCTTTGTGCAGGGTGTTTTGTAATGGTCAGACACCTGCTCTGACAGCAATCAATCACCTTCGCTTTAACGTTAAGGATAAGTTAACACTGCCACCAGTGCACTAACACTAAGACAGAGACAGATTCACCATGACGATTGGGTCTTAAAAAGCAGTTTGAAGGTTTTGCAGCAAAGACGGCCTTCATCAGTGAGTGGGATTTTCTTCCTGACCATCACATCTAAAGCTCCTGTGCATGTTGGCCCTTGCTCACAGTTGAAACTGCTGATTCTGCCTCAGACACAACACTCACACTCACACACACACACACATGCTCACTCACGCTCACACCAACCTGGTTTTTGGCCGCGGCGCTGCAGCGGTGCTGGGCCAGGTCCAGCATGGTTCGGTAGCTCTTAAAGCAGGACGGGCAGTTGAACCGGTTCTTATGAACCAACCCCACACACATACACACACAGACACACACACACACATTTGGATTACTATACCTGTGAGGAAAATCCACTAAATTGTATTCATTCCCTGACCTCTAAAGCCTGAACCTTTCCCTAAACTTGTCCTAACCCTGGTTTAAGCCTAACTCCAAGCATGCTTTCACTACAGGAGGGTGTTCGGAAGACTGTAGCAGGAGAGAGGACACAGGATCAAGAAAAATGTGCTGCAATACGTTACATGCACTGACTTCATTAAAGCAAATACAAAATATGCTTTGTGTCACATGCACATCCACATCCACACACACACAAACAAACAATTCCATTATGGTATGTAAAATCGATTCACAAAGTTCTTGCTGCTGGTGGATTAACAGCTGATTTTGTGAAAAGCTAAAAAGGTTTTCCTTCAGAAAGTGGTCAAACAACTGTTTGTCTTATCCTGGATTCTCTTTTCAAAAGGTTTTTTTTTTGATGACACAACGTTACTTGACATTGAACACTCCACTCTCCATTATTTGGAAATGGTTTTGTGTCCGTCCGAGCCGCAGAAGTATTCCAACTGGGAACATTGTCTATGGAGAAAATTAATGGCTATTTTTAATTCTGGAACCAGGAAAGATGGTCCATTTGTTCGACGGTTAAAAGTATCTATCTTTAGATTCATCTACAAAAAACATATAACATATAAAAAGGGTACAAAAAATGAACATGCATATGTCTGACTTGTAGCTCACATTACAACAGTGTACAGGGGTTCTTGTGAGGGTGTCTGGGAGGATTTATTTTCAGTGTACCAACTAAACAGGTATGGGGAGCTGTGATTAATAGGGGGAGGGAGGTAAAACCATCTGCTGTGGGTTTTTTCATTAGATTTTTGTGATGCATTATTACTTCATGTCTATCATATTTACCATCTTACTCTTGATTACATGCAGTTGGTGTTACAGTATTGTAGAAATCCCATCGCACCCCTACACCCCTCACACTACACACACCCTCTCAATAACCTAAGGGAATTATGATGCTGCATGAATAGAGCTTAGGAATCAATGTCTGTGTCTGCAAAAGATACTCTATTAACATTAAATGAATACGATTATTATCTGGCATTAAAAGCATCTCAGGTGATCCAATCACAAGTTCACAACTTTAACTACGTCAGTTCACACCTGGCATTAGAATGCGTCTCCGCACATGTCGAGTAACCACTTGTTAACTAGTCATGAAGCACACAGACACGTTTTTGTGCCCAGGCATGGAAAAAGACTATAAGGATTTAAAATTCAGTCGTGCTGAGTACAATTTGTAGGCGGTCCTTCAATGTGGCCCAGGACACACGGACACAGTCTGAGAGATCAGATCTCATTGCATCATCTATGCATTCACACCTGTACTGAGAGCTGTCCACTTGTGATCAGACCACCCAGGACGCATGCCAGGTTCTAACGGGGCCCTAAACAGGCACTTTCACATTTTGAAAATGAGGGTTTCTAGAATCAACTGAGAGCTTTATTCAATTTTACGCCAAACTTTATCACAATACACCTATTAAGAACTTGTAGACAGAGGGAGTATAGCTTAACTGTTACTGCAAATTTAACAGGGACTTGTGATATGCTTCTTCTGTCACCATACAGAGTCTAAAAAACAGAGTAAATAAACCTGGAGACATGGTAAGCTGCACAGTGAGAAAGTAGAGCCCTCAGGTAGAGCAGTGGAGAGTGATGCAACACACTAGGGAAGGCTTTTTGACTTATAAACCACTGAAACACTGTCTTCAGTGGGAAAAAATAAAGGACATTCACCAGCCCTGCTGAATGTCCTTTACTGGGTCTATTTCAATAGCTTATTAAAATACACGTAACTGAACACAGGCAGGAACAACTCTTGTTTTCTCTCCTCTCCGTTTATCTGCAAAGCTCTGGGAGCAAAACTTTCAGGCAGCAGCTTCTCAAGTTTAGCCGGCACAGACCGCCACTGGTTAAAACTACAGATGTTGCCAACAGCAGGTCATATCAAATGTCCCTCATTACGCCAAGTCATTTGTTAACAGGCCAAAGTTAAACTTGTCTGTGCTCGACCAAAGATCAACTGTGAAGGAAGAAACTTCACTCTGTAGCACCACTGCACAACCAGGCTGGACTGAGTTTTCTGTATTTCCTACAACTCAGAGAGTGAGAGGTTTCTCTTCGGATGATTCTGTCATGTCATTGTCAGGAGCCACATTCTCCAGTTAAACTTTTGATTCGTATCACAACAATTATCTTAACTCGTAAAATTAAAAGATTTAGATAAAGTAGCTTGTGAAAAATAAAGTGTCAGATTTTTTTTTTTTTTTTTTACAACCGTCAGTTCAATGTGTCGAATGCATATTGAATCAACATTTTGGTTAATGTGAATATAGGACATCCCTGGGGGAAAAAGTTGTTAAATGCTTTAAAGTGTACCACCATGTAAGACTGAACAACGGAGAAGTTGGTCAGGGAGGTGTCACAGTGCCAATCATAGAAATGGATGTTCTGAATCTGATAAAAAACATCTAGATATTTGTTCACATCTTGGTATTTTCTTTTTATCGTGTATTAATGTGTGACTGAAAAACACACCATTCCCTCCGGTTTGGCTAACATTTGAGGAAAAACTACTGCTATAAATGTGTGAGGTGTTTTAAAGGGGTATGTACATTGTACATACAGTAACAACTACCAACTGTTGATTGACTTCACCTGTTTATGTAATTTCATACTTAATAAATCATACACTACTGTTGATATAGAAGATTAAGATTATGTCAGTTAAAAAGAGGATGAGTAAGGGGGGAGAGAGACACAGGAAAAAAAAACCTTATAGAGGAACACCACTGCTGTGCATGCAGTGGCCTGCTCTGCACTGACCAGGGCACTGCTTGCTTACAGTATGAGAAAAGATTTTGAGACAAACTGATTCTCAGTCTTCACGGTATCAATGACATTCAGGAAGCATTTAAATCAAAACAAGGCATGTCCTAAATCTAAATATCTCGTTACGTTTCATTCAAATAGAAAATATGCAAATTCTCCCGTGTTTTTCTGCAAAACTCACAAAATTGTTATATCACGCATCTACTCAAGCATCATTCACTCTTCTCACAGTGCCATCTCACCAGACCCACCTGGTTGGTTGCAGCGGCGGTGCAGCGGTGCTGGGCCAGCTCCAGCATGGTCCTGTAGCTCTTGCAGCAGGAGGGACAGTCGAAGCGGTTGGGCCCGTCATCGTGGATCCTCTGGTGGTTACGGAGGTACCGGGCTAGGCGGAAGGCCTTCCCGCACAGGTCGCACATGTAGCGCTTCTGTCCGTGGATTCGCATGTGGTTGCGCAAGGACATGTAGTTGGTGTAGGGCTTGCTACAGAAGTCGCACCTACGTTTTGGAGACAAAAATTGCGTGAAGGCTAGAAGTGAACAGGAAGAGATGATATTCCAGATATTTTCTTATTGTTCTCCACTGAAAGTGACATACAGTGATTGAGGTGGTAGTAGCTCTGTGTCTTAATCAACAACATTGTGGCCTCTTTACTGACACAGACTGAAAATGGATCATACCTAGATAATCTTAATCATCCACGTAAAAAGAGTCCCCAGTCCCTACCTGAAGTCTCCAGTCTTGTGGGTGAGCTTGTGGTTGAGCAGGGAACTGGCGTGTTTGTAGGCGCAGCTGCACATATCGCAGACGTACGGCCTCTCGTCTGATTCCATGTCGTCTGATGCCGTTGTCGCCGCTGCTGGCGCCGGCGCCCGGGACTCCAGGGAGAGGCTAGAGCTGGAGAGTGACGCTGAGGAGAGACTGGAGGTGGAGAGGGCTGCGGAGGATGAAGGAAGCTGATCGCACCAGCTGATGGTCGAACTCGGCTGTCACAGAAGAGAGGAATACATTACTACAACGTCCGATTATCAACAAGTCATGATGTTTGTAGGGATGGAACGCACACTTGATGGCTAATTGTTCTCTCAAGCCCTGCTGTGGTGAGTACAGTTAGATAACAGAATAAACATGGCTTTACACTAGCGAGTAACAGAACAATCTTGCACTTTATCATAAGAAAACACTGGCAGGAGAACCGATCAGTAAGTGAAGAAAGACAGCTCAGCACCATGGACAGCAACTCTACCCACATTAGAGATCAGCACGGGGCCTTAATATTTGGATAATCTGTAATAGTTCAGCGACTACTGAATGGTATTTTTGCTTGAAATGCACATCCCTCAACATGACATTCATGACCAGATGACAGTCCTGGAGAGACAGACAACCTTACATCACATTTGAAAATAACCAACCACCACATTCGCCTAAAGCTGTCCACAACAAAATGACCAGCAGCAGGACTGCAGATCTGAGACGCTCACGAAGACTCTTAATAACTTTCTAAATGGTACAGCTCCACTCTACTGTATCTGCTGCAAATACCCTTTGTTTGTGTACATTTGTGTAGAATGCTGCCGACTGAGTGCTCAAAGTAACCCGAGAAAAGAACACGATGACATGTCAAATTAAATGTTATGCATGAATGTATGGTATTACACCAAGAAAATTATTGCCAGACTGGCTGTTTAATTGAGGGTAAAAGCTCTCTAGACAGAATCCGCACATCACCGGTCTCTAAACCATTTCCTTAACACTGTACCATACAGTCAATGCCACATCACATCGACAAGGTACGAGACACCGCATACAACTGCTATCGGGGTGCTGCTGTGTGTCCAACAGGGTCACACAAAAGTAGACTGACCATCAGTGATGGTCAACAGTTACTGTGGAGAGGCAGTGTGTGAACGCACATAGCTCAGGGAGACTGGAAGGATGTGAGGGACACCCTGACAGCACTGCCATCTCCCCTTCATGGTGGGAGATCTAGGAGCAGCACTGACGTTGGGAAGTTTGGGGAGATTCAACAACTTGGTGGAATAAGTCAAACCTGCCCGAACGCGCGGCATCATTACATGTGAAGTTCACTTGCATGTGCGTGACAGCTAAAGACTCCAGACGTGAAAGTAGCCTGTGATGCCGCCCACATTCAAATGGAGAAAAATGTTTAATCTTATAAATCAATGTGTGGGTGACTGTGTGCGCGGTGCAGATAATATGTCGACTGAGAGCGACCATGAATGAACCGTACAGTCTGGCATCACAAAGAGGTCTTTCAAAGTCCTCCGCGGGGCGTCTTCCGTTCCCATTTCCTGTGGGACAGCCTGGTCGTGTTTACTTTGCGCTGTTCGCTAACAATATTGCAGGCCTCGTGAATGCACCGCTTGCTTTAGCTGCTTAAATAAATCCAAAAGGTTAACGGTGTTGGAATACACCTTTCAAAGCACAGTTTTATAAACGGCTCTACCCAGAAGCAAACCGCTTCTTGTCAGCGCTGCCTTGTTTTGCACGGGCTCTGCTGCTAGCTAGCTAGCCGTGTTCGGTTTGGCTGGGGCAGCCAGTGTTGTCTGGTGTTAGCATTAGCTCGGTGATGCTTGGCTACATTTTCACGTATTTTCCTAACACTTTGGCGTCTCCACACGGCACAGCAATGACAAAGTTCTGGGCATACACGTCCAATTTCACTGAAACCTTCATGGGGGTGTAAGAGATATAGTATGTGGGGGCTAATAATAACTAGCCACTTAGCACGGCGGCTAAGAGTCAAACTAGGCCATAAGCCGCTCAGCATGACGACTGGTACGTTAGCAGGAAGCTAACGAAGCTGCTCTGTGACATAACTTGCAGCTTTAAATCACCCAGTGTTGCTCAACTGCAATTCTCACACTCAATTAACAACCATGTAATTACAAAAAGACATTCCGCCGAGTGCTTAGCTTGTAAAAATGTTGCTCCATTAGCCGTTAGGCATAGCTATTTGTTGGCTGGGCTAACGGTGGTGGCAGCTGGCTTTCTTACTCCGGAGTCGTTAGGATCCTTTTTCCAGAACAATTGAGAGCAGTGGCCGAAAGACTCTGTCGATGTCACATAATTCACTCCGTTTCTGTCTTGAAAGTCTCCGTGTGTGCTGCCGGTATTTGTCCTGGCGTACATCGTCGGTTTTCAGATTCTTCGACTTTTTCTAGCTGAAAAGAAATTGGGCCGCTTTGTAGGGATCTTCTTCCGAAAAGAAAAATATTTCTTCTGTGAAATGAGCGTTTTGGCGGCGGACATATCGAAGCAAGCGGGGCATTACTGCCGCCTGTTGGACTGGAGTGTGACAGCACAGACCACGGTGCAACTGTTTTCTCTTTTCTCCTTAATGTTTTCCCCTTTATGTGTGAGATTAAAATACAATTTTAAAAAAAGCATAATTTGTACAACAGATTGGTTGTTAAGTTTCAGATATCTGTAGAAAAAAATTAGCATTGGTGGAATGTTACTATTACAACTTTACTTTACTTTATCCCTCTTTCCTAGAGGGAAACTTTCACCTAGCTAGCCTACTAGTTCATACAAACAAATCTTTTACATGCAACACATGTGCAATGAGCTAGAAAACATTATGCATTTATATATATATATATATACAGTGCTTAACAAATTTATTAGACCACCACCCAGTGTAAGGTGTTTGCCTAAATTAACAGTATTGCTGATAACCAAAATATTTTTTAATTTCTGTAATAACCCACCAGTATGTGTAAGCTCTTTAATCAAAATGATGTATTTGAAATGATGTAAAAGGAATCTGGAGTAGTGGAACTGATGGACTGGCCAAGTCAAAGTCCAGACTTGAATCCTATCGAACAGATCTGGGATATATTGAATTAAAAAATAGATCACACACAAATTTAATCCAAAGCAAGTCTCTGGGAACAGCTAGGAACTATTTGGAACTCAATAACAAAAGAGACGGTCGAAAAGTACATGAAAACAATCAGGGCCAAAGGAGGTCAAACTAAATATTAAAGCTGCAAGCAGCGTTGGAGGGCCCTCGCACCTCCGTGCACGTCGTGGCGTGCGGCGGCTACGTCCTGTTGCTGGACTCCGACCCTTCCACGCGATAAAACTGGGATTTTACCGAACAGATCAGTGCTTCTCTTCTACAGCTGACTCAATCAGTGAGTTTGTTTATGTCATTGTGTTACTTCGATGCTTTTAATGGTTAGTTTGGATCCAAAGAAATATTTATGTAGCACACAACAACACAAACATACTAATGAGGCAGCAGCAGAGCAGCAGCTTCCTGTGTTCTGTGTGGTAAAATCCCTGTTTTAGTGAATGTAGTCTGGTATGTGTGCAGAGAGCGATATAACGGCTGTTTGTGGGTAAACCAAAAGGATCTTCCAGGTCTCTCTCTGTAGGGATCCTTTCCATAATGCTGTCACACACTTGGAATAACACTCTGAGCCTGTCAGTGGACCAAACAAGCACTTTTAGTGGACCTACTGTGATCAGGTGCAGTTGGCAGTCGACTGAGGCAAACTGGACCAATTTTTTTTTAAAGTTCCACTTTAATGTCTGACTGAGCTGCAGTGAAACGAGGAAAGCTTCAGTGTGACTGCAGGATTAGTTGGTTCTGTCATGAGGAAACCAGCTGGAGGTTCCTGCAGGGAGACTCTGACCCATGTGACGACGTGACACCTCATCGCTTCACACCGTCGCATACTAAGAGCAGAAGATGGGCCGCATCACACGACACATGCGTACATCCTGATCACACACCTGAACACAACACAAGCTGATTTGTAACGCTGCAGTAGGAAATATTACATTATAATTCTGGTTGAAATAACCCATTTTGTCACTACAATATTTATTTGAAGGTTTCCTTTAAAAACAAATGTGTCTGAGTGCTGTTCCCTTTGTGTTTAGATTTTTTTCTGGCCTGTAAATGCACCAGTGATAATATCTAATTATATGAAAACACACTTTGTCCGTGACTCCTCAATTTAAAAGAAGAGCTGGAGCTGGAGGCAGGACGTGGTTAGCCTAGCTTAGCATAAAGAGTGGAAGCAGGGAGAAACAGCCAGCCTGGATCTGTCCAGAGTTCAAAAACACACCTGTGAACACCTCTAAAACTCATAGACGAAAACATGTTGTGTCTGGGTTGAGTGTGAACACAAACAGAAATGTAAAAATAACACAGTGGTTTCAGGGTGAGTTACGTGCTGGAGTGACCTCATCTCACTCTTGGAGAGAAAGCTAAATAGCACATTTCTGAAAATGTTGAACTGTTTCTTCATGCTACAATTAGACAATTAAATTAAAATGACATGTAATTTTATTATATGATACATATTATAATATTATAATATCATTTTTATGTGCAACATTAAATCAAATCAGATCAGCTGATACTCAGTAAACAGTCCTTGATTGTATCCCAGTATGATATGAACAGTAAGACACCAGTCTGAAGAGTTCTGAACGATGCTCTACAGAGGAACAACTACACAGGAAATCAATATTTAATTTCTAATTTAAGTTTTTATTTCAAATTATTTCAGATTTTTTGTTTGTTTGTTTTTTGTATGTTGGATAAACCGGAGCACCCGGAGAAAACCAGTTTAAACACAGAGGAACAGATCAGATCCTGACAGACGGATCGCTCCCGTCTGTCAGGACATGAAACTGAACCTCCGTGTCTTGTTTCACGCCTCCTTATTTTTCTGTTTCTTGTTCTTGTACTGGCGGCGGTGTTTCGGTGTTAGAGCTTTCTTGAAGCGCCTCCACAAAGATGGCTGGCCGGTGACTTGGGCCTCCCCCAGTGGGGCGACCTCGTCAGTGACTTGGCCCTCCCCCCGTGGGGCGACCTCATCAGGGACCTGGGCCTCTTCAAGTGGGAAAACCTCCTTGTTGACTTGGGCCTCCTCCTTTGGGGCAACCTCTTCGGTGACTTGGGCCTCCTCCTTTGGGGCGACCTCCTTGTTGACTTGGGTCACCTCCAGTGAGGCGACCTCTTCGGTGACTTGGGCCTCCTCCTTTGGGGCGAGCTCTTCGGTGACTTGGGTCTCCTCCAGTGGGACGACCTCTTCTGTGACTTGGGCCTCCTCAAGTGGGGCGACCTCCTCGGTGACTTGGGCCTCCTCAAGTGGAGCGACCTCTTCGGTGACTTGGGCCTCCTCCAGTGGGGCGACCTCCTTGGTAACTTGGGCCTCCTCCTTTGGGGCGACCTCTTCGGTGACTTGGGCCTCCTCCAGTGGAGCGACCTGGGACTCCTCCGGAAGGGCAACCTCCTCTGCGACAGAAGTGTTCTGTGGTGCATGGAGGTCAGTTGTGATCAAGTTGTTTACCTTTGAAATGGGGGTTTTTCCAATCTGCTCACATACCTGGAGCATCATTGGGTTTTTGTAGGTATCAACTTGTTTCTGCAGTTCATGCGTCTTTAGTTTGAAGACCAACAGAGAGTCTCTTTCGCCTTTCAGCCTTTCTTCCAGGCTCAGGACTTTGGTGACTCTCTCATTAAACTCAAGCCTGAGTTCCTCCAGTTCTTTTTTCAGGAGGTCAGCTCTCTGCCTTTCAGCTTGGACTTGATCTGTAAGATCTTTGATCAGGTCGTCTTTGTTGTTGTTCGACCCGTCCAGGGGCTCGGCTGCGAGGGCTGTCCAGGAGAGACTCTTGATTTCCTGTTTGAGCCTCACCACCTCCTTGTCTAGATCGAACCTCAAGCTCTGCTGCTGCTTCAGTTTCCACTCTGCTTCTTCACGCATGTACTTCTCATTGTAAGAAGTTTGCTGCTCCCTACGTCTCAAACCTCTTTCATAGTGAAGGTCGGTTAGGGCTTTCTGCAGACGCTGGTGCAGAGGTGGATTCCTCCCCCAGTAGTATGGAGATGACTGGCCACCCTGGTGGTTCTGAGATGACTGGCCACCCTGGTGGTTTTGAGATGACTGGCCACCCTGGTGGTTTTGAGGTTGCTGGCCACCCTTGTGGCTTTGAGGTGGCTGGCCACCCTTGTGGCTTTGAGGTGGCTCGCCACCCTGGTGGTTTTGAGGTGGCTGGCCACCCCGGTGGTTTTGAGATGACTGGCCACCCTGGTGGTTTTGAGATGACCGGGAATCCCAGTAGTATTGAGATGACTGGCCACCCCGGTGGTTTCGAGATGACTGGCCATCCCAGTAGTACTGAGATGACTGGCCACCCCGGTGGTTTTGAGGTCGGCCGCCACCCCAGTGGTTTTGAGGTGGCACAACTGAAGTTAAGCACTTTATCAATTTTTAACCTTGCAGACTTGGTGATCTTGGAAAGAACAGAGAGTCCAGAATGCTGGAAGCTATACCTGTGTCTGCAGGAGTATGGCCATTACAATCAATAATATGCTTTCAGATGTACCAGTCCTTGGCAAGTAGTTTTTCAGTGTTTTTCACAAGAGTGCAGAATACTTCCTGACAGCAGTTTGGCGCTCAGTGCTCAAACAAGACAGGTTTCCTATGTGCAACCAAATCAAAAGCTCCAACACCAGGCCCCAAGGTCTGATTCCAAGAAACTGTGTGAAAGTATAACTTTTTTTGTTTTTATTTTGCATCTTACAGATTTATTCCAATCATACGGAGGACACTGATCCTAAGGCCTCACATACACCTTTACCTGGTTGTGGTTAACAACAGCAATGTCTTTAATGCTGCGATGCATGAAAAAATATCATTTTAAAAATAGGGCTTACTATATGTTTAATTGACTTGTATTTCTCATCCTCAGTGTGGAACATGGTGGAGTGAAAAGGTTGAAGTCAGGTCCCAGGAAGTGTAAGTGTGCGAGTAACCGCGATTCATAATGACAAAACAGTGTTCCAGTTTTTGCTGATAAAATGTAACGAAGAGGTGTTTGTCAAACAAACGTTACTCGATGAGAAATGTAACAGGATGAAAATAATGTTTTGATGTCTACTCCTCCCCATCAGATGCCTGCAAAGTCACACTGGACCCAAACACAGCTAACAGTAAGCTGTTTCTATCCTTCTACAGAGTCTCCTCTGACACACTGATGAGGTCAGTATGGTTTAACTAAAGTTAGAACTTCTCTCTAGCTCTTTTTCCCCACTAGTTACACCACTTCTACTGCGGCATAAATGCCTTTGTGGAAATAGTTAGTATAGCTTTAAATTCTCAGACTATGTTGGGAATGGTTGGCAGGTAATGAAACCCTCAAACTCTCTGTCACACTATGCATTTAGCCTTCAGTTTTTATGTTAGGGATTGTCATATTCTCTCAAAGTTGGTGTTGGATTAGTCTACTTTATTAGACTGAATGACATGTTTGCCTTCGTAGAGCTTAACAGTGACTACAGACTACAATGTTTTTTTTTTTATTAAACCATTGAACTTATCCTATTGCTTGCCGGTGATTCAAGTCCTTTTAGGTAAAAGCACTAGTTTTTATCAGTTGCTTCAGTGTGTCTGGGTACTACAGGGGGACTGTATTACAAATTCAGAAAGCAGGATATCCAGATACTTAGAGCAACAAAATGTGGCATTACTCTGACAGATACCGTGCAGCGTCAAGCTTTCCATTTAGCTTCTTCAGTGTCAGGTCTATAGTATTGTTCATGCTGGCTCACTGTCTGTTAGAATGTCTTTTTCATGTAACATGCTGCAGGAACATGTGTCATAGATAGTATGCATGTCCCCCTCAAGTCAGCATTCTATTTTCCTGACTCCACTTTGTCTGGACGATGGTCAGTTCATGTAAAGGTCATGTCCATCTTTGGGGTACCCCCTCACATACCTGAAACCAGATATTGCTTGCAGAATCCTATATACAGTCCCTGACAAAAGTCTTGTCGCTTGCCGAAGTTGTTGGAACAACAAATAATAACTTGACTTGTAGTTGATCAATTGGAATCTGAAATGGCTTATATGAAAGGCAAAGGCCTCTGGATTATGTGTGAAGCTCTAATCTGTGATTGGTTGAATCATTTAAAGGCACGACAAGACTTTTGTCCAAGCCAAATCTGACCTTTCTGTTCTAATTAAATGATAAAACTCAATGAATGATACAAAACCTTATTTTGATACAATACACATAATCCAGAGGCCTTTGCCTTTCATATAAGCCATTTCAGATTCCAATTGATCAACTACAAGTCAAGTTATTATTTGTTGTTCCAACAACTTCGGTAAGCGACAAGACTTTTGTCAGGGACTGTATGTGAAAGCTTTGCTCTGTATTCTTTAGTCTCATCTATGCTTGTGATGTTAGACTCCGAGCTCGTGAACCTGCATAAACTTCTTGAATGTATCTTGGTATCCTCTCTTCATTAGGACACAGAAAAGCATCCCTACACTGTCATAGCTGCTGTTCATTTTATTAGTAACACCTGTGATTTCCCTTTTATGATAAGAAATCAGTCTGCAGTTAAAAAGGCCCTTAGCTGTACCTGCGTGTTCCTTAATACATCTGTGTTAAATGACAGACAGCTGGGGCAAAGCCATTTTATATATGGATTACAGACATGCTACTTGCAACATACTGCATGGGTATACTTAATAAACTAAAATTGCTGTGATTTAAAGCACCAGAAGGAACCATCATCTGCCGTCATGTTCAACATTAATGGAGCACACAGATAAAGGAATTTCTAAATCATTTGTCACTGTTGCATTTCCTGAGGTACATCTTCTACGGGACAGCAGAGCTATGAATCTTACTGGAGAGACAATAAAACAACAACGACAGACGCTGTCATGCCAAAGCGAATGGATTTTATTATGCATCTAGTTTGTATTACATGGTCAGCTATAATTCCATGTGAGATACACAAGTGAAAGAAATCAAAGTGAATACTTGAGTTGTGACAGACTTTCATGTTTCGTCATGTTAGTTATTATTCGGGATAAATACTTTGGCTGTGACACTTTTAAGTGTGCTCTATTTTATAGACTTCATATCATAATCTACAACACATCATTTGATATTGTGTCAAAACTCTCAAAGAGACCGTTTTAATAAGCAGAATGACTCACACATAACTAGTAAATAGATTCTGTACAACATTTACAATGTATGAAATCACAAATACTGTGTCAAAGTAAAAATGTCTGTATAAAAAAAAGCTTACAATGGCAACAATGGACAAAAATAATACCTGCTCAAATAAGACTTTTTTCATCTCATATGCAAATGCACAGAACCTGTGAAAGAACAAACAAATCAGAGAATCACTAGGTGAACAATTTGTGCAATGGAGCAAAACTTTCATTAGTAACTTATAATAGTGCTCATTACAACAGCCTTAGACTGCTCTCATCACTCCGACACACCTGTAGAACACCCCTCCGGTGTGTTTGGCTTGCTTATCTAGGGTACACACTGTGGGTGTAAGTATGTGTGAAAAAATATCTTTAGTGAAATACTTAAGTTCAATTTTTTGAGACTAATCACAACATAAGTACAATAAAGTGGTTCCCTTAGTTCTCAATGACACCGAACAACTGTACTTTAAGGTGACCTGTGGAGTTTTCTTGCAAACAAAGTGTGTGGATCCCTCAGGACTAATAATACTTGTGCATTTTCTTCCCCATAAAACATTTACAAAGCTGATTCTTTTTTCAGTCCTGCATTGGCTCCCTACATGTTCATTGCCTTTGTTCCCTACGTTTGATGGCCAACTGTCTATCAGTGTTCACTGCGTGAAACCAGCAACGGGACATAACTTACACTGTTGCGTGCTTGTGTGCAATCGAAACAGGAACACATGTAAAAACATCATGCTTCATAGCACTACAAATGAACAAGATCTCCACACAGGAACTTTAAAGGGATTTGTGAATGACCAGATCACACTGGAATAACTAATTCCCTATAGAGAAGAGAAACTGCAGAAAGTCTGCTGACATGTAGATGGTAAATAAAAAGGTGACAGAAGAAAAACTGGCTGCAGTCGTCTAGCTCTTCAGCTCTTGTAAGTCTGATGCCCTTCAACTATTACTTCTCACTTTCTTGTAAACAGTGAAATGTTAGGTTTTGGCACATAATATTGGCTCTTGGCACCTGTAAATGACCATCACCAGTCATCTTCAGAAAACCATCCTTGTTGAAGGTTTTTAACACAGCACTAAATTGTCCCTCAAAAGCTCAGTGACACTAACATTAACATTTTGACTACTACTGAACTTGGTGTACTATATAGCATTGAGAGCCTAATTAAAGGGTTAGAGGCTAAAACTGGAGAACTGGAGTGTGTCACCTAAAAGGCCCATGTCAGTGTTTATGCATGTTGTGGCCATTACTGATATACATATACTATACTTAACAATTTCTTTAAAAAGTCCAAATCAAACTATTTGTGAAATGGTCAAAAGCGATGCTATTTGTCAAAAACATAACTACCTTCTAAACCTACTAAACTTTTCATCTTATATTTCTGTGTGCAGATTGAATGCGTCTCATAATCAGTGAGCTTTAGAGGTGTATATTTGAATTGCTGACAGAGCCAGTCAAGCTCAGTCAAGCTAGGCTAACCATGCTCTCACTCTCCCTCCATACTTAACATGAGACTGATGCCAATCTTCTCATGTCACCTCTTAGTGAAATTCCCCCCACATTTGAACTGTTCCTTTAGGTGTGCCTCCTTTGATGCTTCCACTGGTTTCCAGACATTCCAATGCGGTATGAAAGTCAACTTGCATTTATGATGGTAGACTGGTTTGGAAAATATGGTCCTTTAAATTGCTAATTGTTTTATGTGCAACACCCCCTAGAATTAGCCTCTGTTTCAGCCTGGACCCCCAATGAGTGACAGCTCACTTATAATCAATAACTGTAGAGCTCTGTGTTGAACAATCCTTACTGTGTCTACAAGACAGTGAATCTCCAAATCCTTTGTGTGTTCCTAAATGTTTTCCATCCCCCACATATCCACCACACGATTACAAAACAAACAGTAGTTGTAGTGCAGTCGTCGTACAGATTGGCAGATTGCCTCATTAATAATTGTTTGGTTCTAGTGGATGTGAAGATTGTCTGCTGTGGCGATGGAGATGCACATTACAGGCACACCCATGTAAGTACATTTATGAGCAACAGTTTCAGTCACAAGTAGTGAGGCTCCAGTTTAAAGTTACAATCCTTTTTACAAGTTTTCATTCGTTTAGATGGCATTCAAGGTCAGCATTTGATCAGCAATAGCTATTCAATGTATTCCCATTCAGCAAATATCTCACCATATGGTCGATTTTTTGTTAGTGTCTGTGAGTCTGACTTTCCTTTGCTGGATTCAAATTGCCTTCACACGAATGAGGGGACATGACAGGACATGATGCAGCATGTAATCAAGTGTTACTGTTTGTAATTTGTTCTCATTGATATCAGCTCCACCGTTTACTGTTTACTGCTGCTAGTTCACATTAACAGTGTTCAACTGCTGGTTAGGTAGAACTAACCCAAATCATTCATAAAAAAACATGTCTACAAAAAAAGACATGGGAATTCTCTGCATTTTCTGACAGCAAATCAGCTTTGAATGTTACGAGGTGGAACTGTATGTGGCATAGGCAGCATGAAATCAGATGGCAGTCGCTCGCGGCATGATGGAAAGGCCAGTTGTTGGCTTGTTTGTTTGCCCGAAACACAACAGAAGAGCAGCTCATGTATCTGTGTACAGTACTCATAGAGTGCTTGCTGCCCCAGAATTCTGGCACCTGTAGTATGCAACTGCACTTGTAACCACAGGTTTCACCAAATCCATCGGGACTGAAATCTTGAGGATTATAACTTTAAGGGACAAGCTAATAGTCAGGTAATGGGAGATCTCCACAACTACAGTAGTAATACATTGGTGTGCCAGTGTGTGTGTGGCGTTTAACTCTTGATCTCCAGAATGGAGGGGTTATGGTCGAGAATGGCCAGAATGATTTTGTCCATGTACTGCCTCAGACGCAGGTTGATTTCCTCCTGCTCCTTCAAAGCGTCGACCAGCTGAGAGAATAAGAGAGCCAGAGATGCATCAGAGGAGCAGTCATATCAAACATCAACACTACAGTACATCCGTTCACCTGCAGCACACTAACCTCATCCCTGGAGGCGTTGTCAATCTCAGCTGCCAGGCACTGGGCCTTGGTTTGACACGAAAACAGGTTCTTGGCCTCGTACAAACTCAGACTGAGAATCTGAGCGTTCAGGTCGTCATTCTGATCCCGCAACTTATGGTTCTCCTAAAAAAGCAAAGAGACATAGTTTCTCTCAGAGGGGATTCTGGATCAAACTCTTTACAGTCACAGTAAGACCAACACAGGCCGGCCCCCCTGTGCAGTATAGTATCAAAGGTACTAAATATAGTGGAGTCAAAGAGTTTTGTGGCTGACCATAGCCATCTTTAAATAGTTTGATGTTGAAAAATACACTCATTCACTTTCAATAATATTCTCATCCATGACAGAAACCAATCAGAAAACTTTATCTTGACAAACTATGTCTACTTGCACTTGTGAAAGTCAACTGTCATCACCATTAAGTAACTGACTCTGACTCTGACTCTGTGTCTCCCTGCAGGCTCTGGATTTGTGCATTAAGTACTCACAGTTAATAACAAGTAAGTGGTTGCTGCGTTGGTCTGTTTCTGGTATCAAAAATTCATTGAGGAAGAAATGACACCTTTAATTGTGTGCCGTGTGTGTAAACCTGTTTTAGTCTCTTGACTTCATGTTCCATTTCGATCTCTCTGGTCCTGGCGTTGTACTCAGACAGCCCCTTGCCCTGTCCTGGATGCTCCATCTCCAGTTTGAAACACTGCAGATACTCCAGCTCCCGGCGGAGATCATCAATCAGCTGCAGAGAAAAGATGAGATTACATGGAACTCCTACACGTGCTGTTCTGTTGTTCACTATGTTGTTTCTAGAGCGTATCTAGGGGGCCTCACCTCTTGCATGGCCTCTTTTTCCTTCTGAAACTCATGGCGATTGTGCCACAGCTTGTCCATTATCTTCCTGTAAAGGTCCATCTCATCTTTCAGCCTCAGACTAGTGTCCTCCAGCTTGTCTGTCATCCTCTGTTTCTCCTGCAGGGGACAGGTAAAGAGAAAACTGTCACTTTCCCAACCACAATGAGTAAAAGAATAATTCTGCTTTATTACAATTTGAGTTTTATTTTTGGGCAATATTCCTGCTACTTATGATAACACTGTGGTAAAGATCTGGGAACACAGCGACATGGCAACAATAAGTTCTATAATATTCTATTGCGATTTAGGTCTCTAAATTGTAGGGGAGGTTTACAGTGGAGAGCTTCTGTAGTATTTTCACCATTACTGTTCATTTTCTCTTTAAAATAAATTGGACTAACCTCTGGCTTTTGTTTCAATTCTGCCTCAGACCCAAGTTGTTATAATCTGAAGTATCTTTTTATTTAATCACACTCACCTGGTCCAGTTTCTCAGTCTGAGACTTGAGTCTGCACACATTTAACTTCATCTCTCCATTTTCCTCTTCTAATTGCTGTACCCTGTGTATGAGCGCACACACACACAGAGACACACAGTTCACTAAAGTATCCCACGGAACTAGAACTTGCAACATATACATAAACTTTATATCTTTGACAAGACAAGTTCAGTTAATTTAAAGTAATTAACAACAGATAAAAAGGTCCTGGATCCTTTTGTATCCTGTAAACTTGCTGAACCACAAACACATTAACTAACAGTAACCTAACATAGTTTAAGCTTTACCAGGGGGACTAATCTCCATCTAGGTAGCATTCTAAGGTTTGAGGGAAAAGAAATAGTTGTGTAAGTTGTGACACGCTGGTATAGGCTTATCTATACAAGGTATTGGATGCACTTGTTTCCAGAGTCAGAGCCAAAGCACCATCATCTTCAGGGCTTGGATTGTGGTAGAAGTTTAATATTATAGTGTATTGTTGAGCAGTTTACCTGTTACACAGCAGTTCTATCTCCATGTTTCTGTCCCTCTCCATCTTGCTGTAAGCCTCTCTGTGCCTCTTGGCCTCATCCTCCAGATTCTGATCTGCCCTCGCCTCTGCATCCTTCACCTGCTCCTCCAGCTCATGCACCCTGGGATGCATACGCAGACAGTGTGAGAGAGAAAAACAACAATACATCCAGGCAAAACATTCAATATTTGACGCAGTGGAAATAAACCTAGCATCATTTCTGTATGATTTCCAAGTGAGGTTATATACACCTACAGAGCAAACCATAAAAACATACTGCTGCATCTCAAGTCTCACTAAAAACAGCACATGTGAATTTATCACATGCCAAACAAATTTCATATTAGCCTCATGCAGAGCTGCATTTCACATCTGAATAATTCACATCATATAGGTTCATTGTATGTTGTCACTGTAAGACATCAAAGTCATAAGGTTTTATCATATGTGAAGCACTGCATGGTAAATTCACCTACAGGCACAAATGGTTATGTGGATGTGAAACAGCATTTCGCATGTGATGAATTCAAATACGGGCATCATGTGTTCAAACATTTCACATGAGTATTATTGCCCATGTGAAAACATGAATATCACGTGTTATTTTTTTTTTTTAGGAGTAGATATGACAAATTTTAGGCCCACATAAAAAAAATGAATGAATATGTGTTCTACCTGTGTACAAGCTGTGTGTTCTCATGTTTGAGTTTAGACTTGAGGTCACCGTTGGCCAGACTGTCGCTTTCCAACTCTGTCACCTTCTTCTCCAGATAACTGACCTGAGGAAGACAACCAGGCTTTAAACTCATCCAACCACAAGTAGGAGGCTTCAGGTGGAAATGAGTACCTGAGGTTCTCTATACTTTTTACCACAGACATTCCCAATATCCCATATTGTATTAGGTACACCTGTCCATAGACTGCCAGCTCCTAACAGGAAGTCATGTAGCTGCGACACATTGCAGCACAAGGTCAAGAGGTTCAGTGAGCTGTCAGCTAGTCTCCTGCTTTTATTCCACAGGCTTAAACATGACAGTACACATGTACAGTACACTACAACATGTATTGTGCACTGTGTCAGCATTTCCCCTCAAAGGTTGAGGAGACAAGGTCATCAGTTTTTGTCTGTCTATTAAATAGAGCTAGCAACACAGCACACACCCTATAGGAATTTTATTTATATGTATTATATAATATGTGGTTACTAAAATAATCATTCTGGGAAAATGTGAAATTTGAAAGTTATGTTCTTGTTTTTACTTTTTTATGGCTAAAATATTCAAGCTTAATAAAAGCAGTAAACAAACACTAAATACTAAAAATTGTACCTGTAATACTAAAAGAGTAAAATACTGAAGTGTACCTAAGGGATGTCACTTATCAGGAGGGTGCCTTAAAGTCCAGCAGGATAATCATGTATTTTAGAAATCACAGTTAAGCTAAAACAACTCCAGCAACATAACCCTGTCTTAAGTTTCAGTCCAATGGGCTGCTCAGTCTGGTCCGACATACTATACAGAGGAGGAAATCTGTGATGGAATAAAGTCAGTATTGACCAAAATCCATGCATGGATATGTACAGTACAGTAATTGCCTGCATTTGTGTGTGTGTTTGTACTTTCTCTGTGATGTCAAGGTCACAGGAGTCAATGCTGTCTGTGAAAAGATCCTCTGTGCTGCTGCCCTGACTGGACCCGAACACACTGTGGTTGGCTTGGAACAGCTGACTGCAGGGGGGGGGAGAGGACACATTAGAAACCGACAGCATGGACAGAAGAGACATGATGATAATCAAATACAGAATGTGCCAGCTTCTGAAGCTGCTCTTCCATTATATGACTCCAGTTATTAATCTACTAAATGCTGAACCCATCATTGTGATCTGTTCTAAGGGATTAGCGGCCTCCCTCTTACTATGCAAATACAGGTTCACTGCAGTATGTTAGTTTAAAAAAGGCAATTAGTAGGAGGTCAGGTCACTCACCGTCCAAATGCTGTGCTGGAAATCTTTCTATTAGGGCTGAAAAACACAAACAGAAACAGTAACACAGCTTTTCATTATCTATTTTAAATAATCCAACTACTATGCCTACTTCGACTACTACTACTTGCTGGTACAACAATTACTACAACTTCAACTGCTATGATGTTATTCTTACTGCTAGTACTGTTAATTCTGCTGTCTCTAGCCAAAGTTCAAGCATCAAACAACTGAATGCAAACAACAATCACTCCTTGATATGCAAATGTATTTTTCCCCTGCAAACTACGTTCTTTGTTGCTGCATTGAACTGCATTTCTCTCTCTTTCTCTTGTTGCTAAAATGTGCACAAATTTGCAACCAGCCACCCCACCAGACTGTGATACAGTTGCTATAGCAACAGCTCAGGCTCACCTTTTGATGTGGGTGCAGCGCCTGGTGCCAAGAATGAATAAGAGGGTGGGATTTGGTTGGATGGCTCATGGGTAGCTGAGCATTGTTATATTGGAGTGATGCTGATGCAGCAGCTTAAGCATCTTCTCTACCCTACCCTTGTCATCTACCCCCCCACCACCGGTTGGTCCCACTCAGCCCATATGTTTATGCTCTTGTCATCGTGTGTTGTGCTTTTTTTGTGTGTGGATGTGTGCCTGTGCTGTACCTGTTGGCCTTGAGGTTTCGAAGTCGAGCCTCCAGGTCATTGAGTAGATTCACTTTCTTGCAGCACTGAGAACAGTAGATGTCCAGCAGCTCACTGTTATACAGCTGCCGCATCTTCTGAGGAGTCTGTCCAGCACTGACAGAGTACATCAAGATACAGAACATTTGTATAACTCAAATATACAACTATGCTAAAATATTGAGAGATAAATAAAAAAATTGACTTTTGAATTTTATTCTTTCTTTCATTGTTTCTTTAATTGGCCGAATGACAATACAATATAAGTTGCACCACAGATCATTTTGTCAGTGGCACTGGCACAATTCGACATAGGCACCCATTTTCACACCAGACATTTTTAGAATGTATTTTTTCTGAGAGGTAATGTAATGTATTGGTGGCACTGATGTGTCTGTAGCATTATAAAGTTATATAAATAGTATCTCATTATTGATTTGTCAGATATTTAGACTGTCAGGGCTTCTCATCAGATTTCATTTCAAGAATCCCCTTGAGCTGTGTCACTTCATGATGTTTAAAGAGTTCAGTAATATTCATACTGTAGACTACAACTATGATATGTCAACTCTCTAATATAACTTCAATATTTTATTACAAGCCTCTCAGACAGTTAGAAGGCACCACTGACCACACCATCATTATTCTCTACAGCAGAATTTTGTTAATTTGTTGACAGAATAAACCTTCATAGAGCCGAATCCAACTAATAAAAATCAAAATGTGTCCCAATGAAAAAAAAAGAAAAAAGAAAAGTTAAGTAAAACGTTGTGTTGCTGACCAACATCTAAAACATCAGCTCTGAGATGAGGGGAGAGCCAGGCATCTCCCATCATGCCTTAAAGTTTTGCAGGCAGAGGAAAGCAACTGTGGCGCCTTGCTCCTACACCTGCAGCCACCTTGATCTTGTGAGGTCATCAATGCCGACATTTGCATGATGTCAGAGTAAGTCAGGATCATATGGGACAGAACTCTAACCTGCTGCATTGTCTGGGAATTGCTGGTGATGAGTCATCTCAAACAAACCCATTTTGACTTCACAGGTGTTGCTGATCCACTGCCAAGCCGGCATGGCATCCTCAAAACCAGGGCCCTGAAACTGAGGCAGCTAAATGGGATTCGCCCCTCATTCTCATTATTTACACCTGCACTTTTCAAGGTCTTCCATGAAAAAAAAAGCCTTTTAAACATACAACGTGCCCCTGCTCTTTGGAGCTTCAAATTCCCACGCATGCATGTAGGAACTGTAATGAAAAAGTCCTTTGGTGTTTTTACATTATAATATCTTCCTTCCACAATTTGTTTAAAGGTCTCATCTTGTAGAAAGATGAGACTTCCATTTCTTTTGTAGAATCAAAATGTCTGCCAAATATGCTTCATGATACGAGAGTGTGAGACTCATGGTGTGTGCTTCTAACCCAGCCACCTACCTGGAGGGCAGGGAGGATCCCAGGTCTGAGAAGCCATTTGTTCGGGTGTCATCTTCAGGACACGGACTGCTGGGAGTAAAATCCACATCCTCCCCCTCACCATAGTCCTCAAACTGCTCCTCTCCAGATATGACAGATGCAGATGCTGAGCCAATTAAGTGGCTAGGGTTGCACAGCGGGAAAGACAGGAAGGGTGGTTATTCTTTTTAGTAAAAAGGGAGAAGAACAATTCCCTGAGTATTCAGAAGTACTACAAGTACTACATTCAAATCAAGAGATATTTCTAATTAATCTTATCTGTCATTTTCATTTCCTTTTGGGGAACAAGTGATACAGACAAACATTTTCATTATATAGCTCCCTACTTTCACTTGTAATCACTAATCCTCACATATTGCTGGGACTGACCGGTCTCGTCGTGTTGGGTCCAAAGAGTCGGAGCTGTTGGTATTTTCAGTGCTGCTGTCCATGTCACACTCCCCGTCAGCACCACACCCCTCACCATACACACTGCATTCTGGGTAGGACCGCGTACACATGATAATGGGAGGTCCCAGCTTGGCGTCACCATTCTACAGATACAAACAAAATACATACATTGGCGTGACGTAGTAAAAATAGCTATTTATAGGACATTTGGGTGCAGGCAATGACATTAGATACTGTTTTTTCATTTTATTTTTTGTAAAATTACTATTACACTGGTTCCACGTGTTCTGTTTCTGATAGTTAGATATTTTTCCTCACTTAAACTTCTGTGCAGTTGTGTCTAATCTGACCTGGCATTAAACATGTGTTCCATTAAATTCAGCTTGCAGATACCTGATACTGTAGTTCACCTCTGGTATTTTACCTGGAGATCTCCTGGACTGATTTATCAGAAACACAGTAGGATGTAGCATGCCCCAGATCTGTGAGTTATTAATTATGCATGTGTGTGTCTGGCTCCACCCCATCGAGATACCAAGGTGAGGTGTAAACCCTGTCTCACACACACACACACACACACACACACACACAAACATCTTCATCTGCAATGACAAAGCAGGTAATTTCCTCTATGTTTTTACTAAAAACTCAGGTTTTGTTTTGTCAGTGTGGACACACACACACATGGTGTGGTGTCTGAGGGACCGCTGTGTAGCTTTCACTCATCAATTATACACATGTTTTTGTCTGAGATGAAGCAGTGTGAGTGGAGTTTTGATCTATGACAAAACAGAGGAAATTAAAGAAGTTGAAAACAAGTTCTGTATTTCTTTTGACAGTGAAGTAAAGAATTTCTTTCATATTTCTATTTGTTAATTCTTAATGAGTTGTAGTTTTTTGGTGATCCATGTTTACAAATCAACATATTAAAAAGTCATCTAAGTGTTAACATCAAACACTGGTGGTATAAGTAGAGAGCTGCTAAAATAAAATACCAAAGGTATCCAACAGCATCAGGTCACATTCCTACAACCAGAGGCATGTGCAAAATCAGTCAGTACTAACTATATAGAAGCTGGTGAACGTCAGTTCGGCTTGCAGATCATTAACTGAATATCTATATGTGGGTAACTTAAATATCTTTCTCTAGGGAACTTCTCCAACTTTGCATACTTTTGCATTCATCATCCAGTTCTAATGCTGAGTACTCAGTCTGCCTCCCTGGCCCAGGTGCAATTAGTTTTGCTAGGAAAAACAGTTTGTGACCTCAAAAGACTCTCGGCATAGCTACACCCAACGTCCCCCCCAGCAGAATAACTCAAAACACCTGCATGAATCAAAGACCAACACCAAGCTGAATGTGCCAATAAGAACTACAAAGGTAGATGTTGTCCCACCCCAGCTGGGGCAACATAATTAAGAGCAGAACCAGAAAGATGTCAATCAAGCCCAGTCTGTACACACACACACACACACACACACACACACACACACACACAATGTCCTGAAAGAGGTCTAATTATCCAAACTGAGTGAAAACACCTGTGTAGGTTGACCATGACTTTCAGAGTTTAATCACAGAAAAGACATGTTTTACTTCCAGGACTATGCTATTGAGAAACCAGAGGTAAAACACACTATCACATGCTTACTATTACACTGGTTCAAAACAACTAATCAAAAGTGGATCCACACACCAACAACACATTAAATCAAGCACTTGATCTTGATTTACTCTGCAGTGTATACATTTACTAAATGGTCGTACTAAATACTAAAAAAGTCCTCTCAATCTGACACGAACTCACACAACATACCAATCAAGAGTGCATGCCACGTGTCTCCTCTCTGGTCCAAAGCCACCAGTCACAACATTGTGTATCATCAAAAATAAAAATATGGTATCCTTTATTGTGAAGGTAGGAGCAGAATATGTATCCTTATCCTAAAGCTTGAACACAAGGATCCCTCACACAGGTGTACCACTGCAGCTCAGTCATTCACATTTAAAAACACACTGATGCTGTAACTGGGACATAGCCACACCTCCCTCTCCCCCTCCCCCTCCCTCTCTCCCTCTCTCTCTCTCTCTCTTTCGTTGCTAAGCAACAGTACAGTTGGGCTGATCTCTAGCAGGGATATAACTGCAACATATGGCGACTGATGATATATTGCATTTTTTTATTTATATTTATGCTATTTATGTATGCTGAAGTCTGAAAATGTTGCAAAGTCAGAGCTGCATAGACAGTTTTGACAGGAAAAGAAAGAAAAGATGTAATATTAGAAATGACAAAAATAAATAAATACTAAAAGCAGTGGCGGGCCGTTCATTTTACACCTGGGCCTTCAGTGGCGTCCTACCTGAATCAAACTACCTCTTAATACCGTCATTATGACGTCACGGCTATAGAAACCATCAATATTATACAGAAAGGCAGTATAACAGGACGTTGCATTGCAGACATGTATCTCATGTTACGAGAATGAATACCATCACTAAAGCAAGAAACCCAATTAAAAGAATTCAACAAGTCACCAAACACTCTAACCACCGACTCGGCTCCAAACACAGAGTCGTTCAGTTGCCAATACCAGGCATTCTCAGCAACACAATTTGCTCCTCGGAGCCTGTAAGCCGAGGGTACCGCTCGTAGTTGCTGACCTGAAAGTGGCGGACGAACCCTTTTCCCGGCTGGGACAGGCTTGCTAGCTTCGGGGTGGGCCAACATTTCCTCAAAATGTCCAGCTTTTCTTGGAAAGTCCACCTTGAAAATGGATTTCTAAGTAGATCTGCGACCAAATGAACATCTTCTCCTCCATCAGCCATTGTGGGTTAAAAAAACTGCTATTAATACTTACGATTATGATAAAGTTTTAGCTTGTGCAGGTCGCTACAGATAAGAATCACTAGCTTTGGCTACGCTCTCTGACCAGCCAATCAGAGGACGTGAAAATACTAAAGTCATCGTACGCCTGCTAGAAGGCCCTGGGGTCACCAACTCGAAACCTGATTGGTTAAAGCAACAGTCTCTTTGCGATGTATTTTATGCTATGGACGCCTGCACTTTTGATTCTGAAGGCCTCAGGGCAGATTTCTTTGACCCTGGCAACACATGATGGCTGAAATATGATTGGATAAAAGCTCTAACATAAACATACACTGCTAGAAACACCCCAGCCCAGAGATTAATATGAAATGAAGAGCATAGACTATTAGGAATAATCTAAAATGATTAATGGGAAAATATTAAAACGTAAATCAGTGATTCTGAGTTTAGGCCAGCAGAGAAGACCTTGCTGGCCCTGATGACCCACCACTGACTAAAAGTAAGGCAAGGTTTTGAAATGAGAAGCAAAAAACGAGATAGTAAGTCAACCTTTTAACTCCCATAATTGGACAGGCATTTCTATGTAACTCACTTTCTCCCCCGGAAAAATTGCGCAAAGAATTAAATAAACAATAACAAAATAAAAATATTTGCGGTAATTCAAAAATGTAACTCTGCTCCAGATAGGTACGTCTGGACAGCCTTACTTAGCCTGCTTTAAAACGCTGGTGAGCTAAAACACTAAAGACACTAAAAAAATGAATGAAGTGAACAAGGTAACTGCTTCAGAGGAGTGGAGTGTAGGGGTGTAGTGTGTTCAAGGACAAGTGGAGGCTCTGGGGGTTACTGTGTGCTTGACTGAAGTGTAAGTGTGACCGGGTGGAAACCATGAAACCAACAACGCAAATTGTCTGATAATTGCAAGCTCAAATACAACATTTATTCACATTTTAAATTAATGGACAACGATGAAAAGGCATGAGTAATAACTCCTCAAGGTGGACGCCAAGGTTGTCTCGCGTATATATCCACATTCAAGTAAGTATCACCGTCAGAGTGCAAAACATTGTACCTGGTAAATGTAACCGTTGTCAGTGACAGACGGCTGGTTGGAGGGAACACTGCGAGGACCCACCGCCATCTTCAGTATCTCCTCACAGCCTGCAAGAAGGAAAGAAGGAGCAAATGAGGACAGAAAGGAGATTTAGATGAGAAGACTGATATCGATCTCATGTCTACAATGGAATTATGAAGCTGTAGCCAGGAGCCACTTAGCTTAGCATAAAGACTGGAAATGGGGACACAGCTCGTCTGGCTCTGCCCAACAAAACAAAATCCTCCTACCACCATCGCTAAAACTTACCACAAATTCTCATTGGGAAGAGCAGATAAAATGCAGTATCTGTCTAAACCTCTGTTATTCCTCTTTGGATTGCATGTTTCTTACCTTTGATGGCAAAAACTCCATGACAAAAGTCTTTGAAGTTGATCTTGCCATGAGCATTAGGATCCAGGTACCTGGTCAACTTCTTCACCTGCAAAAGACATCATTTGGCAGAGATGTTTAGAATATAATGTGCACAATGCAGCACCTTCCCCAGATGATCGTCTAGTGGCATCATTAGGTCAAGATTTTCATTTGCCCCATGCTCTAATTCATGACTAAATATCTGTAAAACTACAGACATTCCCATCAGCCTCAGCAGTACTTGCAACTTAGCAAATAGCATGTTAACGCGCTAAACTAAGATGGTAAATACAGTAAACATTATACCTGCTAAACATCAGCATGTTGGCACCGCAGTGCTAAAGGGCACAGTTATGCTCTTTGTGATGTGAGCTCCACATGTCAGAAGAGCCCCTGTAGTATCAGCTGTGGAGTCAATTAATGTGTCAGGGATACATCAGCATGAACCCACTGTCCGATGGCTCTGAATCCTTGGTCTGCTCAGATGAATTAAGTCTACGGCCATTACATCATACAGACCAAGGCTGTGGCAAGTTGTGATGAAGGCAACTAGTCACCACCTATACAGGCTCTGTGCACAGTGGTGCACCCACTGTACAGGACCTGTGCACCCTAATGCACTACTGAAAGCCAGATTTCTCCTGTGGGACAATAAGGACTGACTGAGCATCTATACATAACTTTTCATTTTACAGCTCACAGGGTTCACCAATACCTTGTAGTGTTGTAGTATGTGTATATTGTTTCATTCAGTCATATGTTTAAATAACATACAATGAATCACCCTAAAAACCTGACTCACTATAAAACTATATAGTCTACTAGGATAATGGAAACCAAGCACTTTTCAGCAAACAGCTGAACAGTAGGATGTTAAAAATGTCTCTATATAAGAATATAATATAATATAATATATAGAATAAAATATATTAGGATTCCAGTTTCTTTTGTAGCTGAGTGCAAATCATCACAGCCAGAGGTCATTAGAGACATATGCAAGTCGCTTTTCTTTTTGGTTTTGCTTCTGTACTCTGGTCACACTCAGCACACTTACATCCAAATGACTACATATATATTTTTACTGATAATAGGTTCTCTCACCCGACATAAATGGCATCGCAGAAAAGCTCTCCAGAGAGATTTTCTCTTGAGCTGTGAGTTCTCACTTACAGAGCAAATGAGGAGGGACGGCAGAAATTCCCTTCAACAGGATATATAAAGATGTGATGAAGGTCAAAGACTCCCTTTAGTGTTGCCTTATAAAGCATCCATGCATCAGGGGATTTAATTTCAGAAAAGGTTTTAAAGAGTGAAAGAAGGGAAGGAGCATCACAGATGGAGATAAAGATAGGAGAAGGAAGCACTGAAATGTGAAAAAAGATGAAGAAGGAGATAAGAATCAGTCAGTGAGTTTAACATATACACCATAATTTGATTACTGTGAGCTGAAAAATTGAATATGGTTTTTGACATAGCTTATCTAAGTCGGGTGGTCCAAATACCTTCTGTGAATTTGGGCTTTGTTTACTGCAGCACTTTTTTCTGAATCAAAATTAAGTGGTTTAATCTGTTTAATAAATCTACAGCTGCTTCTTCAAACCAACAGTAAACATCTACTAACTTGGTGATATAAACGCCTGAAAAACATTTTGAATAACTGAATGAATGAGTTTCTTGTGTTGATGACAATAACTCACTCATTTGTTTTAGTTGTTCATACTCAGTTGTGTCATTAAGTAATTTGCCCACAGTGTACTGAGCACTGCTGACAATGCCATCCTCCCCTCACAGCAGCTTATTTCTGCCCTTCACCGACCACTCTTCACACAGTTGATGCAACATTTCCTTTGGTTGAGGTAACTCTACAGTCACACATCGCATCAGTCACACCGTCTCTGACAGTCAGAGCAAGTGTTGAATACCATCAGACACAGTCTTTGATCGTGTTATTAGCTTTGGTGGGAGAGACGTTCTCGATAAATGGATCAACATGACCTATTGAGAGCAGAGTGTATAATGTGGACCTACATCAGCATCTACAGAGCCACATGCTGTCTGACAAATGCTATCTCACCCATGCACTCATATATCCCAGAGCTTAGTGTCACATCATCACACAGGCTTAAATATAAATGTCAATATGATGTGCCTAAACCTAATACTGCTCTGGGTTCCATTTAAAATCAAACACTTACAGACTGTTTAATGCCACACAGGCAGAAACCAGTGTCAACTCAGCTCCTGTTACAATGTTAATCTGAATCTAAAGCTCTTACACAGAGATCGCTGTTTGCATTTTTATCTGTGATTGTTGCAAATTTCAACCAACAGCAGCACCTAAAATGTCTTGTCCACAGTAAAAAGCCTAAAGGTATTAAGTTTACAATGGTGTAAAACATAGGAAAGCAGCAAGTACTCAGGCTGGTGAAGCTGGAACAACAGAATTACAATTTTTTGAATAAATAACATTTTACATTGGTATTACAGCCTGTGTTTTAGATCATTCAGATGAGGTTGGATGAGGAAATAACAGTGATGGCTAATAAGTGGTGGCTATGGCTAGAGATTTAACTGTTTTTGGTTTTCCCACAAGATCTCAATGCAGTGATATTTGGCGAAAAACTCTGGGACTTCAGATTTTGATGCATCTCAATAACATACAACCACACCATCGATCAGCAGTACAATTTTCTCTGCAACTTTTAACTGTATTACTACACAATAATATGGGAATTTCAAAGATAAGCAATATATAAATGAGGACATATGAAGCAAGTTTCAAATATCTGTAAATCTATAATAATGTTGCATACTTTGGAAGACGCTGTAAGTAATTGTTTAATATAAGAAAACGCAAATTTTAAGGCTAAACTGACTTGACTTGGGCCTGTGAGGAAAACACATTATGTTTTAGTACACAAAAAGCAAGTAGTACTGAACTACTATTACTAAAATACTGTCCTGTATTTGTACTGCATTAATCCCTGGTGTGTATAGGAGCATGCATGCATGCAGTACAAGAAGAGCAGATAAACCTGAGCACTTACAGTGTAGCAATCTGATGCTCACTACTGTGAACTTATGACTACAGAAACTAACAGATGTTTGTTTTCCAAGTGAAACTAATGTAAATGCAGGACTGGCGCACTGAGCACCATCCCATAGGCTGTTTTTGGCAGCTAGGTGGATCATTTCATTCCTTAATAGCCGACCAATCCGCTCATAGACTCCTTGTGAAGCTCCCGTCGCCATGGCGACAAAAAACACAGAGATGAGAGGAGCTGCAAGAGGGGAGGAGGAATATGAAGTAGAAGCTTCCTCTTAGTACGACTGAGTTATTTTTAGTGATGTGTTCAGGGTGCTCAGTCGCCATGACAGCTTAAAGGAAAATCTACTCTCACTGTTAGATATCATTTGTCTGCGATACTCATCCAGGATTTAAACTGCCTCCTCTGCTACGGATTCACATTTCAACACTGGGTTCAGTTTCATACCCTTGTTTTTGTTGTATTTTACACAGTAAATGACCTGATGTGACCAAACAGAGTTACTCTAACACAGTATAACAACATACCTGAGAAACTGGCTGTCATGAATATAAAGAAGGCTCATTTATCCATCATCTAAGACCATTACTTTAAGCGGATTAAATGCTTTAGTCAATGGACTACAGCATGCTATAAACTATTGCTCACCGTTTGCCTACTACATGTTCTAAGATTAATTTCCAGTTCTTCCAGCCAGCCATTGGTTTTAAAATTTTCAGCTCCATCTGTAAAGCTTTTTAAATGTTTGGTGTTGATGCAGTTGGAAACAGGAACCATTTTGAAAACATCTTGGTGGTGCTTACGTTTTGGATGATTCAACAGCCAGTGTTTTAGATTTGGCTGACAAACAGCAAAAACAGCATCCTCTGAAACCTCAACCGTCAGAGCTAATGTAAAGACACCAGCAGGGCAGGCAGAGTTTAATAAGATTAGTGCCTACTCCACATGTCAGTAAGGTAACTTTGCATTATGTTGCTTATTATAATGAATGACTTATCCTCACCACATCTCTGCAGATTAAATTTCATAGCCAAACCATCTTCAGTCAACATTCACAATTTAATCCTCCATATGCATCTACATTCCATTACAAAGAGACTTTCACCCTGTAAACAATCCATGGACTGGAACAGACTGACAAACTAGGCAGAGAAACTCTCTCCAACCATTGCTCCAAACACACGAGCCAGCAAGAACTTAAAAACATATGATAATAGATAAAAAAGTATCCAAATCCTAACATGTGGCAATATGACAGACTATCGAGTTGAATTGAATAAGCAGTCAAATGCTGAATGAAGACATAGTGCTGACCATTGGTACCTGTGCCAGCCCAAGGTTCAGTACCATAATGAGCACCCTGGCAGCTATTCCTGGTGGATGCTACAGCTGAGACTGGCAGTGTTCTCCATGGTACTGAACCTGAGCTGGCCCCGGCTGCTTAACCTTGTATGATCGTTGAACATTAGTGCAAAAAATTAGCACCAAAGAGAAGCTCTTAGATAATAATGAGCCAACCCAAAAACCCCTCTTATTTACCACAGATGTTTAAGTCACCATGCTATTCTCTGCAATTAAACAGTACAGTGATTTGTTCAGTAATGGACAAAGGATAAAACACCATAAAATGGGCACACACTGTTACAAGACCAACAGCCTTGGTAAGTGACTGTGTTGGCATAAAAATGTACCTTAAGCACTGCGAAGGACGGAGCCAGATAGGACTATCTCTGCTACAGGACATGGAGCCAATTTTATTTGTCCCAAATTCATTCAAACATGATTTTCTATTGCTTCTATTGCTTCTATTGCTTGGTGGGTATCTGTTGAGGCCACATCTTGCTTTTCTGGTGTTTCTCTAAATAACATGGAGAACACACATCAACACAGAGACTACCAACTATTATTATGATATGTAGCAGCAAACATGGCAGGTTCTCTGTCATAGCTGTCAGACAGCAGCACACCAGTCCAGCATCTGTGCTGCTAGCTAATGTCTAGGCGAGGAGCCCCTAGAAGCCCCAGCACACCTGTGACAGCTCGCCTGTTGTTGTCAGGAGCTCATGAGGTCTATCAGTCGACACTTGTTAGCCTACTAATTAAAAACAGGGTACAGGACGTGGCTGGAGTACCCCAGTCCTTCCCCGCCGCCTCTCACCTCGTCTCCTTGACCGAACTGAAGACCGAGGTCCACCAAGTGCTCCACCCGGATGAAGCCGTCAGCATCCTCGTCACACACGTCGAAAACCTCCTTGAGCCTCTTCAGAAACTGCAAGAGCTGGTCTTGATCGGGAAAAACACGTCCTTCCATCGTACAGCAGGCTCCGTCGGCGAAGATGTATTTTTCCTGCCTGTTAAAAAACCGTTTTGACGGTCGCCATCATCGCTCCCATCCCCAGCTCCGTCGGACCGACCGCTGCTGCTACTGCTGCTGCTGTGACATAAGCAGCTTCGCTCATTCAAGGGGCTCGAGAAGTTCCGGAAAAGGGCGATGATTTACGACTGTGGCACGAGGCATTGCGTCACAGGACAGCTGCTAATTAATAATCCAGGTGTGTGAACACCACCCGCCGCTCCTTTCCACCAAAATAAACTGAGACACCGAGCAGCGGCTTCCGGGACCCATAGTGATTCAGCTGGTTTGTTAAAGCTGCACTGGAAACCATCTAAAGACACCAATGTGTAAATTAGTATGGAAGCCCATTTCTGCCAAAAGAAAAACAAACAAACAAACAAACAAAAAAAAATAGATTAAATGCTTGGAATGACACCAATAAAAATGCTTGGTGTATAAAATGATATGACCAGTGGATTATGGTTTAAATAGATATTTCTGTCACAGTCAAAATGCTTAGATAACAGTTGTGTCCCAATTTGTACTTCATAACAATTCAAATCATGTTTGAGTCTGAACTGTGGTGCCAGACAGCATGCACAGGCCTACATTTATATACAGAGATAGTTCCATCTGCCTGCATTTAATGTAGAAATTCTAACTAATAAAATGATTTATTTCTTGTAATGCCAACTGTAAAATCAATACAAATCCCATGTAGGGTATATTTTGATATAGTGAGTCATAACTTTGATTTAAAATTTGACAATTCTACTATATCTTACCACCGTGGCATAGAAATTCAATATAATTTAGACTTACATATTTCAATACCCTGTAACATTTTCTAAGCGATGCCGTATTTCTGGCACAAATGGGCTTCCATAAAAAAGAGAATTTCCACACATGTATCGTATAGTAAGTGTTTTATTAGAAAAAATGTTTTTACAAGACTGATATCCACAATCGCACCACTGTACAAAACATAAAACCATCATGTTCCAGTCCTGGAAGCCATCACTCATTCAACTTACATATTTAAAAAAAAAAACAAAAAAAAAAAACAGCATTTCAAATCTAATCCCAATTTAAATACAACCATTGTAACATTTTAAAATGCTGACACTTGTACTTTGCTCTGCAGTAGCTCTTCTGTGCAAAGTGATGACTCATTCAGAAGAAGAGAGAAGAGAATGTGATCAGCCATAATCAGTGTGTTG
The DNA here is from genome assembly GCF_042242105.1 of Pempheris klunzingeri. Lineage (NCBI taxonomy): Eukaryota > Metazoa > Chordata > Actinopteri > Acropomatiformes > Pempheridae > Pempheris > Pempheris klunzingeri. The sequence continues at coordinate 7,420,461 of NC_092028.1, forward strand.
TCAGATTTAAATGATCAGCCTTGGTTCCAGCAGGGAATCCCACCTTTCTGTCACCTGCCGGGCAGAAAGTGAAGACATTACTTTAACTGTGATTATGCTAAATTAAAAACAACATCGGTGTGGATATTCCAGGAAAACAATACCGCAAACAGCTGCTGCTTTCTGCAAATGCAGCCGCTCACTTTCTCCTCTTTGAAAGAGTAACTGAAAAGAGGGGATCACTGGGGGAATGTGCTCAGTCAAAGTAGAGGGAAGGGGGCTAGAATCTGGGTTCAAAGACAAAAGAAAGGCTTTGGCTTTAACTGCCAGTGTCACTGGAAGGGTCATCAACTACCACTCATACAGACAGACCCATGCAATTCAAAATCGGAGCTACTTGACTGTTTTATATAAATGGTGAGTCAGGTTACCTTGTGCTCTCTGCAACCATCCGTTTACTTTTATTAACCTCCAGGACGTTTGATAAGATTTCAGTCTATATGGGAATTTACCAATAATAATAATCAAACTAATTGTGTTTTTAATTACAACTTGTTTGAAATCATTAATTTATAGAAGCTTCGATACATTACGATCATCCTTATCACATTCCACTGAAAGTCAGACGATACTATTGGTTTAGCACCCTAGCTGTACAATGCATGTCTCTTTTAGATTCTCTTGATGGGATTAAATATTTCCAGTGACTGCAGTTAGAGAGAAATGACACCTTCAGTCATCTGCGTGGACTCCTGTGGAACATCTCTAAAAGACCTCATGCTTTGTTGCGCCCTCTTTCAAAAGACAAGTTAAACATTTATGGATATACGCTTATTTGCTTTCTTTCTCATGAGAAAACTGACATCCATCTCATGTTTTTATGATCTACATGTGCCTCTTACTTCGTCGTCATAATTTGCTCATACTGTCTTATTTGTTGGTCTGTTCTATACATGCGACATCTATTGCATGTCTGTCCTTCCTGGGAGAGGGAACCCCTCCACTGGTGTTCTTCCTGAGGGTTCTACCATATTTTCTAGTTTCTCCTTATCCAATGAAAGGGTTTAAGAATAGACGGTGTCATATCCTGTACAGATTGTAAAGCCCCCTCAGGCAAATTTTGAGATTTTGGACTATATTCAATTGCACTCAAAATTATTCAAGCCCCATTACAGACTGGGTGTGTGTAATATTAGTTAGCTATTTCAACTGTTCTTGTTTGAAATGTTCATTGAACACAGCTGAATGATTGTAAATGTTGCCAGTACATCTAATTTGCAACGGTGGTTGAATCATTTTGAGTGCAACAGTAAATAAAACTGACTTTTCCTGGTTAGCCTGGCTAAACATAAAGAATAGAAGCGGGGGGGGTTAACAAAAGTTTAAGATGACTAATTACCATGTATTTTGTGCATTTTACCCATGATCAAACCAGAGTTTAAAAGTCACATTACATAGGGGGGGGGGGTTACATTTCATAGCCATTTCTTAGTGAACAGCAGCCGGGCACATGTGCACAGCTACTTGGAGTATGGTCCCCCAATGAGTTTGCACCATTGTGTTCATACAAGAGACCAAACCTAACCTGACATTTAAGATGGTTTGTTACACAGAACTATGTGAGGAGTGGTCTGTACAAACTGTAAAGGGGCAGGCACATTCAAAAGAAATACTTGGCTGGAGATTGGATGCACCATCTGTCTGTCAAAGTCGAACCAGATCAGCGAACTATATAACGTAGATAAAACCTACGCCAAAGCCAGCTGGGAGAAGTGCCCCCCCCCAAGCAAATACAAATTCTTATTAACAGAACAGCTGTTAATAACATCATTGCTATATGCTAAGGCTTACCCGGGAGCCTCTGGACACTGCATACTCCACCCTCTCGGAGCCATCCGGGTTCTGATAGACCAAGTCAAACTTGCCAGGCTCTACAGGAGCTGAGGGAGAAGCAGGAAGTTATGAGTAATCACAAATGTGTGAAACACGTTGAAAAATACTGTACAATATGCTCTGTTCCTGCGAAACAAATCTCATTTTAAATTCCATGACTTATGCTCAGAAATTGTGTGGATTTTTCCAACCTATAATAACCACGATACTATATATCCATGGAAGGCTTACAGTGTTATTCATTATTGTTGCATGTGTGAGTGGTGAGCTGATCCCTACCTCGAATGGCATTCTGTAGTTCCAGCTCAATCTGCTTGGTGGTGGGATCAAAGCTCACAATCTTTCCCTCCTAAAACATCCCAGCAACATGGTTGGTCAGTAGTGCGGTGATTCCAGTGTGAATGAACAGTTAGGACCCTCTCATAGGTCCTTCCCGGTAACATGAGATTAATATGAATAGTCATGGCTGCGGCTGACATTTCACACTCACCTTATAATGTGATACCTCTGGTGTATAGTTCTCAGTTAGCTCCAGCAACTGTGAAAGCACACAAAGGAATGGAATTAGGAAATGAAACTAGACTCAGAATTCAGTACTTTCACAGCTGTGTGTGCACTGAATGATTTAATAGTACTGCTTTTCCCTTGTTGGAGGCAGATCTGTTAATGGAAGAATGTGGTTGATTACCACCTGTTAACCCTAAATCAGCACGAGAAGCCTCTGGTAATTGGGGTTGCTACTAACGATTATTTACAGCATCAAGACCTGGTCACACCAGGAAGTGGCACAGCGGAACTCATCCACAGCCCTACTTTAAGTTCACACATTTATTTCTCCAGCCCTAATTGGAGCTTCCCAGTAAGAGCATAGCGACACTGTAACTAAGAAGACTGGACTGGGCTTACCTTGAAGGCGATCTTCTGCCCCACCTGTGGGGGGGCGGCCAGCAGCGGCATAGAGCTGTAGTCCACTCTGGAGGAACTTTCTACTCCATTCTACATACAACAACTTGGGGTTATTCATGCTTTTTCACACACAGCATTTCATAATGTGCGTGCATATTAACGACCATGTTTACACACACACGACTGTACTGCCGATAAGGTGATAATGTAAAACCATCCTCAGACTGCACTAATGATGTGAATTGACTGTTTGCTCTCTCCTGCAGCTGAGCTCAGCACTTGTTAAGCTTAAATTGTACTGATGAAATCAGACATAAAGGTGCAGACAGACCTGGAGGACCACTGACACGTTGGACAGCGCATCAGTCTGGTAGGACGGCTCCATGGCTCCATTATCGCTGAATTCAAAGCTGCCGCTGTGCCCCCTGACGCCCCCTCTACCTTCACCCCTGCCCCTCTCCCCATAACCACCACGCCTGTTATTTCCCCGGCCGCGGCCTCTCCAAGACGACGGACTCCCCACACCGCGGCCCGGCTGCTGGACTGGCCGTCGGATAACCAGCTCGATTTCCTCTTCGCTGTCTGATTTCCGAGGCTCTGCTCCACTCGCAGTCTGTTTCTGTGCACAGCTCGTGGGGTGCGGGGCAGCAGGAACCGGCTGACGTTCGGAGACATCACTTGCTCTACCTTTGGGGGCTGTGGAGGGTAAGGCTTTGTTTTTTGGTGGGGTTCTTACACTGGTTGCCTCATCAGAGGAGTCTGTTTCTGAAGAGGATGACGGAGGGGGGCGTGATTTTGTCTGTGTGGGTTTGGGGGCAGGAGGCACTTTGGAAGCAGCAGGGGTGGAGGAGGGTGATTTGACAGCTGATTTTTGGGGGGCTGGTTTTTTGGGAGCATCATCCTCCTCACTACTGCTGCTGGAATCTGAAGAGGACACAGGCTGTGTCTTTGCCTCTGGGGGCTTCTTGGTGCTTTTAACTGGGGGCTCTACAGTGGCTGGTGCTCTTTTGCTAGAAGCAGCTGGTTTGGGGGTGACAGTGGGGCCATTTACCACCGCTTCCTTTCTTTTCTTCTTCTCTTTGTGCTTTCCTTGCAACTTCTTATTTCTCTCATCACCTGAAGCTTGCCTGGCATCCCTCTCTAGACTCTCCTTGCTCCTTTTTTTCCTCTTTTTCTTCTTCAGGTCCACAATCACTCCTGGCTCATCCTCCTCGACGGGCCTCCTTCTCTTTCTGCCGTTCTCACTGGCTGGATCTGGGTAGGCGCCGTGCCCATTCACTTGAGCCAGACAATCCACCTTCACCCTGACATATCAAGCATGAAGAACAGTGGAGCATTTAGAGAGACATCTCTACAGGAAGCACCAAGCATTTGCAGAAATATACTTTTCCAGGATTGAGCATCGCAGTTTATTCTTGATCTCGTCTGACAAAAGCAGATCTTAACTTGAAGTCAACTACCAAGGAGTTTTTACGTCACATGAAAACTAAGCAGATTCCATCCACTGATGAAGACGTGATGAAAAGTACATAAAAGCCCTGGAACAATGCTACTAAGTGAACCTTAAGTTGACTTCACTTGTTAAAATGTGATAAGCATGGACAGCTAAAAAGGAGTCAGATATTTCTGAATGAATGCCTCCAAAGGGGCTAGATGAATCTTTTTAGGGGCGGGCATCACCTCCAAAGTTAAAAACAATTTTACTAGTCATATAACCAGGTCAGATTACATGACCCAGTTCTGGTGATGTTACAGCAGTGGTGTTTTACAGTTTCCATGTTTCTTTGCAGAAAACTAGTGATGAATGGACCTGGGGCTTTAGGGTCTTCTGGTGGTCTAGGACCATGGGATCTAGCCTCCAACACCTTTACGTTAATGTGCTTGTGCCACACACACGCGCACGCGCGCACACACACGCGCGCGCGCGCGCACACACACACACACACACACACACACACACACACACACACACACACGAATGGGGGGGGTCAGTCCCTAAACTCCATACTAATCTCTGCTCCATTCAGGTGCCCGATGCACCTCACACACCTATGAACTCACCAGAGTGTATGACAGTACGACAGTGAGAACACACGCACCTGACGCTGTCGTTGTCCCGCACCACGTACACGCTCTCCGTGTGCGGCAGGTAGCAGTCCTCTATGAACAGACTGAGGATGCTCCTCCGGCTGAACTCAAACTTCTCTCTGATGAGACTCTCCAGATCCGCCACCACGCGACACGAGTTCAAGTCCACGAGCAGCCAGCACATGCGGCAGTCCACGACGGCCGGCGGCGGGTAGTCAAAGAGTAAGCGCACGCGGATAAAGTTGTTGCTGAGGGCAGCCATGACAGACAGGCCACCACTGCACCACACTGCACGCCGGGACGCACCGCCACAACAACAGGACTTCCGGTCGGATTTTCTAAATAATCCACAGGACGGCCATAACTCAAGCAGTCTTAATAACATCTTATTAACACTTAATACTCGATGGCCTCTACGAAAGCAAGAAAGGTATGACCCTAACTTACATTTTAACTCACTAACTGCATTTTTACCAAAAGGAGATTTGCCACAATTTCAAAAGTCGTTCTTTAAAATAGCCTATAAGATATTTTATCAACAGTAATGAAGTCGGTACGTGCAACTTAGGATAGTGGACATTTTAGGATAAAGTTACTTTTTTTATTATTGATATGCCATGTTAGCAGGTGTGAATTTGGGCTCTATAAATTACATTGAAATTATGTTCTTCATTTTTGTGATTCCTACACTCATAATAGATCACATTCTCAATTTGAGGTAATTTTTTTCTGATGTCCTAAAAAAAAATCAACTATTTGAATATAGTCTTTTTTCGTGCTTTTATTTTGATTTTTTTTTTAATCGGAAGTCTGTTACGTGTGATCATGGCGCTCCAGCTTCTAACACTGCCCCCTGCTGGCGTGGAGGCTGCTGTTATAATACAGATGTGCCCCCACACGACCCCTTCTCCCCCCAGCAAAGACTACGACACACCTTACATTTTGTACAATATGTGCTACAGCGTGACGATCGCAATGAATCAAGGGAGTTGTAGTTCATCGGGTGTAGTTCACCAGGATAACGAGAGAGCCAGATTTCACTCTTTATTCGTGTAGCCAGCTTATTTGTTTCTCTGTTTAGGTCGATCTCTTGTACCAGATAGTTGACCTGGTATCTTCCCCTTTCACAACACACCAATAACACGGGTTGTGAAGTCTGGAAAAACAAAGACGTCACCGGTCAGCTGACCCCGAGTGTGGCCATGTGATTTCTCGTAGGTACAAAGCTGAACAGAGAGGCTGCGCTCCCAGACACACACTGCTCCAACAATGGGTCCTACTGCAGCAACAGCAGCAGCCACTGTGGTTTTACTCACCACTGTCGTCAGTAAAGGTAGGATTACTGCTCACCTCCAAGTGTTTTCTAGTCAGACACAACGAGCCAACACACACTGGGTTCGGATCATGTCTTGCCTTCACTCGACTGACTGCAAAACGAAAGTAGATCTGTGCTTGGTTTGATATGTTCGATGGAAGTGGTAAAACAGTTAAAGCAGCGGGTGTGACTGATGCTCTGCAGGGCTCCTCAGTCCGCTGGCAGGGAAGGAAGCTTGGAACTATGTGGAAGTGAGACCGGGGGCCCACATGTTCTGGTGGCTGTACTACGCTGACGGGCCATCTGCAGAGGAGCTGCCCCTGGTCATGTGGCTGCAGGTAGGGCACGACCTCCTCCTCCTCCTGTCATTCCTACTGACTACAAAGATCCACAGCAGTGTCCCTCCATATGTCTTAAACAAATTAATTAACTTAATGTGTTGTCCTGTGTGTTGGTGCTTTCTGCTTATACATTAGTCAAATCTAATGGCAGGCCTGTATGATTATCTCCATGTCTGCCTGTGTTCCTGTCAAACTTGCATCACTGTCGTGCGATAAAGCAGCTCAAAGAAGGTGCTCCACTGATCCTTGCACATTAAGATCAGTTTGTTGGTCATGGGGAGTCCTGCTGCTTAGTCTGACAAACGCTGTACAGTGTGCTCAGCGTTTAGCCTGTCTGTGCTCACTGGAGACAGCAAATTTGGAACAGACACTGCAAACTGGAGGCATGAGGTTTGACAGATGTGGGTGTTTACTGGACAGACAAAACACGGCATGAAGCCGCGTTCTGTGATTTTTAGATTTTTATCTTGTTTTGTTAGAATTTTTATTCATTTCTTTGCTTCTTTTTGTCTGTTAGTCAGAAGATCCCCTAATTTTGCGGATGTTCCAAACCAAAATGTTAACTGAAGCAGGTTTTTTAAGTTTCTGCAAGTTGATTTTCACATCATGGACGTATGAAATAATCAGGTATGAGGGAGGAAAAGTGAGAAAAAACTTACAGTGTTTGTAGTAAATATGCTAAAACCATAGATACAAATGTGGTCTGTTTAAACAATGTGGGTGGAAGCCCCCTCACATCACCAGATCGGGGGGGGGGGGGGGGGCAGGGGCATTTGGTGGTGTGACCAAGTGAGTAACTGCACTGTTGCTTCTATTTTCAACTGCAGAGAGGGAACTGACTAATGAGGTGTTGTTTTGACTGCAGGAGCCAGGCCTGCAAGAGGTTAAAAATGAAAGCCCCCACCTTTGTAAAAGATGAGCTATAAGATATTGTTGTTTCTCCATTACAAATGGACTCTTCCCAGGGATCTGGATAGCAGACAGATGATTTCTGTAAGAATGGCTAATTAGATATGTAAAACATGATGCTTGGCCGTGTGTTTTTAGGGCGGACCAGGAGGATCAGGAAGTGGCTTTGGGAACTTTGAGGAGATTGGACCTTTGGACAAGAACCTGAAGCCCAGAGAGACCAGCTGGGTAAGAAGTTTTAAAGTCATCAGCCTTCTGTTAAACTAGTTTAGTGATCAGAAATCTTGATCTTTTGATATTCTCCTGTAACCGTGTTTAAGTCTGACTGAAACAAGGCTGATATTTTTTGTGGCGGCTCTTTCAGGTCCAGGCAGCCAGTGTGTTATTTGTAGACAACCCTGTGGGCACAGGCTTCAGCTACACTGAGAAGCCAGACGGCTTTACCACCGATGTGGCCATGGTGGCCTCGGACATGCTGGTGCTGCTCAACCACTTCTTTACAGAGAGGGCAGAGTTCCAGGTATGTCTGCTGGATGCTTACAGTAGTCCAGTTTGTCAGTGAAGCATTCTATTGTACTGCTCTACAAAGAAAGTTCCAAAGAACATGTGCGCTCTGGTTTATTTATTGAGTTCCCTTTTTATTATCAAAGGAGCCAGTAGTGATTATGTTCCTCTCTCCAGAGCGTCCCTTTCTACATCTTCTCTGAGTCATACGGAGGGAAGATGGCAGCTGCTATCTCTTTGGAGCTCACCAAGGTGAGTTTGTCAGCAGAACATTACTTCTCTTTTCAACGCCCCCTTCAGATACACGTGAGCTCAGTGATGCTGGAAACTTCCTGGTCCAAGGCACTGTCATATGATGGATGAGTAAGCACAAATGTGGTTTGCGAGTCAGCACATTTTTGTTTTGTTTTATTTTGGTACGAAGGTTAATGGTTCCCATTGAAAGACTTAAGAAGCTGGAGAATTCAGACAAGCTTTATTATTTGAATGCTCTTTTCTCTGGTGTCACTTTTCAGACAAACTACATCTGTAGGCTCTTTCTCATTGAGATGAAAATAATCAGAGGTGATCTTTGATATAACTCTTAACATGTTTCATTTGTGTCTCTCGTCTGTTCAGGCCATAGCACAAGGGACTGTGAAATGCAACTTTGCTGGGGTGGCACTTGGGGACTCATGGATTTCCCCGTTGGGTCAGTGTCAGTTTTTCCTGTTTAAAGTATATTACACAGTACCAAAGCCTTTAAACTCTGCTTATCAGCACTTAAGTATGTGTACAAAGCGTCAGGGGAAGTTAAATTCACTGTATATTTTGAGTCTTTAGCTCAAACCCATCCAACCAAAACAGTTTAGATTTATTCAGTGGACATGTCGGGAATAGAATTGCGGCTTTTGCCAAATGGGATGGGGAAGTAATGACATTATGCCTGCATATATAACACTTAAAGAAGTATAGGTTGTGGGAATTAGTGATACATTATGCTGCTTTCAGTGTATTTCAGAGGGTTGCTCCATGGAGTAAATGCTACAGGCACTGCTATTGGGTAGATTTCTGACCTTCTGTCTGACAATCAAAAGAGCTCAAATATGTCAGTTTTGCCAAGAAAGTTCATCAACTTTGGTAAGTTAGCTGTTTTTTACTTTAGCTACTGTCCAAACCGCAGGAATCCCATTTTGAAGCTGGCTGTTTTCTCATATTTACCGAGCTTAATGTCTTGTATTCATTCTCAGAAGACTCTAACAATGATGAATATGTTGCAGACTGAGCTCAGCAAGTTGTGTGATATTTGCATTGTGGAATTCAGTTACATCCATGACCTTGATCAGATCCTCTATAAAAGACATCAGGGTTTATCCTTAAATGACTGAATTGCTCACGACATGACTTCTGTTCCATCCAGACTCTGTCATGACCTGGGGACCATACCTCTACACCACTGTAAGTAACCAACAAATGGCAAATGTTTCAGTTAGAAATGTAGATTTGTAGTCCAGCTTCCGTGTGACTGTGGCTCCTTTTGCTGTTCAGTCTCTGCTGGATGATTATGGTCTGGCAGAAGTCAGCAGCGCAGCACAGGCGGTGAAGGACGCAGTGGAGCAGGAGCAGTTTCAGAAGGCCACAGAGCTGTGGTCTTTGACTGAGACAGCGGTGGAGCAGGTTGGTGTCTCCAGTGTTTAACACCGTCACAGTCCCTTTTTATACATCATTCTGATGAAGTATAAATGCTAAAATTAGCAGATGTATACTAACTCTAAATGTACATAATCATATTTATATTTTTACATTCAAAGGACTTATGTATTACTAAAATAGTAACAGGTAGGTACAAGAAGATTTGGAAGTGATCTAGTACCTCACGTCAGATGGCAATCATGAATGTGCTGCAAGGGCTTCAATTGATCCCATTGTTTGTGTGCGTTACTGTGACGTTTGTGTTCTTAAAGGTTTAGCTCCGATCCAGAACAAAAGTTGTAACACACCAATGTGTTATGATGCTAAAAGAATAGTTCTGGGAAATGCATTTATTGCTTCATTGCCAAAAGTTAGACGAATCAATACCAATCATGTCCGTCAGAGTGGTGTCGATCTTCTCATCCGATTCTTGGCAGAAGGGTGAAAAAGTGCATTTGCCAAACTGTCAAACTAACCTGGCACTGCGCTTCACTAAGCTGTACAGGAAACTCCATGAGCACTAACACCTCATTGTGATTCTGAATCCTGACAGGACCCAAATTGTCTGAATCAGTTACATCACTTTCCATCCTCCCAACCAACACAGGGGTGCCACAGGGATGCGTTCTGTCCCCGTTGCTCTTGCACCTTTTTTTACCAATGATTTCAGATTCAGACTCCATCCGGATTTTGAAATATGTGGCTTGATCACATGGTCTCTTGTTTTCTTGACAGAACACCAATGGAGTCAACTTCTACAACATCCTGACCCAGGAGACCGATGAGAAAGTAAAGTCCTCAGCAGGAGAGGATTTCATCTGTAAGACGCATGATCACATCCACTCATCAGTTTAAAGAGGGGAAAAAAAAAAAATCATGGTGACATGGAATGAATATGGCGAAGATGAGCTGTGCATTGATTTGTCCCCTGGCCTTTTTAACCAACATTCTCTCTCTCCACCAGCTCTGCTGTCCCGTCGCCACATCCGACCCCTCCACAGCCAGTCGCTCAGTGAGCTGATGAATGGACCAATCAGAAAGAAACTGGGCATCATCCCTCAGAATGTCACCTGGGGAGGTGCTGTATCTCAGCAGTGGACTTTGTTTTCAGTTTGACATCTGTTTCTGGTCTGACATCTCCTCCCTGTGTCCAGGCCAAGCAGAGGAGGTGTTCAGCTACATGGCAGGAGACTTTATGAGGCCGGTGGTGGATATAGTCGACCAGCTGCTGAGCGCTGGAGTCAATGTCACCGTGTACAATGGCCAGCTGGATCTAATAGTGGACACCATGGGTAACGTGCTTGGTGTATTCCCCTCTGTCCCGTTTCGCTGCAGTGGCATCAGGCCCGGGAATCAACGGTGTAAACTCATCACATGTGGAATCTCTACTTCCTGTCACAGGTCAGGAGCTGTGGGTGAAGCGGCTGAAGTGGGAGGGGCTATCTGGGTTTAACAAGTTGAGGTGGACCCCCCTGGATGACCCCACCTCCCCGGGCATCACTGGAGCTTTCTGCAAGACTTATAAGAACTTTGCCTTCTATTGGATCCTCAAAGCCGGCCACATGGTGAGATGCAGCAGATTTTACCGTCACCTTCTTCATTCGTCTAGAGTTTTAACAATCACTACGTCCGTAAAATTGGTGGCGGAAATGATCGTAGTGAGTCAGCAGTTGGGATGGAATGGCTGATGGGTCACTGATGTATAATATTTTGTTTTACATATTGGTGTTACGTAGTTATTTTGTCCAGGTTGTGCTATTTGTGAGATAGTAGAGTAGATCTAAACTGTTTGAACATGGGACAGGGTGTGGTTGGTATGTCTTTACTGCAGCAACCCTGTATGGTAGACCTGCCTCTCCACCAAGTCATTTTACATAATGCTTGTTGTTGTGCAGAAACATTGAGACACAATTCTCCAGTAAATCTGAACTAGAAGGTACAAATTGATTCTGATTATCTACCAATCGCTCCGCTGACAAGGACCAGGTCAAAGCGTAGCATAAGGCTGGACCATGTACGGTTAGTGTTCCTCAGGACTGTCTGGGACGAATCATTTTGAAAGGGCACAGCCAGTGGGGAAGCTCAATCAACTGAGCTTTGGTGTAAAGTCATTCAGTCATCTAGTAAGTCAGACAGACTTTTCCCATTTACGTCATGAAATGACATGAAATAAAGGAAGTCTGAAAACAAAGGAATTTAAGTTTATTTTATTTTCTGCCTGTCACAGATTCCCTCAGACCAGGGGCCGATGGCCTTACAGATGTTGAAGATGATCACCCAGCAGAACTGACTCTCACCCTGATGCCTGCTGAAATGCTCTGACAATCACAGTGATCACAACCTTTTTTCTATTCAACTAAACCAAATCAACAGTCTCAGCGCTCTTCGATTACAGCACAGACCTGTGTACATTTCAGCTTGAACAACAATAAAGACCTTTTTCTCTTTTTTGTAAATGTTGTCTTCTGCTCCGGTACAGTATGAAACAAGATGCTTGTCGTTATTGTTGCTGCGAATGTGAGAAACCTGGAAAATGGCATGCTGTATGTAAGTGTGCTTTCTCAGAATCCAACTGAAACGAAAGTCGTCTAGTCGGCGCAACAATAGCTTTGCTATTCTGATGGCTTTTTTTTTTTTTTTTTTTTCAAATCAAATTTTTTCACTGATCAAATTTTTTTTTATATCAAAATTAAAACAAATGCAGACGAATTGAATTAAATTTGGTAAAAAATGTTGACTGGATTAACCATGATACACCAGCCAAGTTGAATTTTAAATTTGTGAACTGTATGAGGACAGAATGACTGACTGGGGATGAAGGAGAAGAAAGAAACTATTTTTTTGTACAGTGATCTTGTTTATGACATTTTTGCACTTCATATATAAATGATATCTCGTGCCCCCTGAAGTCAGCTGGGACTGGCTCCAGCTCCCCCGCGACCCTGACGGATCAGCGGTATAGATGATGGATGGATGGATATATAAATGCTAAATGAATATAACTTTGCTCTGCCTATAAATGAGCAGCCAACGTGTGTGTCACTGATTCCTCACACTGACATCACAGCTTCTCTCAAGTGTAAATGAACCATTCATTAACAAACTAAATGAAAATGCACTCAGTGTGGGATTACATTCAGCACACTGCTACCTAAACTGAAAGATAGGCTATAGTGTTAAATGAAAGACTATGGGTGAGAAACTTGAGACGTAATATGAGTGCATTTAAGTCCTCAGTAGATACATGGTAGCCCTGGATGTGCTTCACCTGCCAACATAATTACTAGTTAAGCATTCATCTATACTTCATCCTGTAAAAGCAGCATTGGATAGTTTTCACCCTGTTACATGTTACGATGGTACAAGCTCAGACATGGAATGACATCTTTGGCAACACAGAGACCAAAATGTTGACGGTTTAAGATCTAGGAGATTTTAACCACATTAAAAAGGTCTTCAGCCATGGATGGGATTTGGTTAAAGTAGGTGAAACAAAGCAAGACAAAACAATTCAAGCAAATTAGCATGTTCATTATGTTAATATGTCAATAGTCCACCGTGCGTTCTCCCCCAGAATCCAGAATTTAGTGACATTCACATATAAAAGCAGCCAACCAGACAGTGGGGGTAGTCAGTCCAATGGTCTCTGTACAAAACTAATTTCTAGGATATTGAAGTGTTCCAACTTGGGAATTCTGACTTTGACATAGAGCCATGATTGCAGCAGCATGTATTAAAGATGAACATGAATGTAAAGTCACTGACTAACGTCCTCTGTGTAGCTGAGGCTTCTTCTTCCCCAGTGGCTCTCCGGGACCAGGAAGCCCTTCCTGATCACTGGCTCCACCACCAGCTCCAGAAGGGCTGGTGGCTCCGGCACCGCCAGCTCCGTTATTCTAAAAAGATTAGAATATGCCCGGCCCACCTGAACCAGCTGACCCGGGGGTATTCGGGGGTCAGGCCCTCTCAGGCGTCGCCAGTGTACCCTGAAGTGGCGTACGTGCTCGGTTGGGTAGTTCCAGCGCATAGTGGCGTTGAGGCGCAGACAAGGAGAGGTGGAGACTGGCGAGGAACCGGCACCACGCAGCCACACCACATCATAAATACACAAACCCTGGACCTGCTCAGGGGGAACCTGCAGACTGGCTACATCCAATAGCTTAGAGAGAGAGAGGGGGGGGGGCATTGAATTACATTTAGAACTAAAACATTTAAAACAGTTACACCTCTTCATTGACATGGAAGTGCTGAAGAAAGCTGGAGTATCAGTTGAAGTGTGGAGGGGGGGGGACTGAGCCAATTCAAGGGAACAAACTCAAAGATTGTCGGTTCAAGTGTCAGCTGACGAAAAGGAATTGAAAGCAGACAAAGTAAACTGTGAATGAACAATGGAAGATGTGAGAGTTAGAGGAGCTCGAGACCCAGAAGGTTTTGAAGCGTCAGAAAGAAGAAATGTCAGCTGAACTGAAATATTGAAACAGTTAAAGTTGTAGTTGAAAATGAAAGTTGAAATACAAATACTCAAAGAGGTAGAAATAGCAGTTAAAATGGAAGTGCTAAAAGAAGGGGCCCATGTAGGTGTTGGATGTGTTAGCATCAGAGGAAGCTGAATTATCATTTGAAGGGAAAGTGCTGAAAAGAAGCTAAAAAAAGTTGAAGTTCAAGCTGGAGAAGAGATGGAAGGATGTGAAGAGCCATTTGAGGTTGAGCTGGAAGTGTCAAACCAAGGATAAGCCCTGAGATAAATGAGTGCCACACTGGCTGAAGTAAAAGCGCTGAAAGTTGGAGTAAAAAGAACAGTGGAAGGTGTAGGAGTTAAACTGAAGATGTGTTTTTGTCATTCAAAAGGTGAACAAGCTTTTATCTGGATCTAATATGCAGCAGAGAAAGAACTGTCTCACCATGACTTCTCCCACCCTGCAGCTGAAAGCTGTGTCCTCAGCCTCTCCCTCCCGCTGGACGCTCACAGTAACCTCCCTAAGAACACAGCCACGGAGCTCCAGCTGTGAACACCTGCGCACAGCGACATGAAGGGAACGGAAAGAAATGTACGTGACCTCATGATGAAATCCACTGACATGGCTGTGACTGTATCTGCTGGGGGGCCTTACCTGACAGTCCACCCTTCTGGACTCAAGCTGCCACACAGCTGAGAGAACTGGCTCACTAACTGGTGCTCCTCATCCAGCACCACAGGAGACACGCTGGTAACTGTGGAAACACATTTAACAGTCACTTTAAAGTCACAGTCATTTTTCCCCTATTAGAACTAAAAAATGATGAATGAAATGATTAGAGCTGCAGCTTCAGCTCCCTGCAACAACCTTACAAAGGATAAGTGGCCTTGGATGATGGATGGATTGCGAGACACTCACGTTTGACGTCCTGGGCGTTCACGTGTGTGCAAAGCCTGGCGTCCGCCGTCTTCAGCTCTAGGGAGACTCGGATCCCAGAAGAGGGCTTGCAGATGAGGGTCACCAGAGTCTTGGATGCCAAAGGCACATCAAGGGAGAAGATCCTGAGAGATGCAGAGCACAAAGACACAAGGTGTGCGTGAGGTGTAAAACTTGTGTGTTTGGGAGGGTTTAAAAATAAAGCAAGGGTGAACAGAAAACACACGCACTTGGCACAAACTGGAGATGTGCGAGTGGCAGGAATGAAGCCCTCCAGCAGCAGAGAGCAGCCCCCATTCCAGGCGTCTTCTGGGCAGCCACGGCTACTCAGCCAGCCCTGGTCCTCCAGCTCTGTATGGTAGTACAATGGCTGGATCTCCTGGGCCGTCAGGTTGAACCAGCCCCTCTTGGCCTCACGCTGCACACACACAAAGCAAGACTGCAGGTCATCAAACAAACAAAACATATGTATTGAATGTAGCACAAGGACATAGGAGCGAGTGGGAATTTCATCCTGGCATTGGCATAGACCAGTGATCTGGGGCCGCTGTCTGGGAGAGATGACCAAGTATTTCACTACATTTCTCTCATTACCGTCAAGGTTCATCTGAGACATCCTGAGACATCTGTGGTGGCCTTAAGCTGAAGAACCTGCTGTATGATGACTGTCTTATGTAGGGCCAATTGACTGTGTGATCTGAGTAAATGAAGCCCTGCTTCGTCCTGTTTTTGTGGCAGCGCAACAATCAGTGCAAGTGGCACTCCACCTGTTTGGTATTTTCCTAACCTTTGCCTCTCTGTGTGGCAATTTGTTTGCTGCAAAGGCGGGAGATTCTTTCAAAAACGAGGCAGAACAAAGAGACCCGTTAGTATTTTGCTGAAAAATGCAGCGCTGAGAAGAGACCACATCTGTTTCTTTTGTTAATCTGCTACTAATCTCATGACTACATCAGCAAGAGCAAACTAAACACTGGGAGCAAATGTAAATGCTACAGAACACACGTCTACACACATTAGACTGGTCTGTTAGAGTGGCTGTTCTACTGTTTACTACCAGGGCTCCTCAATCCTTTGCCTTAATGCCTACTTTCCTTTTCTTTTCTTTTTTAAGAGATGCATAATAGTTGTAACTATTGTAACTATTCAAGAGAGCCCTTGCGGCAGATCCACCTCCCTCTGTACCTGTCCTTTCCAGTACATCGCCTTGCCGAAGCCCTGACAGAAGGAGGAGATGAAAGGGAGCGGCGAGGCTGGCCGATGGATATACAGGTAGTCGGACAGAAGGCTCCAGAACCTGCGGACGGAACAGGGCTCCGTTTAAATACATCTCATTCTCTTCATCCACCTCCACTATCTAACGTACACATAACTTCACGGTTAATGTGTCTTTACGTGTTGATCTTACTTGTCCTGATTCTTGCGGAATTCTGTCTTGTCCTGGTGGCTCTCGTACACCCAGCCTGGAGCAAAGATGGCTGTGGAGAAGTTGTGCTTTCGAATGATTTCCAGAGCCTGATGACAGGCGCAAACAGGAGGGCGCATACTGTCAGTCATCTCATCGTGATGAACACTCTTGAACAGACGGACGTGGTGCGTGACGCGTACCTTATTGGTGTCAAGCATTCCTCCCACCACCTTGCCTCGGGCAAACACGTCCACCCCGATGTAGACATCCGCCTGGCGGCCTTGGATCCCACTGAAGTCTTTCATCCACTCCAGGTTCTGCTCTGTCCAGTTATAGTTGGTGAAGAAACCATCGCAAGCATCAAAAAACATCCTGTCGTGGAGAGAGCGTCAGATAGATAAGTTGTTAAAGAGCTGACAAACTGTTCTCATCACCTTGGCTGTACAAACAGACACATTCTGCTCTCTACCTATTGGACTCGTTGAGCTCATTTTGCCACTGGAGCCGTCCGTTCTGGATCACACTGTCGTACCACAGGACGAGGCTGCCAGGCACTCGCTCATGCATCTGGTCTGTCAGGTAACGCAGGAACAAAGGTGTGTTCTTCACTGCAACCTCCTGCAAGCAAAGGAGGTGTGACAGTAAATGTTTGCATATGAAAGCCCATCGCTGCCAGGAAAAGGATAAATGTGATGAATGTGAAAGTCTTACTCACACTGAGGGAGTTCTCTATGTTAATGAGCCAGCCGTCGAAGCCGTAACAGTGGCTGACCTGGACTAGTTTGTCAGCCACGGCCCGGTACGACTCCTCCTCCTTCAGGAAGGCCTCGCACGCCGCGGCTCCATCGGTCCACTCTGTGATGAAGGTCCCTGGAAAGCAGCCGATTTCAAACCTTAACACTTAATTCTATTTTTGAATCTAAACTGAACCTGCTTCTGTTACACTTTGCCATTTCACTCACCAAGAACAGCAACTCCATGTTTATGTGCAGCATTGGTCCACACAGCAGGAGGAACAGTCACCATCATGTGTGTAAAGTAGTTGAAAATATCAATGTACTGCCAGTGGTAGAAGGCGTACGGAGCCTCTGCATGTGTCCCCTGGACAAACCTTCATAAGAGCAAGCACGACACTGCATTATGGTACGTGGATGTGACCGCAGGTGCAAGAGAACTAACATGTCATAAAGACAACAGTCTCCATGAGAAATGAAGGGCAGTTATGTTCATGTGTACGCAAGTATCAACTCTACCTAATTTCATTGTAGCACCAACTAGTGCCCCCAAATCCTGAAATTTCTTAGCATGAGTTCTGAGCTGGAAGGTCATTTTCAGAGTTCAGGAGGACATCAGGAAGGGAAAAACCGAGAAAAAAAAGTGTATAAAAAATCATACCTGTCATCCAGGTAGCCCCCCATCATGTCATGAGACACCAAAGTCCGACGTAAACAGCTGGCCAGAGGAGGCTCCCGAGGTGCCATAGGAACTGTTGCCACGTTAAAAGGGTTGGCATCGCTGCGTTTCCACGACAACAGCTCCCCCAGAGTCTGAAGACCACAGCTGACTGGTTCAGTGGTGTCTGCGTCGTAATGTTTGGCTGAGAGCGAGACAGAAAATGAAGTATCACATTTAAAAAGGAGCGCGACGGGGTTCTTGCTGTTTGAGAGCTCAGATCTTTTCAGGTGAACTACTGGTAATAAAATCAGCCAACCTGGTAGGGGGGAGGGTGTATACTTGATGACTTCGTGAATACTGTCTGAATCCATTGGTTGGTCCAGACACGACTCCAGCCTGGTGATAGGGACAGTGAGAGGTGAGACTCATGCATGTGCTACAACCCTCATCTCCTGACTTCTCCTTAAAAGGGATGCTTTGCCGTTCTTCTGCCTCCTTTGCATCACTACAACGTTGGTAGCGTATGTAAAAGAACAACGTTTAACTTTCCTCTGTGTTGCCCGCACCGACCGAGCTCCTTGTTCTCCGTGTCTGCTGGATGACCCCTCAGTGATCATTTCATTGTTAAGCCAATTATTTCACTAGATAATAGCCAGAGAGCTGGCAAGAGTCACACTCAGAGCTCCCACGCTCTTGGCAACATGGAGGAGCATTCTTTATTTGCATATACTACCAACATCATAATGATACACAGCCAAGACAGTTGAAAATTAGCAAGGTATCCCTTAAACTGGCTACTAGTCAGGAACATTTACTTCAAACTATTAACTAACCTGCAGTGGCAGTTCACCCTTTAAGTGTCCAGTGTACTTTAATTTATACTGCAATAAAGCACATTACACTAAATCTTTCCTCACAACCCATTTGGTTGTATCTTAGAGAGGAACTTCATTGATTTCCACTCATCAGTTTATAATGGCCCTCATGGCTCTGGATGTGGGTTGTCAAGTCTGACAAAAATACCCCTGATGATTTAAGGGATGTCTGCTTTAAGGACATAAAGTCCTGGATAAGCAAACTCAGACAAAACTCAAGTTATTGTGTTTGGCCCTAAGCACCTTAGAGATGTATTTTCAGCTCCAGGAGTTATCTTTGATCAGGGTTTGTCCTTTAACTCCCACATAATACAGATTTCCAGGACTGCCTTTTTCCATTTAGTCATCAGTAGATCAGTAGATTACATAAATCAGGCCCATCCTGTCTGTGAATGATGCAGAAAAATGAGTCCTCTCATTTGTCACTTCCAGGTTGGATTATTTCTGTTCCTTACTATCAGGCTGCCCTTATAAGTCCTTAAAGACTCTCCAGCTGGTCCAGAACGCTGCTGCTCGTGTACTGATGAGAACTAAGAGAAGAGATCATATTTCTCCTGTACTGGCTTCTCTTCACTGGCTTCCAGTAAAATCTAGAACAGAGTTTAAAATCCTTCTCCTCACCCACAAGGTTCTTAATGGTCAGGCTCCATCATATCTTAAAGAGCTCATAGTACCGTACTACCCCACTAGAGCACTGTGCAGGCCTACTGGTGGTTCCTAAAGTCCTCTAAAGTAGTGCAGGAGCCAGAGCTTTCAGCTATCAGGCTCCTCTCCTGTGGAACCTCCTTCCAGTTTGGGTTTGGGGGGCAGACACCCTCTCCACTTTTAAGAGTAGACTAAAAACCTTCTTTTGTGATAAAGTCTATAGTTTAGTCTAGTTATGCTGCTATAGGCCTAGACTGCCGGGGGACTCCCATGGTGCACTGGGCTCCTCTCTCCTCCTCTTCCTCTCCATCCTTACACATCATGTCTCTTTAATGTCTGTTACTAACTTGGTATCTTCCCCGGAGCCTTTCTGTGCTTTTCTCATCTCTCAGGGTCCTGTGGATCCTGGTCCTGGTTCTCCTGCTGTGGTTCTCTGGCTTCATGAGTCACTGCTGCTGATCGTCAGCCACTGACAGTTTTTACTAATATCAGTCATGTTATTATTATTCATGATAATAGCATGACTCTGTTCCAGGTTTCTCCCCGTTAAAGGGGAGTTCTTCCTGCCACTGTTGCCTAATATAATATCTGATGCTGCTCATGTGGGGATTCTTGAATCCTTAATTCTGAATTCCTGAATCGTTGGGTCTCTCTTAGTTAAAGAGTTTGGTCTAGACCTGCTCTTTATGGAAACCATCTTGAGATAACGCTGTTAATTGGTGCTATAAACATATAGAAGAAAGCCTGTGATACAGCCTGTGTTAAGTGGTGGGGTAGGGTTTGCAATGTGTATGGTGTTTGACTCATGGCTTGTTACTGATCAACAAAGTATGTAATGCTGCATTAGTTATTACCAAGTTAAAAGTAAGTGTTAAAGTAAGTAAGAAGTTTTAAGAAAGTAAGAAACCCATAAGCTCTCATTATTATCATTAGATGACCAACATGTGTCCTCTGTTTCATTAGGCTGTCTGCCTTCTTGGAAGAGAAATGAGGATTAGCAACTTTCTGTTTGGTGAAATCAACTTTACAGCAAGACGAACAATCGGTAAAGATGTGAGCATCATTCTTAAACTAGAACTAGTCCCAGTTAGCAGTAGGTGAGAAGTTGAGAGGTGCTGAGCGCACTAACTTACCGGGTGGCTTCAGTCTTGTCCCTCTTCACCTGATCTCCGTCCTCTCCGTCCTCTCCGTCCTCTCGCTTCCTTCGCAGTGGAAGCTTGTGTCCACCCTCAGTCACAGACATCTTACTGAGAAACCAGTGAGGAAGCAAACTGTCAGTGGAAAGAACGAGGACACGGAGAGGTTCGCTCTGGTGGCCAAATACTTCCGATTCCTGTCTTTCACAATAAAAGCATCAATTCTATACGGAAGAAAACGACTAAAAAAGTAGCACAAATTTAAACTCTGCATATCAAATACGTTATTAATGTATGTGCAATGCCATGATTCAGCAATTACACAGTAACTTGCGTTTGCAACGTTGTGTATTGTGTCACGTTTGAAAGACGCGGCTGTAGGTGGAGTTGAGTTTTTACTCGGACATGTAGACACATGCAGAGGTAACATTATACTGTTTATTTGTATCGTCCAGTTTAGAGGGAACCGTACAGTTAATTACCCGTGAGAGGGTGGACTGAGTCCAGCTGGACAAAGGAATGAATCTGTTGTTATTATGCAGTACCAGACGCTCTAACTGTGAGGAGAGTAGCCCCTAGCAGCAAACCCGAGGAACAGCAACATGGGGCGCCGAGAGAGGAGGGCCAAGATGGCGGCCGTGAGTGATACTTCCGTATAGGAATACATGTCTAACTTGAACAAAATTGAGTTGAAATTTTGGCTTCACGGGGCTTTCTCGAAATTTATATGTATGTACATGTAAAGTATGTACAAACAAACAAACAAAAAAAACATATGATCAACAAATAAAATAGATCTAAACTATGTAAATCTACATTTATAGATGAAACTAGCCAACAGGATATCAAACATTAAAATGCTGCTTACAAGTGAATGCATCATTAATAATATCCAGTAATGTAATATACAATAAATAACGTTACACCCTGAAGGTATTTTTTCTGCATAATATTTTGATTGTGATATTTGAAGTCAGCTGTATTGTGCTGATAATGTTACTGTCAATTTAGTTCAGTGCTCTCTTGCAACATTTATTGTATAAAAAGAGATCAAATACTTACATCGAAAGATGCACATGATAGCATCATGTGTGTCAAGGTGCATTTTACATGCAGAGAACTAATCCTGTCTCTGGCTCACTATCTAAGGTGCTGATCCTGCAACCTCCATGATACCGGAGTATGTTCACCTCTTTGTTGTGCTTGCCAAAAATGTTTTAGGATTTTTTTTTCAAGAACTTGCAGAGGTATTTAAAAAATTAGAATAGAAATAAAGAAGAAATAAAAGAAGGGGTACAAATACAAAGACCATAATCGATCAATCAAACAGATCATTTGAAAGAATGTATGATCAGCTGGTTTTCTATGTCACAAATATGACCTAATGTGAGCCATAAACGTGTTTTAACAGTCCACCTCTGCAGCTTTGTTGGCCGCCATTGTGTCCGTAAACATCTCTTTCCTGGAAGGCTCTCTGTCTGAGTCCTCCCTCACCGCCGAGCAGGGAAGTGATGTCAGACGCACTCTGCAGACCGCTGAGCAGAGTCCTAACAGGGCAGACACAGCCAGAGGAAGAGGACCCGAGCCAATCTCCTCAAAATCCACCTTCATCCGTGGAGAATTAAAACATCTGACTATCAAAACCACCGAGAACATAAAGTACACACTTCGACCTTTCGAACGAGCCTCGTATCACCGCAATATGAGGTTGGTAGTATTTTAAAACAAGGGGCGAAAGATTGTGAGGAACCGACTTCATCCGGGGACGACGTACAGAAGACACAATTCACCGCTCCAAAGTGTTTTAATGTGTGTAGTCTGTCTTTGAAACAGGCTTTTGTTTTAAACGCGAACATTTTTTTACATTTCGGAGCTAGCAAGCGCGCTTGCTGGCCGACCACGGATCGCTTATAATGGAGTTGAGAGTGGGAAACCGATATAGACTGGGCAGGAAAATTGGAAGTGGATCATTTGGAGACATCTACCTGGGTAAGTAACACTCAAACATACTGGCTGCATTTGTTTCCTTTTCTTTCCATCTACCTCCACCATGTAGGCGAAGCTGTAAGAGTTTCCGGCTGGTTTCCAAAACGAGCCGATCAGCTGTTCAGTGTTTGGTGTTAGCAATATTAGCTCAGAAGCTAACAGTCCGTATAGCAAAGCAGCTAGCAGAAAGAATACGACTGGCACCCTGTCATAATTCACAACAAACGACGTATTTGTTCAGTGTGTTTGACTTGAGAAGACTTTTGCCTTCCGTAATGCGAAATTTCTCTCCAAGTGAACCGTCTTGGCTAAGAACAAATATGAGACTGACAGGCTTGCTATGTAGCTTAAGCTAAGCTAGCTAATAATTGAGTTGAACATCACTCCCTTGTTTTTACTCACCTGGAAGCAGCAGTAGCCCGGAAACAGAAGAGCTGACCAGGCCGAAGGCTTTACTGTGAGCTCCCAGAGGTGGTAAATGTCTTCTAGCGTCAACTAAGCCTCTAATGCTAAACCCCCCCAAACACAACAGGCCCAGTTTCCTCCTGTGTTCCACCGAGAACAGATTAATAGAAAGGCTAATAAGGCTAGCAGCAGCAGCAGCGCTTCTCTAAAAGAATTGTCCATAAATCCATTCAATTCACAAGACTTGACTTCCCTCTGAGAATGTAGTAGAGACATTAGACGTGTCAGACAGATTAGAGTTTGGCTCCGTGATGTTGAGGCTCCATGGCCTAGCGAGGATTAGCTGACTGTCTTTGGTATGAAAATGGTTAATAAATCCTGCAGCTTTTTTAGAGCCTGAGGGGACATGTTCATATATTACTGAGTTTAATTTACAAAGTGCCAAGGGCTGTGGCCTATTGATCGGGTAGTTTTCCTCATAATTAATGGGGTGTGTTATGCCTTTATTGGAGGTAAAGGTTGAAGTGCTATACAATAGGTGTGCCAAATAATATGATTTACTACACAAGCAGAGTGAATTAAGATTGGCCTTAAGCAGTGGTGCTGTTGTCATCTAAACAGAGCTCTGCTTTTGACATTCAAACATAGAGAACACATGGATAATGACCAAAAATTAAATATTCATGATAAATGCCATTAGAATATACACCCAATGTGTTAATCACCAGGGGCATGCTCCTGACATTGAGTTCCATCCTTCATTGTAATCTATCCTCTGGTGGCCATATTGGAGGTCCACAGCTCTTGGCAACAGTGGTTGAAAACAGCTGATCACATTTCTAAGCTTAAGACTTTGTCATCTGAACAATAGAGAGGAGACATTGTTAATTCATGAAGCGATTTGACTGGCTGTGGACTGATCACTTCATTACTGAAATCTAATCAACCCGCTGTGTGTTGAGTACCCTAGTCTGACTGTTGGCACGCACTCCTCATATGATTTAAGTATCATACAGTGTACTACTTTTGGTATTTGGTATATCTGGATTCAGCTAACAACCACTTGTAAAGCAAGTCAGACTTGTGTTACTGCAGTTGAATAGAGAATGCATTTGGGAAAGTTAAATGGCCGTTGTTTGGATATATTAAAACTAAGCTGCTGCTTTGGTCAAACCTTAGTTTCCCACCCTCCCGGGTGTTTGGTGGACACCAGTCACAGATTGTTCTGGAGCCAGTCTTGATTGTTGGTGCTTCTTTGTGATGTCCCAGCTTCACACTCACCATGTTTTTGCCTAAACACTCTGACATTATGGGAAATACAAAAAAGAAAATCTAAACCGAGCCTAATTTCCATTCCGTTTTCATATCTAGTGGGCCTGGTTTTTTTAAAATACTTTTCATACTGTTATCTTTCTGTTCACATGCAATATGCACTTTATATTCACTGCCACTTTATCACGGTTGTAAATTCTACCAAGGTTTACACAATGCACAGTGCACTCTATGACTACTGCTGCTGTTGGTTCAGATATGCTTACTTATATGTATTTAGATCCTTTATTTGAATTTTAGATTGTTATAACTTGCTTAGTTTGTATTGTTAAAGTTGTTATAGTTTGTTTTAGTCTACTAGATTGTATTTGTTTTTTGGCGAAAGGGGTACCTGCAGAGTAAGAGTTTCATTGTACAGTGGTACAACAGCAGACTACTTGGCAAAACTCTGCACCATAATCATCTCACCACTCAAATGTGTATAAAGAGTTAGTTGACTGTACCTATTGAGTTAATCAACACTAAATGCATCCCAGACACCCCTGTTCCCTGTGTAAGCTGGCACACAACCCGACGCGCTGAGTATTCCTTTAAACACAATGTTTGATGCATTGGTCAGTCCAGTCTGTTTTCCATGTGACCAGTTGATTGGACTGATAGTGAGAGCTGCCAGCTGCTTACGTATTCACTTCTGTCCATCCCCTCTGACTGGCTGCTGACTAATGTGATGTAACGTTGTTAATCAGCCACAACAGTTCATGTGCCTGACCCACCCTGCACTTCAAGCTTTAGTAGTCTGTCAGTGTTTTGTGCTATAGTAAATAAAGGGCAATCTCAAAGAAGACTGCAGAAACAATAAAGGAATAATAAAATGTGCAGAGAAAATAAGTTTGATAGTAGACTGTATCGCCTGTTAGTAACTGATATTGGATCTAGTTCTTTCTCATAGTTAGGCCCACGTTAATGCTCCCACACAGTGTGTAAACACTTTAATAATGCTGATGATGTGTGATTATTAGCTTGGTGTGCCAGGGCTGGCTGGCTGGCTGGTAGATTCTGCTTGTATAGGTGTGAAAGGCTGTTTGGAATTGGCTGGAGGGGGGGATGAGGTCAGCTCAGGGAATGAGGCTTCATCCTCTGTGTGCCGGAGGTTTGTCATGACAAAATGTCACCAATGCGCAAAGTGTGCACAAAGCGGTTCAGCAACTGTCTGAGTCAAGTTGAAGTTCCTCAGAGATTTCCTGTTCTCCCTCCTGCTGTGTTGGCTGATGTGCACATTTGGTTCATGTTGAAACAAGCCACAGAAATCCGGGTGCTGCGTTTGTCATTGTCCAAACACCCTGAGCTAGATTTTTCTTAGCATATGTGTAAAATAAATACTTATTACGAGTATTGTGGCTCACCATGTAGTCTCTGAGTTTTGATTGTTTTGACACTACTTAAAAAACAAAACAAAACACAGCCCCACATTAAGGCAAGGCACCCACACTCGATACTAACTGAAATTTGTTCCTGGTAGGTGGATTTTGGCACTTGTAAACTTTTTTTTTTGTGTGTGTGTACACTGCGCTTTCCAATAAAGTGCCATTTTTCATCTGAAGAAAATTGTAACTGACACTGCACAGCTCTGCTTCATTCTGTTAACCTGTTTGACCAGAAGTTATATAACTTAGCTTGTGATAACTTGGTAAACTGAATTGGTTCCAGCGGTGTATGCTGAAAGGGATGGGTCCGCTTGTGTAAGCAAAGCTAACTGTGAGGTTGTTTTAGAGCTGCAACAATAAGCAATACCTAAAGATATACTCGGAGCCGATGCTGGTGCTGCCTCTCTGCTCTTCTGCTTGTTCACGGTTATGTTGACATCACCACAGACAACCACTACTTAAAACTTTGGAGTTGAAAAATCTTGTCTTAGTTTTTTTGCTTGCTGCAGGGGCTCCATTCAATTACATTTCTCCGTGCAAGAAATATAGATGACAGTGCTGCATTGAGCTATCCTACACTAACAGGCGGGGCCCTCAGCCACAGGCCCCACAGCTCCCAGAAGAGGATGAGCTTCCACTCAAAACTTTGGCATTCTCTGCGCTCTCACCTCCCACAGTATGCTGCTACACTATTCAGGAGAGGGGGGTGGGGGGGTCGTCGGCGTTTCGTGGCTGGCCCTCGTATCACATCATCCTCCTTATCATGTTCCCTGTGTCTGTGCTGTGAATTTCCAAGTGGCGTTTCTGAATGAGTTTAATTTGAGCTTCAGTGTTCAAGTTTCTGCCGTGATGATGAACATGTAATAACTGGAATTGTCTGAGTGGAATGAGAGAGCATTTAATTATTAGCAATAAAGCATTATTACATTCCCCTCTTATTTGTATTTATTCACTACAAGAAAATTTAGTGCAATGTGGGAAGGTCAGTGTCATCAAATATTTGCGCACTTCCGATTTGCCGGGTAGGCTCCATTTACATTCATCTTTTCAAGACACTTAATTTACACTTAGCTAGATGTATGTGTCTTTATTGGCCAGATGGCATCCATCACGCAATAGACTTACATTGTGAAGATGTCTATAAATCAGTGGCTAATCGTTTTGAGTCTAGAAGAACCACGCAATGAAATCATTTTAGCCCCATTCAAAGTTAGTGGAGGGCTAACCAGAAGCTAACCAACTCGGCTAGTGCTCCCGCAATGTGGAATCTCTGGGTAACTTTATTCCTGGGAAGGGAAAATTTTTGGCTTCATGGGCATTGAGCAACTTCCATTGGAATGAAGTTCTCTTTATACATCCTTGGTTAGAACAATAACAGTTTGACTAGTGTTGGCTAGCAGCTATCATGACCCTACTCAAACATGTGGATGAGTCATATTTATTAAGTGAGACAAAAGTTTTATTCATCATCGTCATCACACCTCTCACTCACACCACATTCTCACTTGCGTATGTAGAAATGACAGTTCTAAATATTACACGTGTCTTGCAAACACAGATGCTTTAACATCCTTTCAACATCTGGTTGGAATGAGTCTCGAACCAACTCCATCAGATTTCACTATGCCCATGAAGCATGTTTGAGCTCCGAGAGCTACCCGGTCCACTCAGCATGCGTGACTCAGTGTAGATGGGTTCATAGCTGGTAGTTTGTCTCTGTTGCTGTTTGTGTAGAGAGATGTGTCTGAACATGTTCCGCCTGCAGCACTGCTCAGGATAAAAACACACAAACCACATACGTTCATACTTTGTCACGAAAAACACACACACACACACGCACCCTCAGTCAACAACCTCCCCTCTCAGAAGATCTGTGAGGAGGGGCTGCATTTCCCCCCCAAAATCTGTCCAGACAAATCACATTCCTATGATGCAATAAAGTAGACGGCACTACGAATTGTGTTTCTCAGGCTGTGAAGAGTCTTTGCAGAGATCCTGACTACTGTTGCTCACTGACTGACTAATTTGAATTATTGATTAATTGGCCAAACAGCAAACTAGAATAACAAGTCATCGCCGGTTAGGTTTTGTGGAAACTGAAATGGAGTAAACAAGCCTTTATTTACATCACAGAAACTGGTTATTATTCTATGAGCAAGTAACAGCTTTTTGCATTATTCATCTTTTCAGTTTCTTAATGTATCATGTATTTATGGAATTGTGGCAAGTTATCAGAAATAAATAGATCTTAAATACATGGACCTAATCTTAATCAGCAGCAACTGTTTTGATAATCGATTTATTGTTTTAGTCATTTTCAATCCAAAATGTCAAAAATTCTCTTGTTCCAGCTTTTCAAATGACACTTTCCTACTTGTTTTACATCACAGTGATATGAATACCTTTGGGTTTTGAACTGTTGGTCAGTAAACGTATAGGTGCTCACCATAAATTCCTAAAAATATATTATACGTATTAAACATATACATATTTTAAAATGGCATTTGCAAATATTGCTTTGCTTTATTGGGGTACAGAAGACCCCCCCCACACCAATTTAGTATCTTTATTTAAAAATTCACATTATGAAATTAAACTCTTCCCGCTACAAGAAAGCTTCTCTGTTGTTTATCTATTTTGCAATTTGTAATTTGAATTATTTCCCACATAAGTATATGTCAAATTTCGGAAATGTTTTATTTTTATGCTTCTAGCACCTTCGAGGAGATTCAACCAGGTGATGCGATGGTCATCCTGCAGTATCCATTTAAGTATATGTCCAGCAGTTCATTAATACAACAAAATAAAAAAGTGACACACAAATGAAATGATGCAAAGCAATGAAAAAGCAAAAATTAAATATTTATTAATTCATAAAAGAAAGGCTTTGGGGTGAGTGAGTGAGTCTTATTAAAACACAGGGCCGTGAGTTAAAACGGGCAAAAAAACGGTATGCAGTTTAATTATTTGAATAATGAAATGCAGTAGAAGAAAAAGATAATGGCATAATGGCACCGGCAGATAAATTAGTCCCAGTTTTTCCAATTAACATGGTAGTGATGGCTCCTATTTAACAACAATTTTTTTTGTATGCTGCTATCTGTCCAACATTGGTAATAAATTAATCAACAGTGAGGACTGTGTGTTTTCAGTGTATTGATAATAAGTTTAGACTCACTTATGTGGAGAAACAAAATGCCATCCCAGATACTATGAAGCTGAATGGAAATTTGTTGTTCGTGATTTGGGTGAAATGACCCTTTTTAAAGTCCCTACCCAGACTGATATGGATTTGGGTATCCAGCCAGCAGCAGATCAATGTCATTTAATTTAGTTGATGATGATCTGCAGCAGAATTGCCCTGTGCCAGTTTGAACAGCTGCACTCTTACATGCTGCACAGCCACATATACACAGGCTTTTCTTCTGAATTTAACATATTAGCTCCAATCTGAGTCATGGCCATAACTGTGCTGCTCACCCCACCCATATGACACCATACGGAGAAATCAATGATGCTCCATTGGTGCCTCGGTTAGCCTACAGGATTGAACTGCTGCCCATACGAGACTGTGTGTGATTACGCAAGCTGGTGTCCAATTGCTGTGTTTATGTGGAGGGAACTCGACCTCGTAACCACATTTAGGAAGAAAACAGCCGAAGCATTAGTTTGTCAGATCACACAGAGCAGCAGAGAGCAGTCTCAGATAGACACTTATCAAAATCCTCCTGTATGTTTAAAGCAGTTCATTGAAAATGTCTCGATAGCTGTGAGGAGTTTGGACTGCACATGCAAGTAGGTACATGAAAGAAGAGCAGGGTACATGGAGTGCACACGGATGGTTTCTCCTCCACTGTGGCTGGCTGGGCTGCGTTAACAACCACTAATATGTCCTTGTGTACCCAAGCAGGCGTTCTCCACTATAATCACCAACCAAACAAGTAATTTGTACTTCTGTCACCACTGCTCACTGTACAAACAGTTTGTCTTCATATCTAATTTGCTGCATAGAATTGATGGACTTGGATAAACAAAGATGTGATATAAATTGGACTTTGACCTGACACAATTACTCCTTTTGACTTGTCTGTGCTGCTGATTAGATACTGTTAATAAATTGATGTCATATTGGATATACTTTGGGAAAGATCCAGAAGGTCATTCTACTGTGCTACTTCCTTAAAGCAAAATGATGTTTCCATGAAGCTCACTCCTCTCTCCCTTTCTCTCTCCCTCTCCCTCTGTCTGTCCATCCAGGTACTGATATCTCAGTCGGAGAGGAGGTAGCCATCAAGTTGGAATGTGTGAAGACCAAACACCCACAGCTCCACATAGAGAGCAAAATCTACAAGATGATGCAGGGTGGAGGTACTGTATTCTCACCAGTTACACACACATCCTGCCCCTGTGGAAAGCATTGTTGGCACTTTGACTTAAAACTATAGCCAGCAGCCATTTATAATTGTAAATCACCAGCTATATAGAAAATCAGAAATGGCTGGTGCCTCTAAGAAATAGTGTTTATTGAATTAACTGAAGAACTAGTTGATGGTACGTTTTGGTAAGGTGTGTGTGTCTGAGTAAGGGAGTGTGTCAGAGCGCATTTACATCAAGTGTGTTGGCCCTAATTTCTTCTCTGATCGCTGGATGTTTTGAAACTCAACTGATTGGTGACCCTTGGGATCTCAAAGGTGATGCAGCAGTGTGACATGGACAAAGTGCACACAGGAGTTTGAAACAAAACAAACTTAGTTATTATCTATCTTGGACAAGTGTCTTTGTATCTTGAGCTTGTATGTATGTTGTAGAAATTATTGATTTCTCAGGCCTTTTTATAAGCTTTGTCTTCATAGAAAGCCAGTTGAAAGGACTGAGCGCATACGAGAGACAGTTTGTCTGTGTAAGCACAACTGTGCACACACATACATTTGTATTTTCGTTCCAGCACGGTAGGATTTATTGGGGCATGGCGGCTGACCCAGACCGTCGGATGTATTTGCGTTTGTACGTATATAAATAGCTTGTGTGTGTGTGTGTGCACATGCGCACACGCACTCAAAGGCAGTGGTAGGTGCTGAGCAGCAGGATTTTGTTGGTGTCTGCCTGTAGAAGGAAATGCCAGATGGCCTCTTCGCCTTGGCAACGTCAGCCAATTACGAGCTACTACTAAACCAGCTGGCCTCTGCCTTAACACTCCTCCTGTGTGCGTGGGAGCTTGGACGCTGTGCATGACCAAGACTTTCACATTTTTATTTGGTATATTTATTCCCTACAGTAGCATTGCACAGGTTTGCATCCAATAGTTTTTAAACAATCTGAGCCAATATACAGGAGGCAGGGTAAAAAAAAATCATTTTACTCTTATTCTTACAGTGAAGAAAGCCCTTAACTAACATTTCTACGTGTTCAGACTTGGTCTCAGATCCCAAATGACAGTAGCTACACACATAGATGCTTTTAACTCCAGAGTCAAAGTTAAGTTACTGACGGTTAGTGTAGTAAGACTTGTGACACAGTTTGTCTTAATCCTACAGATACAGACTCAACCAACCAATATAATGTGAGAACTAAACTTAACATATTCCCTCTCCTGCAGTGGGTATTCCAACAATAAAGTGGTGTGGAGCCGAGGGGGACTACAATGTGATGGTGATGGAGCTGCTGGGGCCCAGTCTGGAGGACCTGTTCAACTTCTGCTCCCGAAAGTTCAGCCTTAAGACAGTCCTGCTGCTGGCTGATCAGATGGTGAGAGTTTGGGAGGAAGGGGAAGAGAGACACAGACAATTGAATGCATCTACATTTTCACAACCTTTCGAAATGGCACATGATATTTTGGGGCATTAAAGGAATATTTGAACAAGTTCAGGCATATGCTTCTTTCTTGCCGAGGGTCAGATGAGAAAGCCCATTAGCCTGGCTCTGCCCAAATCCACCTAGCAGCTCTTCTAAAGCTCACTAAATAACACATGATATCTTGTTTGTTTGATGGATACAAAAGGTGCAGAAATGACATGTTGTGACTTAATGATCAGGAGCAGTTACAAGGCAACAATAGACTCAAATAAGTTACGGCTCCTGGCCAAGACATAGTCATCACAACTAGTCACTTTGATTTAAAAAAAAAAAAAACATCTGAAAAAAAACTGTCCCAAATCAGGACAAGGAAGCATCAGTAAAGCAGCTGACAGAAGATTGAGTTTCCAGTCTTTATGCTATGCAAAGCTAACTTGCTACTAGCTGTAACTTTATATTCACCATGCAGACATGAGTGTTGTTGATCTACTCATTTAACTGTCAGCAACAAAGTCAAGAAATGACCAAACCACTCATTTAACAGTGGTCATCTTCCTCAGTACGATAGAGCTCCACCACACAGTGCTGGATTGGTCCCCCTTATGCCTGACTCCATTCCGCCATGTTTACGTCAAATCCTCTCTCACTCTTCACTCTAGATCAGCCGCATTGAATACATCCACTCCAAGAACTTCATCCACAGAGACGTGAAGCCAGACAACTTCCTCATGGGGCTGGGCAAGAAGGGCAACCTGGTGTACATCATCGACTTCGGCTTGGCCAAGAAATACCGCGACGCCCGCACACACCAGCACATCCCCTACCGCGAGAACAAGAACCTGACCGGCACTGCCCGCTACGCCTCCATAAACACACATCTGGGCATCGGTAAGGACTGGTCCTTGTGGTGTCCTCAAAGCCCTGACATGTGCCCCCCCCCCGAGCTGCTAGTCTGACTTTGTCCCCTCTCTGTCTACAGAGCAGTCCAGACGGGACGACTTGGAGTCACTGGGCTACGTCCTCATGTACTTCAACCTGGGTTCTCTGCCCTGGCAAGGCCTCAAAGCTGCCACCAAGAGGCAGAAGTATGAACGCATCAGTGAGAAGAAAATGTCCACGCCCATTGAGGTCCTCTGCAAAGGCTACCCATGTATGTCTAAGTGCTGCCTCCAAGCTTCTGATACTGTAGGGTGTAAAGAATTCACAGGGATCCAAACCCTCATTGCTCATGTGTACTTGTGAAGGAAAACACCTGTTTTTATATTGAGGTGGAACTCTGTATGTTTCTGGTGTTTGCGTTCTCTTTGAAGCTTCAGTTTAGACCGTGTGTGTGTGAACTTTCCCCTCCTCTTCGTCCCCACAGCGGAGTTTGCCACCTACCTGAACTTCTGCCGCTCTCTGCGGTTTGACGACAAGCCCGACTACTCGTACCTCCGCCAGCTCTTCAGAAACCTCTTCCACAGACAGGGCTTCTCTTATGACTATGTCTTCGACTGGAACATGCTCAAATTTGTAAGTTGTATTATCGCACTGAGGGGATTTACATCATTCTTTGTGCTCTCCAAAGTTTATAGCTGCACGACAGTTGATTACAGCTGACTGGGTGCATGCAGAGGCCTTTCTCAATAAAGAAAATGCTGAGAACAACCTCATATTCTTGTACGCCTGAACAAGTTGAACTCCTAAGAATTGGAGGATGCACACTTTCAATTTCCAACTGGAACAGCAGCATTCCTGCTGACATCAACACAACTGTAAACTTGTGACAAAACACTCGTGGCTCAAAAGGCCACTGACAAGCTTTCAGCTACATACAACAACAGACGACTACATTTACAAGGAATACATTTTAGTTTATTCATACTAGACAGTTGGTACGCCTGGTTCTCTCATGAGGCCCATTGTCTTGGTGTTAACACACACTGTTCTAGCTTGATGACAAGATTGTTAAAGCAGTCATTTTGTGAGCTTGCAGACTTTTCTCTCAAATAGAACTGTGAAACGGCGTTAATGAGTTTGTAATTATTTAAGTAGTCAGGCCAACGGGTAGCTGCTACTCACTTGTTGACTGTGAGAATCAAACCTTAAAACCGTGTGTGTCTGTCTCAGGGTGCCAACAGGGCCGTGGAGGATGCAGAGCGGGAGCGTCGGGAGCGGGAGGAGAGGCTGAGGCACAGCAGGAATCCCGGGGCCAGAGGCATGGCCTCAGCCTCAGGAAGAGCCAGGGCAGCTCAGGACGTTGCTGCCCCGTCACCAATGAACCCTGCCTCACACACAGGTCAGCACACACACACATTTTTAACAGGAAAAAGGAAAAGCAGGAATCGACAAACTGAAAGCTCCGTTAATCCTCTCTCTCTTTCTAACCTGGCTTGTTTTCCATGTGGTGAATTTGATTTAGACATACAATCAGAGTTACTAAACCACTCTATTCTGTTCTGCTCTATACTACACTGGTGGCTTTTCCATCCTCTGATTGCAATAATCAGACCGTATTACCTTCCAGGTATGGAGAAAGAGAGGAAGGTGAGCATGCGTCTTCATCGTGGGGCACCTGTCAACATCTCCTCCTCAGACCTGACGGGACGCCAGGACACATCCCGCATGTCCACTTCACAGGTAACACACCAACACCCACACCAACTGCACTTCATGTACAAAACGTCCATAGGGCAAGAAAAGAGACAAGAAATCCCACTCATTTGGAAATGGGAATTACACAGAACAAAGGGAGGACTCTGCATTGCATAACGGCAACTAGCAAAGATTGACACATCTTCAAAAAAAAAAGGAACTGTTAATCAAACCGGAACACACAGGAGGTATCAGCATGCATGCACAGATCAGTTTCAGGCTGTGCTGAAGGACAAAACACTTCCCTGTTTACTTCTACCAAATGTTACTTTGTTCCCTTTTTTGCATTTTACATTGAAAATGTATCACTGAGATGAAGCTGTAGTTTTGTAAGAGCAGAACCTGGAGGGAAAGACTGGACACGTCTGAGATGAGGGTGAATGACATGGTAGTGTGGATCAGAACAGAGGAGCTGAGGTCAGCCCAGCAGCACTTTGCTGCTGAGCAGCTACATTGTGCCCTTTGTTGTTTTCACCCTTACAGACCAAGTGCTCCCCCAGGAGGTCAAAGTATGTAAGAGCCAATCAGAGTCTAACTACCGAGGAACACATTGACCAAATGTCTCACATGTATTTTCAGTCACCCTCAACAATGTCGGCCTTTAGCCTGACTTATAATTACGCTTCATGCTCAGATAGATGGGTTTGATTTTTGTCTTTTTTTACAAATGTAGTATCATTGCAGCAAATGCGGTATGTTTTCCTCATACTTAATATTTTAAATACGATCAAGAGAGTGTTCTACATCTGTATTTCAGCAGAGCTGCATTACAACAATTATGTTTCAAAGCTCACAGTTTTACAAAGACGACCTAAAATCTGTTTTGTATTTTATTTAGCGACAAAATCTACACTCTCAACTATAATTATTTTTAAAAATCCAAAATACTGGAGGAACTGTCTGACAACTATGACTAATGATGAGTACTTCAGCAAGTTGGCGTCTTGATTCCACAATAATCTAAAGTCATCTTAAAATATGTTTGTTGATACACATGCTATGACAATTGCTTGTGTATACATATATAAACCCAGGCAGTCACTGCTATTATTGCTGAGGTGCCTGCATAAAGCTTCATTTTAAAGGGTCAATTCACCCAATTTACAAAAATGTACACACCCACACACATATATACATATGTATACATTTTGTGTTGTCACGGTTTTTCAGATTAATCAACACACACCGCATTTAGTTGATGGGAGAGACTTGCTTCAATAAGCCCCATTCATATATTCTTCTTATACACTACTCACAAAAAGTTAGGGATATTCGGGTGAAATTTCAGGATGAACCTAAAATGCATTCTAACCTTTCCAGGTGAACTTAATGTGACCTTCTCTAAACCTTTGAATGCACATGTCCAACTGTTCAGTGTTTCAGTACTTTTTGCACAAGTTGCTGTTCTCTAACAAGAAGCTTAACAGCAACATTCACAACAGATTTGATCCATGAATCGACCAATACATTTCCTGCTTCAGTTAGAGTTGGTATTTAAACAGTCCTCCTCATCATGCTGTTCACATTCTGACATCATGAGACCAAGACGACACCTAACAATTGATCAGCAGCACCTCGCCATTGCGAGGCTTCAAACAGGAAGTCCTCAGACGGAGGTGTTCACTGAGCTTAGAGGGTCACAGAGTGTCATCAGGAGGTTGTAATAATGATAGAGAGACTGGAAGAGTCACAGAAAGGAGAGGAGTGGACGTCCTTTGGCCACATCCCAATTTATTGAGACACTGAACATATTTTGTTGTGGTATACCCACCACTGTTGT
The DNA here is from genome assembly GCF_042242105.1 of Pempheris klunzingeri. NCBI lineage: Eukaryota > Metazoa > Chordata > Actinopteri > Acropomatiformes > Pempheridae > Pempheris > Pempheris klunzingeri. The sequence goes on from NC_092028.1 coordinate 7,456,210, forward strand.
TAGATTTTCTTTCAATAAATTGTTTAAGATGAAGAAATGACCATTGCATGCTTCTACTTAAATGCCCTACTTTCATGATATAATATCACTGTAGCATTAACTTTTTCCATTTTCCATAAATTTCACCTGAAAGTCGAATATCCCTAACTTTTTGTGAGTAGTGTATAAACCCAGACACACCCCCGAGTCAGATTTGGTACTTGAGAATTAAGTACAGGTTATGTTTTGTTTTTACTTGTACTTCACATCCATGATGTGAGTCCCGGTCATGGGGCTCAAGTGGTTTACACTTTCAGACACTCTAGTTCTCCAGCGCTGATATGTGACCCCCCCCTCCCCCAATGTTTCTTCTGCAGGCTTTGTCCCGGGTCACACCCAGCGGCCTCCAGTCTGCAGCTCCACGGTGAAAAACTCCCATCCACCTGTGCACCATGGAGGCCTCAACATGCACCATCTGCAGCACACACACAGTCAAACACACATTGTCAAACACACCCACACAACCGCACACACACACATATATATAAATATATATATATATATATATACACACAGGACTCTTATTTGACACAGAGGACTACCAACCAATGCACAAGAGTCTGGCTGCACTCTTGTTCACTTGATGGAAGAAGAGGTGCATGGCCAGGAGTGTGTGTGAGTGTGAGAGAGAGATGGGCGGGTGGAGTACAGTTTGGATGCCTTAACCACCCTGGTAAAGAAGTAGCCACAGCCTCCCCTCTTCTTCTCCCACAGAAGATGTGGAAACACCCCCCTCCCCCTCCTTAATGTTGATGAAGCCATGGATTCACTTAATTTTTTTTTTTTTTTTTTTTTACTTTGGTTTTACTTGTTTTTGTTCTATAGCATTAATCTTCTCTTACACCAGCTCACTGGTCAGACTGACGAGTCAGTTAGCTGTTGAAGATATTGTGTGGGACTTAATTCTGAAAGACATGTGATCCATCATGGCAGTGTGGCAGTGTTAAAGGACAGTGCCTAAACTCTCTTTTGTGTCCTGAAAGAGTCCTTAAATCCCTTTTTCTAGGTGTTTTAGGTTTAAATGTTAAGGTAGGATAGCCCCCCCCCCCTTTTTTTTCTTTTCTTTTTGAAAAAAGAAATGGGAGAAAGGGCCTTTTTAATGTTTTTATTTCCAAAGGCGATCCCATTATTATTATTATTTTGTCGTTGTTGTTGTCGTCCTCCTCAGGTGCATTGGAACCAGGATGTTGTATTAAATCCAAAAACACGCAGCACATGTTCTTTCTGTCTTCAGGTTGTGACTGCAATGAAAGCTGTGAATGGAACAGTGAACTAGTCAGGAGGTCAATCTGTCCACATTGAATGGATGAGATGTCGTTTTTAACCTGGTGCATAGTAATGTGGTTTGGTGTGTGTGTTTGTGTGGTTCTGTCGTAGGCTTATACAAGCTCAAAGGGGTGGGGATGTTGAGGGTCTTTCTTTTCTTTTCTTTTTTTTTTTTTAAACTTATAACTCTTGCCTCCGAAACGCCACTCTAGACCATCTAACTCTTCTGCTTCCATTTTGGGGCAAAATGCAGTTTTTCAAGCATACCTTTGGCCATTTTCTACCTAGGCCTCGTTACACGCTCATTGTCTGTCTTGAGGGATGTTGGTGGCCAACATTGTCTTGTCTGGATGTGTCTCTCCAGTGCTATCCCAGGAGACAATACAAAGCTCAACCTAAAATAATAGCTTTTCCATTGTAATAATACTTGCTGTAGTTAATTTTCACCATCTATGTTAGACTAGCTCACAGTTTCAGTCAGCAATCAAAGAGCCGGTAAATCCACGGCCAGACGGCACCACATCTCGACGGTGGAGGCATAATATTTAGTTTCTGTCCATTTCTGGATCATATTGGAGAAATGCATCCTAATAATCAAGTCAAAGAGATTCGGCCAGTCGGATTTTGAGAATGTCCCATCACATGACATTTGGTTTACTGCATGTGCTTCTCAGTAAAGCCAATAAGTTAAGGTGTGAGATGTCTTTGATATCTGATCAAATTAAAGGCACACTTCACCAACTTCACACATCAAGATCAGTTTGCTCGTCATGGAGAGCATTACTCAACCATGTGAAAGCAGTGGTTAAACGTCTTCTGTAGCTCGAGACAGGCTTAGACAAAAGGCTATCAAATGGTATTCACGGATAATGGGTCATATTTTAGCAAGCGTTGCCTCAGTTTTCTTCTTTTAATCTTCTTTTTACAAGTCCCACATCTTTATGGAACTGCAATACTTAATTGCTTGAGTGTTCCTACTGTCACTCTCCAGACTACATTAATTTATTGAGAATTTTAAAAACAGGTGGCATAGATGGGGCACAATAAAGTCAGAGGCACAAGGGACTAAAATCATTCATCAGACTTACAGTACAATTCAGCTGTGTGTTGATCACCGCGGATGCAGATATTTCCGAGCCACTTGTGACATCAGACGAGCGATGTTAAGAGTCCAGGTAGAAAATGCAGCCGTGTGCTTCAACATCAGGTTCAATGGAAGTGCAGTGATTGTGGAGAGCTATGGACGGAGCGCTGTCTTAAGAAAGGAGGTCACAGCTGAGCCCTAGCAGCACTGGAGCTACGAATCTCATGTGGCTCTTTTCGGTGACTCGTTCCCCTCCATTGAGAGGAGGTTTGATCAGAGCAGTCGGCTAAATCGACCGAGGAATCCTGCAGATTTTGAAGTAGAAAATTCTCTATGTGGTAGACTGGTTTAAAGGTATTGTAGGCCATTTTTATCTAGAGTAAAGGGGAAAGGGGTCGTAGTGGTAATATGTACATGTTTGTTCTGTTGTGTATAGAATGTGCCTACTCTGTCTACCACATCCACAGCAGCAGTTGTACGGTGCTGGATGACGATGACAGTGTATGGACGGACTAGGAATGCCTCACTCCATTAGAATTCCTGCTAAGGCGTCTTGTTTTTTTAAATACTTCACTTGTGGCTTGAAGAAACACAAGCAAAAGAAGTGATGGATTAACCTGCTTGTCTCACTGATGGCTATGATAAATCCAAGTACACTTGATATGGGAGAATAGTTTCTTTCAGTCTGTCATGTCTGGTTTATTGTTTTTCTTTTGTCACCACCTGTTTAATTTTGCTTTTAACTGTGCAGTGGAGATGGTTGGTCATGTCCCACAATGCATCTCTTACTGTGGATTCATGGGAAATCTTGCGCTCAACTCCCACCTTTAAGACTTTTGCTCCTCATTTGTAATGCCACTGTATTTGTGTATTTTAAATTGTGTAAATAAATTAATAAGTACTTGTATATGTTGCTTTTTATTGAGTGGACTGATTGAGATTTATTTGGGTGGGTTTGCGTATTTGCTTAGTTTTTTTTTCTGTGTGGCACTAGTACATTCAGTGGACTTCATCTTCTGGGGACCATAAATATTTGTTTATTCTCAGGACATTCACATGGTGCAAGTATGTTTCCACATCATCCTTAGGCCTCAAAGGGATGTTAAAAGAAGCAAGATCGGTGGCTTTGGAACATATGTTTAGCCTAAAGCCTTTAATCTTAAATTAAGTTTAAATTGGCTGTAAAAAGCACCGATCATTTAGCTCTGCTGCCTCCAAGGAACCAAACAAATAATTACATCAGGTTTAATGGGAACAACACTTAAAACTCAATTATTTTCTGTCATTGTTATCTCTATTGTTGTAATCTTTTCTTGCCTAGTGTAGCTTTAATATCCAATACCACTCCATTACAATGTAAGTTATTACTTAGAATTTCACCCAGCATTGACACAGTCTAACCAGTGGGTGGTGGTGTGGGACAATCGGAGCACCTGCATGCTGCTGCACAGCCAGGACAGTTATACAATAGGTCATGCTGCCTCCCTGACTGATGTGCAGATACAAACATCCAACTCACAAACCAGTAAGACAAAGAATGCAAAGCAAAGCAGATAAAATAGTGTTGATGTTTGGACCGTGGCGCTGAACGTCATGAATATATCTGGGTGTATTTTTAATATGATAACATCACAGCATCTGGAGTATTATTCCAAGGAATGTGTGAAAGGCAAAACACACACAAACACACATGCTGCCTGTTGTCCAGGGGTGGAGTGTGAGCAGGGGGGAAAGTCTGACGTCAGCACACCACAATCTCTTCCCCACAGCAACAGCACACTAGTTTATTTATTCCCACACTATTAACACACAGACCGTCAGAGCATCCGTCACCGGAAAGAGCTGCAGCACAGCAGGACGCCTGCAGGTGCAGCCAGTTTATCCATGTAAATGCATCACAGATAAATCACGAGTGCACTTAACACACAAACACAAGGATCAGGCTGTATGCCTATTTAAAGGGAGCTGTCAAGTTGCATTATGGGAAGTGTTGGATCCAGGTGTTCTTGGAATTTGACTCATAGTTGGGACTGTAAATCAGGATTTTGACCAGTTTTTAGAAATAATCTGTTGCAGGTCCCCCAAGTGACCCCTTAAGATTAAAAACAAAAAGTTTATTAGTTATTAGTTTGTTGTGGTGTTGTGATGTGGTTCTCCATCAGCCAATGGATGTGCGTCTGTCCAAGGCTACAGCCTGTCCGTCCTTGGGAGCTGGATCTCTCCTTCACTGTGGTGCTCCTGGAGGTTTCTCTTTTCCCACTGGGTTTTTTGAGTTTTTCCTTCCCGAAGAAGGAGGGTCATAAAGGGCAGGTGATGCCTCGGACTGATCCACCGGACTGATCCATTGGCCTCATCGACTGCTGGACTCTTTATTAGATTGTTTGTTCGCTTACACTTGTTTATTTCAATGAACTTTGTAAAGCACTGTGAGACAACTCTGTTGTGATATTGGGTTATACAAATAAAATTGAATTGAATTGAATAGTTTATTATTGGTTTTAGATGTTTATCAGGTGATAATCCATTGAAGAATAAAGGGTCAAACTTTATCTATAAACTAACTCCTGAGCTTGATATCAATAATGTTGCAGTTTTTTTAAACTGTGCTAACATGCCCCCGGTCTCCTCTGAACTGTTAATAAAACAAGAGGCCATAAATAGAGCAGGCGCTGCTCTCATTGGTTACTGCTGAGCTGCCCGGCGCTAGGACCCAGCAGAAAGCGGATGCTGCTCCTCTGGTCTGTGCTGTCTGCAGGGGGACGTGCGGTGCTGAGGCTGGAGACAGGAGACAGGAGACAGGAGGCTGGAGACAGGAGACAGGAGACAGGAGGCTGGAGACAGGAGACAGGAGACAGGAGGCTGGAGACAGGAGGCTGGAGGAGGGAGGCTGGAGGAGGGACTGAGACTCAGCAGCATCACCCGGTAAGAGACTCCACAGTTTATCACCGACATCACCTGATGGAATCACATCTCTCCTCTCATCCATAAAGTCCAGTAAGTGTGAGTGAAGCAGGAGGACTGTCCTCTAAACACAATTTTATATTCGGTATTATTATTATTTTTTTTTAATTCGTTCTCACGTCGCGTGATGTCATTCCGGATGCACGTTTCCTCGCACGATGCCAGCCCGCGGTCGTGAGTTGTGTCGTGGGGTGAGCAGCGTCACGCAGCCAGGCTCTGTGCGATATTATGAGGACTGACGGTGGTCACCTAGAACACATCGGGGTTGGCAGCTCTAATCTTAGAACCTTTTATTTTGAAAAACACTTCTCAACGTTCAGTGTTAACACTTAAACATGTAAAGAGAAGAATAAATGTGGAACGAAATTGAAAACTATCTCTTTTGCTTTTCTGTTGAAAAAAATGCCATTAAGACAGAATACATCTGTTTAAAAGGTCTATATATGAGCTTTTGAACATAGATATAGCATTAAACAACTTTTTGCCATGTCCAGATATAGTGGAATAATGGTGTCTGATGTCAGAATGTTGGATATAGCACATTTACTTAGTTGTATTCAGTCTCCTTCATACTATTGCCCACCCCAAGTCCCCTATCTGAAGGTCTGGATGCTTTAAATTCCATTTTGTTGTTGCTGCTTTGTGAAGGTGTTTTCACAGTAAACCTTCTATTCTTCAACTTCTGGCCATTCTGAAGCAGCAGCAACAAGCTGAGAACACTTTCACATCATCATTATCTTGTGCAGTTGCTATAGCGATGCCTTGGCCACCGATTATTATTTTCAGATCGGAAGCAGAGCAACATTAGCATTCACCCGGAGTCGTCTTTCAACAGTCACTCTCTTTTTTTAGCTTCGTTTTGGTCTCCACCATCTCACTTGCTGAAAACAGGTGCCTGCTGTTGCTGAGAGTGAACCAAAACAGTAAAGCTGCTAACTGAAGCTAAAAAGCTCCTCAGATTCAGGTGATAATCGCCTCAGGGTTCATCACGCATAATCATTGAATCCAGCGTTAATACAAAAATATTGATTAGAGCAGCTGTAGATGAAGTCCTATGAGCTAATCTAGCCTAGTGTGTGCTTTTATTAATCCCACGAATGACCACAGCATGTATCAAGTTACATGACATGCAACATTATGTACAAATATATTGATATATGCTGTATATCTTATTATACTAATACTATAATAGAGGGCGTTTTCTTTAAGTACAGCAGCTATAAGAAACTTTTCAGCGTGTGTGCTTTAAATTGAACTGTGAGCTGGGAGGACATTTGAGGACTTTGGGTCACTACTGTCTGCTGGAGAGTGTACCTGATAATAAAAGCAGAATATTACAGATATTACCGTCCACACAAGCCATGTAATAAGAGCTGCGTATGACTGTGTAATGACGCAGTATATTTTACCCAGGGGACCGACTGAAACACGCAGATGCTGGTGCTCCAGAATGTTTTTTTTTTTTAGGCTGGTCACGTCACATTCCCGTCAGCTCCAGGCTCAAAATCATCATGTTACCCGGAGACACTGGATTGCTGTCTGTTTTGGCCTGAGCCCAGCCTGCATGACCACACAGCTCGTTCTTTCAGCTCTTCAATAGGTTGTTAATTAGCTGGTGGAGTCACTGGCCATTTCCTCACTGGCTTTCCGCACCATCATCCTTTGCATGATTTGTATTCACACACACACACACACACACACGTGTACTGTACTTACAAGTACACATGAACCTGCTGTGTTCTTGGCTGACGTGTTTAATGTGTGGTCGTGGTGGTAAAAGCTGTCTGGCTCCAGAGTCCCAGTGGAACTATAAATCACAAGGGAACCAGTGCTGGTTCATAAAAATACGATAGAAGTTGATCAATAATTCACACTTGCTTGGTACTGCTTGCTTGTAAAGACAAATGAAAAATGAGCTTAAATAAAGTCATTGCATTCGATCAAATCCTTTGTATTCTCTGAGCTCAGCAGCTATTTTCACTTTTTACCAGTTTTAATGAGAGTGGTTTTGGGAAGCGGGGGTGCCTTCACCATGGTCAGCTGCATTTAGGTCAGATTTCAGTCAGTCAAGAACATTTAACAGTGTAGCCTTAAACACGGCCACAGGTTGCCCTATATGTTTAGTATCCTAGTCCTGCTGTATTGTCCTAAAATTGTAAGCCTGTGCAGTGGTGAGCACCCTCAAATACCTCCTCCACAGAACCGCTGGTAAGACTCTGTGCTGCAGCTTGAATTGAATCATTATTTAACAGATCTGTAATGTGTTTCCTGTAAAAAAAAAATCAGGTTTATATTTCACAGAGTGGTGGCTGTAGCTCAGGAGAAGAGGGCTCAAGCACACGTCAGAAGCAACAACAAAAAAAACAATATTCAGAGCTGAAATATATATTTTCCTCTACAAATATTGCTGCTTGAACTTCTGTCACGTTTGGTTCTTTGTTTTAGCTCCTGTTGAGTGTTGCTCCAATCACAGTGCTCCTGGAAGTCTCCCTCTCCTGCTCAGCCAATCAGCATTATTTAACAGCAGGACCGCTGATACACACCATGTGTGACTGTGAAGATTTCTGAGGGGTGCGCATCAGAACCTGTGTAAGCCTCTATGACCCACTGTCAGAAATGGGTGCTGCTCTATTTGAAAATGCTGATGTTAGATAGTAATGTTATCATGCTACACATATCCACCACCCATGGTGATTTCTATCCAACTGCTTGTTGTCATTTTCTGTTTTCCTACAGCTTCTCTGTCTGCCTCCATTACATCACAGAGGACCATGGGAGGTGTGGCGGGGGAGGTGGCTGCGGGAGGGGTGAAGGCTCCAGATGGAGGGTGGGGCTGGGCGGTGCTGGCCGGCTGTTTTGTCATCACGGGCTTCTCCTACGCTTTCCCTAAGGCGGTCAGTGTCTTCTTCAAAGAGCTGATCAGGGAGTTTGGGGTGGGATACAGCGACACTGCCTGGATCTCCTCCATACTGCTGGCCATGCTGTACGGCACAGGTGGGCTGCTGCCTGCACAGTGCACACAGCACAATACACACACAACACAGCACAATACACACACAGCACATTACACACACAACACAGCACAATACATAACAGACACTACTTTCCACTGGTCCTATTGATTCTCTGTCCTAGTTCTGATTTTAAAGTCAGCTGTTTTAGCAAGAGCCAATTAAAATACAGTTTCAGCTCGCTAGGACTTAATGAAATTTATGGACTCAGCTCTGTCAGTATTAAAAGCATAGTTAGACATTTTTGGAAATACACGTATCCCCTCTCTTGCAGAGAGTGAGATGAGAGGATTGATTCTACTCTCCTGACTACATCTGTAGCTGGAGCCAGCAGCTGTTTGCTATTCCTCTGATGAAATGTGTTGCCTGGTTACCTGGATGCTACAGCTGTCTCTTTGTCACCTGCCCTGGCACTAAATTATACAATAAATGATACCACAATTATTACACTATTATCTATGTTTTGATATTCTTATATTATTGTGTACAATTTATATTTAGATGAAATAGTATTAAATTCATAAAAATGTATTTTCTTCTCCAAGGTATAACAGCATGGAAGTAAGAGACAGAGGAAACAAACATGACAAACTTGAATAGGAATAAATGTTTGGGTAGCTTTGAATGATTGAGTGAAAATATAACAGTTGCCCTTGCATGGACCAATTTTATGTGCCAGTTGTTTTCTCCAGTAAGTTCCCATTTATTCTCACAAGGAGATTTCAACATTTCAACAGGAACAACAGGAAATTTTGCATGTTTGCTGCCTCAAATGAGAGGATTGAAACCAGTTTCATCAATCCCAACTCTCCAGGTCCTCTGTGCAGCGTACTGGTAAACCGCTTCGGCTGCCGTCCAGTGATGATGGTGGGCGGCCTCTTTGCCTCCTTGGGAATGATCCTGGCCTCCTTCTCCACCAGCATCATCCACATCTACCTCTCTATTGGGGTCGTCACAGGTCTGGCTGTCTTTTGAAAGTTTCCCACCTTCCAGTGGGGGCGCACCCACACCTACCTTAGTCCTCGCATAAGCATGGCATTAACATATATCTTAGTATGTGACTCATTTTGGAGGATACTTTTTTAAAGCATGTCAATATACCTTGTTCCAAATGTCCAGCAAGGAAACAGAAAGAGGCAATTTCATTGTGTATATAGCTATATATTTGCAAAGTATATACATTGAGCAAAGGAATATTGATTGAGTCACATGAAAGCCTGAAAGTAACATTTACAATATATCCACATCCCTTGATAATATTTATTTTTTTCATTCTTATCTTATCATGTTATATTACGTTTTTGTGGTTTGTCCCAGCTGCTGCTGCTTCTTGTCTAATTTTCAGTGGGACTGTCGATGAATTTATTCCATGAATCTCTAAGAAATGGTCATGTCAAATAAAAAATAATACATAAAACATACCTCATATGACCAAGCATATGAGGTATGTTTTTTGAGCATTATTATTTTGACTCCTGTTTGGACCAGAACCAAGGATCTGCTGGTGTTAGATGGTTAAATGCATGTTTTTTCCCTTTTTGCTGCAGGTTTGGGGTTAGCCCTGAACTTCCAACCATCTCTGATTATGCTCAACCGCTACTTCAGTGAGAAGCGTCCTCTGGCCAATGGGCTATCAGCAGCAGGAAGCCCTGTAGCCCTGTGCTGCCTCTCGCCACTGGGCCAGGTCCTCCAGTACCAGTATGGCTGGAGGGGGGGCTTCCTCATCTTGGGTGGCATTCTACTCAACTGTTGTGTGTGCGGGGCCCTGATGAAGCCTCTGGTCGCCCCAAAGACACTCAAGGCCATGGACCTGGACCAGGACACCAAAGAAGGAACAGAGGGCGCAGAGGAGAAGAAGCCCAAATCCAAACTACTGGACTTCTCTGTGTTCAAAAACTGTGGGTTTCTCATCTACACTGTGGCAGCGTCCATCATGGTTCTGGGGCTGTTTGTGCCTCCGGTGTTTGTTGTGAGCTATGCTAAGGAGCTGGGGAACGAGGACACCAAATCTGCTCTGCTGCTCTCTATCCTGGGCTTCATTGACATTTTTGCGCGGCCCACGTGTGGTGTGATTGCCGGACTGAAATGGGTGCGGCCTCGTTGTGTCTACCTCTTCAGCTTTGCTTTAATCTTCAATGGAACCACTGATCTGTTGGGATCACAAGTAGGTGAACGCTTGCTATGAGAAATTCTAGTCCGCTAAAACTTAAACATGTTTTTTTCATCCTTCACAATGCTTTTCATATTTGTTCCCAGGCAAAGGACTATAATTCGCTCGTGGTCTTTTGCATCTTCTTTGGCATCTCCTATGGCATGGTGGGAGCGCTGCAGTTTGAGGTTCTCATGACAGTAGTTGGTACTGAGAAGTTCTCCAGTGCCATCGGCCTGGTCCTCCTCATGGAGGCCATTGCAGTGCTGGTTGGCCCACCTGGAGCAGGTCAGTGAGCACAAAAACTGCAACATAGACATGTTGGGCGAAAGTAACCAATTTATTTTAAAGGTTTTTGCCAAAAGTAGTACATGCAATTAAGTCTTTATGTCTTTAAGTCTCTTTATGTCTCAGCACTGCAGCGTGTGCAGCTTCATAGACAGAAGCAGTTTTTAAATGTGTATGTCAACATCTCCCATTGTATCCTCTCCTCTGTTTCCTCTGTCTCAGGCCGACTTCTTGATGCCACCAAGAACTACATGTATGTCTTCCTGCTGGCAGGGAGCGAGGTGGTCCTCTCAGCTGTGGTTTTGGCTACTTGTAACTTTCTGTTTATCAGAACCGCATCCTTAACACCAGCAGACAAGCTTGAGAACATCACGGTGACTGATGAAGCCAAGACAGGGGTGTGCAGCGAACCTGCAGAGATGACTGATGAAGAGGAAAAAGGAGCAAGAGAGGAGCAAGAGAAGGAGACAAAGAAGGAGGCGATAAAGGAGGTAAAGGAGAAGGAGGAGCTAGACAAAGAGAAAGTAGAGGCAGTCGTGTCAGAGAACTCAACAGTGGATTCACAGGAAGTGGAAAGGTTCTTGACAGAACCACAACAAAATGGTGACAAGGCCGCCTGTCCTGAAACAAGCCTGTGAGCCGGGATGTGGGATGCCGGATGCTGGATGAGATTATACTTGCATACTCAGCTCATTCCATTTTTTAAAAATAACCCAACAGCAGGAGGAAGTATTCTTTGGGGGGGTTCTAATGAGCACTCTAATGGATGGTTGTGCTTTCCTTGTCATTCAGTATATAATCCAGGTACTCATGGGGGCTGATTGTTGTCACTGCCAAATGAAACAGTAAGAGTTGTCAGCAATATGTTATCACTAGGTGTTTTAAAATGTGGTGATTAATAGTATACAATAGAATAACAGCACTGCCTTGTGTATACAGTCAAAAGTCTGTTTTATTTTGATGTAGGCACCAGCAAATAAAGGTTGACGATATTCTATATTCTTAGTCAACAAAAGATCCTATGAAAAGGCCCTAACTATAGGTGCATAGCTTTTAGCTATATGTTGTGATGTAATATTGTGTCCCCATAAAATCAACACTTAGATAAAGAAATATAAACCAGTAACCACTTTATCCCACTAAGTGACCAGTGACATTAAAAACAATGTGAAAAAGGAAAGCTAGAAGCCTTGGGGATGGGGAGAGCAGGGTTAGCATTAAATAAAACAGGTTACAACATGGTTAATAAGCTATGGTCGTGTCCTCCGGCTCTCAGCACAGTCACAACTGTATGCTACTGACAACAGCACAACTGTGTGTGTGTGTTTTAAAGTCCATCAAACTTGAACGTGACACAAAAGATTCGCATTGGATTTACTTTGCCCCATGAGCAATCGGTGCATTGTGGCAATTTCAATGAAATGAATTGTTTTCCCTGCTATTTTAAATGCTAGTGTGTTCACAAGTATTGCATATGTAGCCAAAGCCAGATATACTGTAGTGTGCATTCTTCTGCAGATGAATATAGTCCTCCACAAGTGTACTATATACTCCTGTTGGATCAATGTTTTCAAAAAGGCTACAGTGTCAGGTGAGTTCTAAAGATTGACATCTGCAATGCATCAATGAACCTGGAGCTGACAGCCACAGACAATGTGAATGAATCAGCAAATATTGAGAGATGGACTGACACAATAATTGTTTTGGTCTTTTCATTGGATTTGTTGACAGTTGAAATATATAGAATCCTGGCAGCCTCGTCCTTTAGCAAACAAAAAGCTGCTTTTTTGTTACATGTGTTAGTAAGAGTACGAACAGCTTAGGTGTGTCAGTAGAAACAGCTCTCTGTCAATGCTTAAAATGGTTACTGTTTGCTGTGAAAAGGCTTGAGAGGCTCGTGAAGCCCCCGCTGCAGTATGATCCCATACAGTCTGGTGGTTTCTGTCGTATCAGTATTAAATGGTCGCTACGTGCATGGAGTGTGAGTGTTGCGGATGTTTGCAGATGTTTGCAGATTATTGCTGGTCTTGTGGTAGTCTTGTCATTCCTCCTGGGATTAGGAGTGGGGCCCAAACATTCATATCTTTGTCATGGTCTTCATCACTGTGTCTCATGAGACTTTTGCAGTCTTTTAGATATTTCACCGAAGCATGAAAAGTGCTGCTGGTTTAGGGTACAACTATGCTTGTGCTGCTTAATCAAGCTCATGTGAGTTGACAATATGCTTTTGTCCTCAAAAAGAACTAAGTTCACATTGTGGTCTAAGAGTTGCACAAGCTAAAACATGGCTTACAGCTAATGGTGCAAAAATAGACTTTAAGGAAACATCCCTAAACTGACTACCAGATTACTTTTTCCTCAAGCCTATGCTGCCTACATGCTTTGTATCGTTTGTGTGCAACAAGTATTAAAGGAAAATGTGTTGATAAAAATGCATCAAGTATTGGTAGGCTGTGATATCAGGCTCATACTTACTTGGTGATATTCAGCATTGTGTATGTTTAAAGCTGCACCAATCAATATTTTATATTACAGTGGATCTAATGACGATCTGTAATATAAAAGAATTGCTTGTGGCCATTAATCCACTGAACTTGATCACCCAGTTACCACCAGTTCCCCTTCACCTTAGCATCTTTCCGCTCATTGTTTTGGTTTTATGGCCCCGCAACTTTTACTTTTACTTTTGGCTGACTCTAGTGACTTGGTGGAGAACAAAACATAGCTAAAAGAGAGTGAATATTTAGCATACATTTCTTGAGTGGCCAAACATAACTCTAAATAAAGGCTAATTATTATGTGGGCTATATTATAAATCCGTATTGATATGAAGAACATATAAAATCACATGTTTTATCTTGGTAAAAATGGGATGAAAAGGACAAGCATAGCTTGAAAATAATGGAGAACACATCATGCAAATTTAAACTGTCTATGTCTTGCATTAACCTTTGCTATTTCCTTCTCACGCTGCCCTCACAGGGCGTCTTGTTACGTTGAAATGAAAAGAGGAAATAATCACTTTTGTCCCTTAATTCAACAGACTTCTTGCCATTATAGTGCATAGTGAATTTATCTGTGTTTGTCAGTGCATTTGCTGAGAAACAGCATGTGATATCACACAACAGCTGGGTGGGCAGTTTCTATGGTGATGGATGAAGTCTACAGTGTAGGAGAGTGACTTGGACTTCTTGTGAAGAGTCATTCAGTTTTTGGAAAGGGACATAATGTTTTCATTTGATCATTTATTAGAGAAGCTGCTCAAAACAACGGTGTGTTTCTTTAACAATCCTGCAATAACTGATAGACAAAATATTTATTTTATTTTTGTAATGCTTCTATATGACATTAAATATATATATGACATGGTCATTAAATATATTTTATTTGCATTTCTTTATTAGATTATTTTTTTTCTAATATGAAACAATGGATTTAGCTGAAATGTTGCTGTCCGCTGTCTTTATATTGTATAAAGATGTAAGTCACTGTGATTTGAATGTACAGTATGTGTCTGTGTGTGATAAAGCTGGTTGTGACACGTGTCTCACAGTGAAACAGAAAACCTCACATCTGAGCCTACATATACGTATATTTTTGTTATTTATTTCCAATGCGTTTAATTGTATTAACTGGTTCAGTGTTAAAATGGAGGCACACGCTCCTGTTAACCTCCACATTCTTCTAACTAAAACATCCTACTGAATGTCACTGGTATCAGTCCTAACTGACTGAACTTTTCTGTAAACATTTTGTACAAAAACAAAAATTCCAGGCTGACCCACTGGTGTAATTGTCTTGAGTGTGCAAATGTCATCATGGATAAAGTCACCCCATTGTGTTTCTCAGTATTAATAAGGCTCTAATAAATGTGTAATATGAAGTCTGCATTCCTGTGAAGAACAGTTGCTTATTCTGTGGTGAAAGAAAGATTTTTTTTTTTCAGTAAATGATTGAGCAATTTGTTTTATTGTAAAGTTGCTGACTTTAAAAAGTACATCCGAACAGTATGTGAACTGTGAAGCTATCGAACAGGGGACGAGAGAGAATAAAGTTATCAAACACAGCGTCGTTTGTGAGAGATGAATTAGTTTGTTGATCATAAATGAGCAATTATCATGAATGGTACTGTAACTAAGTACATAACTAGATAAATAAGTTACAACAGTGAAACATAATGATATGAAACACATAACTGGTGTTTCTGCTTTGATACTTTTACACATTCACACAAGTTCTGTGCTTTTACGTAAGTGAGATTATGCAGATTAACTTGTAACAGAGTATTTTACATCTTTCTATTGCTGAAAAGAAGAAGAAGAAGAAGAAGAAAATTTGGAAGAAGAAGAAGAAGAAGTAGAGGAAATAGAGGAAAGGTTTCCCACCGGGGCTATTTCGCTGTTGCACACTGTTGGAAAGTGCTGCGCCAGGAATACTCTACAGAATTCACAGTGTCACAGGTGAAACAGCTAATTATCTAAATGTATATCGATGAGTGCAGCTAGTACGTGAGCAGAGGAGGGCATAATGCTGCCAGAGAAACGTAGGCGTGATAAATGTGTCCAACCGGTTGCAGTTGTTTAAGTGCGGCGGTCTATCATGTGCTAGTTCCATGTCTACTGACTGCAGTTAGCCTCGCCAGCTACGGGAATACACAGCAGACAGCGCTAACTAACTACATTAGTGGTGAATGCTAGTCGAAAGTCATAAATACAAAAAATGCTTAGTTGCCAACTTCTCTCTTGCTGACGTTAGTAGACATTTGGCTAAGCTTGCAACACAGTTTGTTAAGCTAACATTTGGATGTGTAGCTAAGTGAGCTACATTTTAGGTTTCTGCTTTAAGTCGTCGACGTCCAAAACCTCTCACTCAGGTAGGGCTTCAGGCTTTGGCTTCAATGTTGGAATGATGTGGTACCTCAGTGGTATCCGCTGGTCAGTGATGGGGGGTGGGGGAGGTGTCCATGTGGTCTCATAACTTAAATACACCGCCTCATCTCTGCTACACCCCCATGCCAAGAAAGCTAACCACGACTACATGTTAGGCTGATGTACCAGACTCCAGAAGAGATTCCTTAAAGTTGAAAAGATTCCCTCATTTTCTTATCATTTCTCCAGCTGTGGATATTTGGTGGGACTAGTGGGAGTCAGGAAGTCTGTCTTTCACACTTCGTAATGGGTGCCTTCCTTTTTTTTCTGTCCAGTGTTGTGTTGCCAAGTTGGAAACCTCTTTTCTGCTGAGTGTTTAATGACGCTTTGTCTTTCCTGGTCTGATGAAGTCAGTCAACTGTGATGGCCAAGCTCCAGGGCTTTGAGTTCTGGAGGAAGACCCTGAAAGAAGCACGCTTTGTGGTGGCACCCATGGTGGACCAGAGCGAGCTAGCCTGGCGCCTGCTGAGCCGCAGGCACGGCGCTCATCTCTGCTACACCCCCATGCTGCATGCTCAGGTCTTTGTTCGTGATGCCAACTACAGGAGAGAAAACCTTTACACTGAGGTGTGTGAAGAGGACAGACCTCTCATCACACAGGTGAGGATCCACACAGGTCTTTCACAGATTATTGATGGTAGCTTATAGCACTGCTGGACAATCCTCACCGTGTTTATTATAGTGTGTAGTCCTCACAAGGCGTATTATGTGGATTCACACCTTGCATTAACATTGCTCCTCATGTAATGGCAGTAAATCACACTGTTGCATTCCCTGTGTGTCAGTTTTGTGCCAATGATCCAGAGGTGTTCCTTCAGGCGGCTCAGCTGGCCCAGGACTATTGCGACGCTATTGACCTCAACCTTGGCTGTCCACAAATGATTGCTAAGAGAGGTACGCACTGTTTTCACAGAAATGAACCCCTGAAGTGCTGACTTTGGCGACCCCTCATTGTTGTATCAGAAAAGGCATCCATGCCACCCTCACAGAGTACTGAGTGAAAGGAAAACTAACCCTTCTTGTATGTCTGCTTGTTTGTAAGGGCGCTATGGAGTTTTCCTACAAGATGAATGGGAGCTGTTAGAGAAAATGGGTAAGTGTGTCTAACTCATTGTACAACTGTGGGATGATTCTGAAAAAATGTAAATTCTAAAACCAGCATATTTAAATAAAAAAAAAAAAAACATTTCCCCTTCATTTTACAGTCAAGTTAGCCAATGAAAAACTCTCAGTGCCCATCACATGTAAGATCCGAGTGTTCAAGGACATCGAAAAGACAGTTCGCTACGCACAGATGCTGGAGAAAGCTGGATGTCAGGTGTGATCACATTGATAATTTTGATAAGACTGCTGAATGATTAAGTGTAAAGCATTTAGCTTATTTCTAGTTTCAGAATAGTATTTATATTTATCTAAAGATCTAAAGGTCCTAAGAAGTCCTAAATGTGGCTTTGTTAAATCTCTCCTCAGATGCTGACCGTGCATGGCAGAACCAAAGACCAGAAAGGAGCCATGACTGGTATTGCTAGCTGGGAGCACATCAAGGCAGTACAGTGAGCTACCAGCACTTTGTCTTAATCCTGGAACACAGACATTTTTAAACATGACTCAGAAATATTTTCGTGCTCCTTTATGCCATATTTTTTTTTATATAAACACACAATCAAATGAATCTTTGCCTAACCCTGAAAATAAGATACTGTCAATAACTGGTGGGTGTGTCTGTGCTACAGGAAGGCAGTAAATATTCCAGTGTTAGCAAATGGCAACATTCAGCACCTGAGTGATGTGGAGCGCTGCATTCAGGAGACAGGAGTACAGGGAGTTATGAGTGCAGGTTAGTAATACATATTACACATTACTTTTCCATTGGTGTTGATAGATGATATATAATGTGCATTCCCACTCAGGATATGAATTGTTTGGAAAGTAATTTATGTCATTTTAGAGGGGAACCTCCACAATCCAGCACTGTTTGAAGGACGCAACCCCCCAGTGTGGGAGATGGCTGAGGAGTATCTAGAGGTGGTGAAGCAGCGCCCCCCTTGCTCTCTCTCCTACGTACGAGCCCACCTCTTCAAGCTCTGGCACCACACGTATGTCTCTCTGTACAGTACAGAAACTTTTCTTTGAATATCCACTGAATGAGCAGCACTGCTGGTCCACCTTACGGTTTTTGCATAAATCTGATGAAATATGGTTAGTCGTTGGTTATTTCATTAGTTGCATACGGCCAAAACAGACAAAATGTCTGTTTATCAACTAACTTTCTTGGAAAAAAAAAAAATCCTGTATTAGAAAATGTAACGATGTCCTGTCACTCAGAGTTTACATAATCTGCACGTTTCACACGCATCTGTGTGTGTAGGCTACAGATCCACCAGGACCTGAGGGAGGACTTGGCCAAGGTGAAGACCCTCGAAGGTTTGGCTGATGTCAGCAAACAGTTGAGGCTACGCTGCCAGGTAACAGCAAACAGCACCTTTTTAAATATGCACGACTGAGGAAATGGAACAGTGAATCTGACGATCTGTAGCCAAATGCTCAGAAACACTGGAGGGAGGGAGAAAAGTTAAGAAAAAAACAGGCAGACTTTGAACTGCTCAATAATCACTGTTGGGTGTAATATAAGGTAGTGGTTTGTAAAGAAGAAGAGAAAACACTGGATAAGGGATGACGCCTGACGAGATGTCCAGTATCAGGAATTAATAGATGAGGACAATAGAGAATAGTCGCCTCCACGCTGTTCATTAATTCCTCATTATGAGAGTCACAAACCCCATCAGAATTTGATCCATTGCGTCTGATGATATTTGGAATGTGCAACATGGCAACTGAAGATATTTCTATTCTGTTCGCCTCATAGAAGCCTTTGGCTCAGCATTGAGCCAGACATCCATTGTTATGTCACAATAGATGTCTGGATAGCTGTAACACTGGGCACAGTGGTGAAACAATAAGTATCATCTGACAGTAGGTTTGACGACGTGTTATGCAGCCATGTTAACATGTTAACAGAGGCTTTGACTGTGTCCCTGTTGCCAGGTTGTATTTGAAAATGTTCTGTTGATTATTTTGCAGTATGCTAGGCCAAGTTTAGCCAGTTTTGTAAAGCAGCTTGCTTGGACCTCTCCTCAGACCAGTGGTCCAAATATTGTCGCCCCCAACAGGTTGCAGGATGGTTCACAAAATATCACTTTAGCCTACTGCATATTAGAAATATATAACTACTATATATACTGTGATATATACTATGAATATTAAGATAACCAGCATTAGTTGTGAAAAAAATGTTGACACACAAAAAACAAATAACCCTGTTTTCGTACATTTTCATCGCGTTGACTTAAAAATATATGAGTGAAGTTTGAATTTTGAAACATCCCAAACTACAGGGGAGAATTAGGAGCTCTGAAGCTCCTCAAACATCCATTACACTGATGATTGTCATCCAGTTAAGCTGCAGACGGTGCAACAACGTTGTCTGAATACGATACCACAAAACAAAATCTGCAGTAAAGTGCAAGATAATGTCAGCTAACTTGAGAACCTGTCTGGGAAATTCCAGTAGAAAGCGAGTGGCCAAGCAGCCGTACAAAAGCTGGGACAAACGTTTAACACCTTGTAGCTCTAATCTGAGTGCTGATTCAGCAGCTGGATAGCTTATTTCTGGCCTCATGTTGTTCTGAAACTGAACAGGGACACAGTAGAAGAGGTAGATATTTTTTCCAAATCAGTACGACATCCAGGTATCCGTAGCATACTGTGCATTTTGCTTTTAATTGCATGCTGCATACAACATACTACACTCAGTACGTATTGCTAGTGTAGTACGCTGTTTGGAATATAACCACAGATTCATCTGAGTCCTTAAGTTTGTGCACTATATAACTATATACTATATAACTAACTCAGATTTCAGTATTCACCAGAAAATTCCTGAAAATAGATACCTTGTTGGGAATGATCCCTTACTTGTACTTGCAGACATGAATAATGTGTGTATGTATGTGTGTGTGTGTGTGTGTACAGGAGGAGATCGCCAAAGGAAAAGATGCGGAAGAGAATGAGGGTGGCCTGCCGTTCCCCCACTGGATTTGCCAGCCGTATGTCAGACCAGCGTGAGTCACCAGCTTCTGTTGTTTTTGTTTTTCTCAATATAATCTCTGGACAGAGAGATCTAATGGGAAGATGCAGCCGATTACCACAGCATGCAGGAGAAATAAGATCCTATACGATACTGACACATGATGTTGGGAAAATGCAAAGATCAGTTAACTTTACAAGAACTGAGCTTTGATTGAAGAACCCTGAGCACCAGAGTCGTCTTTCTGACTGTGCCCTACAGGCCAAAGGAGCACGTTGCCAATGGTAACGGCCAGGGTTCAGAGGTGAAGAAGACGGTGTGTCAGAAGAGAGCATTAGAGGACTCAGACGGAACTGTCGACACTCTCTCCAAAAACAAGCAGAAGAAGAGATCCCGAAACCCCAACAAGAACTTCTGTCCCGAGCAGAAACGTGAGTCCCGCCTGTCACTTTGAAACCACTGAGCTCCTCATTGGAAACAGTACTGACATCTGACAATGTGTCCTTCTTCTTTCCTCCCACAGCCAAGTACATCAAATGTGAACAGTGTGGGAACCCAAAGGTAAACCGTTTAAACTCTGGGTGTCGGGGTGGGGTTAGTTTAAGGGGGAAAAAAGGTTGTGGTGATCAGTCATAAGTCAGTTAACAGCACAGGTATTACAAATCCCCTCTAGCTCAGTGTCATGTCTGAAAAATGTGAAGGTATGAAAATAAGAAGTTATAATGATTAACTGTGTTCAAGCAATAAGATGTTTGTCAAATAGAGTTGGATATTAAATAGAAAGTTACCTGAAAGGATTTCCACTGAAGATGTCCCTTTGGAATGAAATTCTCTGCTTTGTTTAACTCTTCATGACCAAAAAGTCAAGAAGAAATGTCCAGTGCATTAGTTTGATCTTCACCCCACCTGGTTTTAATTTGCTCTGCAGGGAAATAAATGTGTCTTCAACCTGTGTCGAGGCTGCTGTAAGAAAAAGGCCTACAAGGAGGTGGCAGACTGTCCCAGTCAGTACACACACACACACACACACACACACTCAGATAGCATTCTCTGCAAATTGTACAAATGAGTGCTGTGCTATATCTGATTAGTTTTGTTTTATCACACAGTATTTTTTGCACGAAAAAACATTTATCTGAGTGTTCTTATCAGTGCCTGTTAAATTAATGTTCTCAAAGGCCCAACAAGCTGATGAAGGGGGAGATTCTTAGTATATTAGGGACTATACAGATATTATTGGAGGTTAAGGTGGGATACAGTTCATCAGCCGATTTATTGATGAAAAGAAGATCGATGACCGGTTTTGCAGTTGTTTCTCATGTAAAAGTAGCAAACACTTGCTGTGTTTCTGTTTCACCTCATTTCAAATGGAATCCTTTTTGGTAGGGGCGTCCCCGACTAAGAATGTTCATAGTGGAATCTGATTTGTGAATCTGCAAATCTTATTTTGCTCATTAATCCGTATTCCTATTTGTGACAACTGGCCTCCATTGTTCCACACCAGACAAAACCGACACAACCAATTAAAATGCTCGTTTGTCTGTTTAGGATGCAATTTAAAGTCCGAATGTAACGATCCTTTGTTTCATAACCACTTTTTCATGCCACTGCTAAGATTCAACTGTGAGACTGGCAGTGGAATCAGGCTCCTTCTAGACCGAATAGTCAGAGTTTGAATATTTGGGGTCACCTCTACATTTGGACATGTTGCACTTTACTGAACCTGATGTGTGTCTTCTGTCTTTGTCGGTGTTACGCAGCAGAGAAGAAATAACTTATTATGAAGGTTATTAGTCACACATCATAAACTGTGATGAACAGATGGAAGCAGGACAAAAAAAAGACATTTTTACTGTTATCTTACTAGAGGACTGCGTGGTCACTACTCTGAGTCGGACCTGTTCAAAATAATATGTGTGTCCTCTGATTGACAGGCCACGGACTGAGGTTCAAGACCAAGGCAGAGAAACGGAAAGCCGAAGAGGACGAGAGGAAGGAGGACGAGAGGAAGAAGGGCTCAGCCACAGAGACGGAGAGAAGCAGCAGCTCTCCTCAACCTCGCCCAGATCCAAGTGCAGAGCTGCCACTATGAGCAGGACTGTGGCTGTCTCTGCATGCACAGCCGTTCTCTGTTCATAGGACACTGACCTGTCACATGTAAAGGCTCCAGCTGGGGGGGATTAACCTAGTCCAGACCAGTTAACACTCCCAGCTCCCTTCAATCTCTTTGATGTCAGAAATTAAAGTAGGTTCACACATCATTTCAGCCATCTTGGTCTTCATCAAGTTCTCTTGCCTGTTGAAGAGAAGCTTGGTCCGAATGGTCATCACAGCTGTTGTGTGGACCTCCTTTCGTTTTCAGATGTGATGCGATGGAGGGTAATTGAACCTTCAGGTAACGAGGTCAGTGTGTGCATGCAGAGGTAGCCGATGGTCAGTCAGGACACACGGGACACACAGCTGCTGCGTCTCCCCAACAACCAACCCAAGCAGCTGCCTGGGACTGGTGAAATGTGGATCAACGTTGATCAACAGACCAAAATCTTAAAGAAAGAAACAAAAATATTTTTTTATGTGATGTGGATTTCCAGGATAACGATGAGCTTTTTTTAGTGGGAAATTATTTCTCAACGACTTCTATCACCTCTTGTTTTTTTTTTTTTAAGACAAAGATTTTATGAGGATGAGTTGGAACATTACTTTGGCCAAAGTTGTTACTGAGCCACCAAAGTAAAAAAGATTCAGCAACTGTCAGATTCCTGTGCTTGCAGGTTTTATTTCTTACATTTAAGGTCAAGAAAAGCTATTTATTTTGAGTGAAAGTATTGACTCATGTATGTGCCTTTTGATGAGAAGTACCACTGCCTATCACATCTGAACTTGAACTTAGGAGGGGTTAAGAGAGTGGTGCTATATGTTGTCAAAGACATCCTCCCCACGATCCAACAGAAAATGACTCAGGTGCCGCCTGTATAATTTTGCAAATGTGAAATGAAACGTGACATTTTGGAAGAAGAGATCTTTTGGCATCAAACAGTCTGATAAGTAGCTGTTGAAGTAATCTCTAAGTGTCAACTCTAAACACAAAGATTAGAAACTAGACTAGCTCCATCAGACAGCGATATCTTCTTCTGATGGAGTCTGGCTGCTAGCTGTGCTAAGCTAGTCTAAAAACGTCCAGTTTGTCTGCTGAATTGATATCAGTCTCCTTATCTGAGTAACAGCCCCTGAAACAGTTTTTTTTTTTTTTTTCCAAATCTGAAGTATTTCTCTGACATATATCTGACAAAATAAGAAAATAACAAAGTTAAAGTTTGCAAGAAAGTTAGAAAAGTGCTTTTATAGTAATGTGTTTCTCATGTTGTTACCATGGTGACTTTAATCGCGAAAAAAAACCAATCCAAAAACCCATCATCATCACATCTTGTAGCCGTTTGGCCTCGTTCTGTCTGCATCTTTTCATGACTTCTCTTGTTTCTATTGTTGACAAATACAGAAGAAATGAATCTACATTTTTCACTTCTTCATTTGTCCTCTTAACGAGTCCCTCTGCTCAGTTCTGCCCCAGTGCAGGATCAGCAGCCGGATCAGGCTTTGTGAGTTTCCACCACTTTCAGGGTTTCATGCTCTGTTTTCTCGTGCAGTCAGTCGCTTCACCTTAAGCAAGAGAAGGACGGTATAATACCATCATCATCATCATCATCATTAATGGGTATGGCTCTGGGTCCACTTAAATTCATGGTGAGATGAAATGAGAAGTGTGTGACGTACCTTCTCAGCTAATCATTTTAATTATATCAGCTTGTTTTTGTAAAGGAATAATGTCATGATCATGTTAGTGTTAGGTATTAGTGATTATGTCATCTTTATTATGGGAAAGAGGTTGGTAGGACCTGCTCAAACATTATGGACTGCATACTGCTTGATAAATGAACAATTAACTGTGCTGTCAGGCTCCAAGATGAATTTAGGCTTTTATTTTAGAAAAAAAATGACTAACCAAACCGTTGGAGTCCCACTTTAATGTATATTTGCCTTTATTGGGGCCCTTGAGTCATTGTGCTCTACCTTTAAAACTTACTTTTAAATCTGGGCCCTATTTTCTTATTTCGACTTCAAAATTTTAAAGCCTCCGTGAAAAAAAGTGAAGTGAAAAAAATTGTTTTACCACATTTTACTATATTAAGAGCTTGAATGCTATTTCATGCACTTGAGACACATGGCCATGCTTAGATTCATTCCTATGCACAAGCTAACGTTCCTCCTGACCAGCAGCTGGTCTATTGTGCTTGCTCTCTGTGCATACACTTATGTCATATGCACAGATGTATCTAAACATGACCACGAATTGTATCTTGTGCACACAAATTAATCATAATGTACCTGTATTTCACTCTGTAGTCAAACATATATATATTTTTTTATCTCTAAGGTCTCTCCTGGGGTCCAGATGAAATGACTGTTAGGTAAAAAAGCTTTAGACTTGGTCTAATAGTAGACCACTTCAGTTGGCAGCTGCTACTACGGTGTTATCAAGTCACAGTGGCTGTAATATAAGCCTTTAGGGCAGCTGTGGCCATCACAGTACGTCCACTAAAGGTGCTTGGTTTTTCCCACTGATGGGTTAAGACCAGCAGAAAGAATTCTACCTTGCAGAGAACGAGTTGCTGGTCTACCGTTGTCACGATGGGCTGGTCTGTGTGTGTGACTTTGGTGTTTTTAAAGAGTTACTTCTTGTTGTACATGTTAAAACACTGCAGTCATAGCAGCTAGACCAGCAAGTGTGTGTGGTGAAATAACTGTTTTTGTCAATGGAGTCTGGTGGCTTTGAACTGAGTGAGTGACGTAATGGCGGTTTCTGGTTGAACAAAGAGAATCTTACAGACTGTATGATGCTTAAGACGTATACATTACTGTTGGCTGGTCATTGGGACTGGAAAGATTCTGGTGGATGCTGAGATATTTCACAGGGATCACCAAAGTCATTAGGAGTCATCCTCTGGGGAACACCAGTTCACTTGTGTCACATCCATCCAATAGGTGTTGTATTATTTCATTCTGGACTAAAGTGGTGGACATCTGAAGAGAAGCGGATTCATTTCAACATTCAGTGACCTTGTTCGTTTCTTTTAATGTGTGACATCAGCCTGCCTGGGTGCTTAGTGTGTGTTGTCCCTGCTAAATAAATGAATAAAGTAAAGAACACAGGAGAGCTGCAGTAAAATATTTAGACTTCAATTATTTTATATGTTTATACGCTTCAGTCACGTGTGTTTTGTAACCTTTATGCTTTAGGCTCTATGTGGTGCCAAGGTGAGAGAGAGCTGAGATAAAGGTGTATATTCTGTGTTAATGAGCGAAGATGTTTGAAATGTGGACATGAAATGCAGCGTCCAGCCTGTATTGAATTCACCCTACGTGGATTTAATCAAAAACTCACATCATGGCATTCAAATTGATGCTTTAAAGCTTTAATGCAGAGAAGAGTTGAACAAACGTCAACACAGGAGAGAAGTCGTAAAGAGGAATTGTGGGTCGCCAGGTGAGGAGAGCAGTCAGCTGCAGTTTAGGCCTCAGCGGAGGCTTCCTCGCCTCGGTGGATGTAGCCGTTGATGAAGCTCAGGTACTTGGACACTTCGGTGTAGACGCCGGGATTGTCTGGGAGACCACAACCGCTGGGACTCCCGTAACTCATGATGCCCGCCTGCACAAAGCCACTGCCTGCACGACACACCAGCGGGCCGCCATAATCCCCCTTCAGAAACACAAAAAACATACTCGTATATGTTTTTCCACCTCGTATTGTTCCTTATTATAACATGAAAAATGACAGATAAATACGGGAAACATCATTAGACTTTTAAACGTCACTATCAGTGATGAAAGAGGTTCTCAGATATTTCAATTACAAATATTCCATTACAAGAAATAAATCCTCCAAAATTGTATTTCAGTGTAAGTACAGAAGCCCCCCCCACCCCCTCACAACAACTCAATTCACATTTGAACTGATTTAAAAAAAGGAAAAACTCACTTCGCAGGCATCCTTTCCTCCAGCCATGTCCCCTGCACACATCATGTCAGAGGGCAGGCTAGGATACTTTGCCGCACACTCACTCTTAGGAATGATGGAAATCCTCAGCTGCTGAAGGGTTTCTGGATCTGGCAGTGGAACTACACACACACACACACACACACACACACACACACACACACACACAGCATTAGTGCAGAGGAGGAGGTGATATTTTCATGATGATGGGGTAAGATTTATGTTTGACAGACAGTAGGGTCCATGGCTACAGCAAGATTGATACCAGTCTGTCTGTGAGGTAAATGTGAAGCTACAGCCAGCTGCAGCTTTGCTTGGCTTAGCCTAAAGACTGGGAAAAGATGGCAACAGTTTGCCTGGCTCTGTTCAAAGGGAACAACCTACCAGCATGGCTAAGGATCACTAATTAACACCTTCAATCTACTTCACTGTGATGTTTGAGCCTCAGTGTGCAGAAACGATGTATCTGCAGAGTTTGTTTTCACATTCATCTGCTGAAGGAGGAGGTTTCCCTGAGCTCTCCTGGAATCTCTGAATCTCTTAGAGGAAAATCGAGGTGCAGTATTTCATATGAAGCTGGAGTCATCTTGTGCGTGGCAGTTGAAATTTTGAAACGAAAAATATTTATGCATTCGTGGATCCTGGGTTTTATTCAGTTATATCATCTGGACTACTTACCACCGTCCCTAATGCTCCCCCAGCCGGTGATCCAACACTCAGAGGATGGACTGAAGATGGCGTTGATGCTGGGCAGATTCACTGAGGCGACGTGCTGTGAGAATTTCAGCTTTTTATCCAGCTGAACCAGAGCGATGTCGTTCACGAAGCCAGTGCTCAGGGCTTTGTACTGATGGTGAGAGATGACACGGATGATGCCCCTGTAACGAACAGCCCCGTGCTGCAGGTTGTGTGCGCCGACCCAGACCGCTGATCGGGACTGATCAGGCTCACGCCGCCTGGCAACGGAAACGCACACATATTTCTCCATTTCAAGATTTATTTACTGATGAGGAACTACATAGAGACATTCATTAGTTTTGTTGTTATATCATTTTCAAAGATATATTGACAATGAGTTAATTTCTAACTAATGTGCTATAATAGCTAGAGGAAACTTATTGAATTCCCTGAAAGACTTAATACAGTCTATACAGTTATATATACAGTAATATATACACAGTTAATCTATACAGTTAATATATAAAAGGCAAGCTGTCCCACTAAACCTTAGAAAAAAGGATTCATGAGTAAATTAAGAGGAGCTGCAACATTTCACTTAAACCTGATTGCTGTGAATGAGTTATTGTCATAGTGGGCCCCCAGTGTATATATGCTAACCCACACATTTATGCCAATATTTATTTCCCCTTATGCTCCATTAAAGGCATTATACTGGTCCTTTTCACCTAGATGCCCAACACTCAACGGTCTGCCACAGAAGATGATTAGCCTCATGTGAAAGACGGCTTTATAATTATGAAAACGCAGACAAACACTTACTTGTCCCAGCAATTTGCAGCGGTCAGCACCCACTCATCGCTGAGGATGGTGCCACCGCAGCGCCACTTCTGGATGCCATTAGATGTGATGTTGAGGTGGACCATCCAGGGCCATCTGCCTTTTGGAGCATCCTGCCCTCCGATGATGAAGCTCCTCACATCAGCCCCAAGCAAACCTAAACCAGCAATAATCAAACTTAATAAAAGCTGTGATATCGGTGCCCTGTGCAGGTTTTTTTATGAATGTGTCCCCTGTTTTATTTGTGTTTTGCACACAAGTAATCCAACCAATGGTCTCACTGTTCCACTGATCTCCAGGTGGCGGTAACATGCCAAGACATACACCAATGCATTGCTGTATGCATCAAACAAAAAAATATTTGATCTGATAATGAAGAGAATGCATTCACTCGATTTGTTACAGCCCTATAAACACTGAAGTGTAAAAATGCTTGTGTGCTGGACTACTCCTTGGCTAGTAGTAGTGTTTTCCAAAAGTATTTTTGCGATTGCGATGCTTTCAGGCAAGCCTATTTTTACAATGTGACGTTTTTTACCCTTAAGTTTTTGCACAGATTAGACCAATGATATATAACATATTAATTAGTCAACTTTAAAGATGCTGGCTGGTAGATTTAGTTACCTATGGACAAAGCCAGGCTATAGCTGTTTCCACCATCTCCAGTCTTTGTACAAAACTAAGCTATTTGGCTGCTGCTGTGGCTTCATATTCACTGTACAGACATGAAAGTGGTGTCAAACTTCTAATCAAATTCTTAGAATTAAAGTGTATAGGTCAAACTTGTTTTTTAAATCTGCTACAGAAACACTAAGGCTTTTGAACTCAGAGATCAAACCAAAACATGAGCTCATCACCATTAGTCAGAGAAATACCAATATCATAAACATCATTCATAAGTATGGAACAATTTTACTGGTTTTGTCATAAAAGATCCATGACATTAATAGCTTGTCTTAAAATGATATCTCAGTCTATCAAGGTAAATCAGATTCTTACTCGTAAGAATTGGTAAATGAACCTCTAAAAAGTGAACACAGATAAATCACCACAGAATAATGTTTCACCTCCAGCGTAGCAGATCAGGACCAGCACAGTGAGAAGTTTGCAGGAAGCCATGGCTGTGACAAAGTGAAGCACGAGCTGTACTGCTTTATATATCCTGAGGAAATTCTTATCAGGCACCATCGACCGTCCCTCTCCTCTCAAAGCAGGAAAAGTACATTTACTCTGTGAAGTACACTTTTAAGATACTGGTACTCTATTTGAGTATTTCCACTTGATAAAGCTTTCTGCTTTTGCTCGACAGAAATATTACACTCTATCTATCTATCTATCTATCTATCTGTCTGTCTGTCTGTCTGTCTATCTATCTATCTATCTATCTATCTATCTATCTATCTATCTATCTATCTATCTATCTATCTATCTATCTATCTATCTATCTATCTATAGTGGTCTATAGTTGTCAGCATATAAATGAATAAACAGTGATGCCCTTGTCCTTTATAATGCATGTGTTTCTACATGCATGGGAAAGAACTGGATCACAGCTCCTATAAAGCCAGAAAAAAGTGATTGTGATGATGAAGAAAGTAATTTAAATATATTGCTTTGTGATTTTAGAAAATACTATAATTTGTCTGAGAATAATTACCGTGAAATGTTCGTTTCCTAAACAAGCGTCACCGAACCGGAACCCTCAGAGCTGGTTGATGTTTCCGCGGGGACTTATTTTCATGAAATATCGCCTTTCATGTGACGTTGTTGAAGTTTTTGAACGTCCGTGAGAGATTCAAGCTAAATTCACAGAAGTAACAGCTCGCTGTCAGTGATGAACCTGCCGCCGGTGTGTGGGGGGGCTCACTGGGCTGTTTAGCAGCCGGTGGACGATGTACCGTGAGTTTGAATAGTTCCAACTGTTAGCTAGTGAGCTAGCTCAGCTCGCTTCAATTCATTAGCAAACATGGAGAGGACAGCCAGCATCAACGCAGACCCAGCTCAGCGCTTTGACATTAGTGGTGGGTCAGTGTTTGACTCAGAAATATCAAATTACGAAATATATTAATTATGTGAGTCTCTAAACGTGTGTGTTCATCTATTTCTAGGTCCATGCGCACAATGGCGCAACTGTATTGGATTTGGGTGAGTTTTAAACAAGCTGAAATTCTAGTTCGCCAAAGACAAATACAACTTAAACCGAGAAATACAATCACAACTACATTTAAAGTGCTAGAAGATTAGGTGACGAATGCTAATACACTGATACTTTAGATATATGCTGAAATGGTTGTCAGACTAAAGTCAAGACTAGTGGAGCCCACAGCTTCCTCATGTGGGCAGTATAATCCTCCACCGTCATACAGACAGAGGGAACAGAAACCCCCTGTGTGATGCTAGCTGTCTCCCTGCAGCCCTATGACAGCTTACCCAGTTATTTGGGGAAAAGTTCTTGTGCAGACAGTTAGTCATCTTTGGAGAAACCTCTCAGCCAGTGGCCCAGTGGTTTGTTACTGACGATCTGACCCTGTTTTCAGTGTCTAATCTACCCCCCTCTCCTGTTGACCTCCTCAGGATTCTTGGGTTGTGCAACAACTTTGCTTATGTGATAATGCTGAGTGGTGCCCATGACATCCTCAAAAAACAGGACACCAAAAACGCCACAGCATCTGTAAGATCACAAATTTTCAAGGACTTTCTATAGATCTAAAGCTGTAAAACGTAGTCAGTTTTTTAAAATTTTTTTTTTACCTTTTATCTCTATAGGCTTCAGTCACATTAGCTGCGGATTTCCATGGTGGGAACAGCAGCAACAGCAGCCGCTATGACTGCAACCCTATCTCTACTGCGGTAAATGGAGACTCCATACACAACACGGAAAAATGTTCTCCTGTTTGCATGTTGATGAATTGATTGATTGATTGATTGATTGATTGCTTGATGAAAGTTTCTCTCTCTGAGATTGGGTGAAAAGCAAAATGGTAAACAGGTTCTGAAACTAATATGAAAGTAAAACTAGAATTGAAAATACCATACCTGTACTTGCACAGCGTTATGAGGCTAAATGACACATGACACCACTTTTTGAACCGCTGCTTAAGGCAACTGTAAAAAATACTCCGCACACATGTGGAAATACTTTTCTTTCATTACTAATTGGCATATAATATCTACTGATTTAAAAGAGGACCCCACACTCTTCAGGGACAAACTTTTGGTCTGTGTTTCTCCTCAGGCTGTTCTGTTAGCCGACATCCTCCCTACGCTCATCATCAAAGTGTTTGCCCCCTTTGTGATCCACAAAGTGCCTTATGGGTAAGACAATTGTTATCACTTGTAAACTAATCCGTTAAAAATCAAGACTGATGATTTACAAAAACACTGATTATTTAAATAAGAACAGCAGATTTCAATCCACAGCCAATAATAAGAGTAGTGGTTCACCCAAATAACAGAAAGCAGATTTTCTCACTTTCCACACAGACGGTTTTCCCTGCAGGTTAAAGCCACTCCATGTTTTAAGGCCTTTATATCAGACATATGACTTTATTACAAGTATACCCTGTTAATGCAAACAACACTTCTTCCATGTTCACCTGTCATCTTGATAAAGTTAGCAAAATGTTAGCATCATTTAGATTCACCAGTTCTATTAGTGCTCAACACTTCATTGGTAAAACAGATGTTTGTGTGTCCTCCAGCTGCCCAGTAGCCACAATGCCCCCCTTTCCTGGTGGGCCTTCAGTATTCAGTTTCATGGATGGTTATTATAATACGGGTAGTTTCATCCTTCTGCTGTTTATAGTATTTGAAATTGTCCATTTTTAAGATTACTTATTTTATTTGTCTTTACATTACTCACAGGACAGTCACTTTACGTGGCTTGTATACAATGCAGTCAGTAATTGGACAGTGACTTGTTAATGGTGTAGAAAGAATGTCGTACAGATAACTATATGCCACTTTAATGGTTTTTACCACATAGATATTGTGCCGTATTGTAATTTCCTGCCTAATCCCTGTTTTTCTAGATTCCGAGTGTTGTTCTGTGCCTTGATGGCGGCAGCAAGTTTCCTCCTTGTGTCCTTCTCCTCAGCTGTGTGGATGAGCATTTTAGGTAAAGCCGCCACTTTTTTTTTTTTTTTTTTTTTTTTAACAGTGCTATTATTCATTTTAGTTTTTATCAGCTTTTATCATCATTGGTGGTGGATGTGATGGTGGATAAGATACAGCTCAGCGTCTTTTGCCTCGGTTCCATTTCCTGTCAACTTATCTCTGTGCAGTTATTTCACAGAAATATGAGACCATTTTAATCATTTCATGGCCTGCTGCTGGTAATATTTCTCACCATGCAGATTCCAGTAAAGCAAAAAGGATATGGCAGACATTTGTGCTCTATCAAGCTACTCACTCAGTGGGTCACTGAACATAGACCCTGCAGGGCTCCCCCCGACCCAGTGAGCCCAGGCCCCTGGTTGGACAGGGCCCCAGTAACCCTCTAGGAGGCCCTGGAAATGTTTGTATTCATCTGTAAATGCACTGAGTGAGCTGATGACCTGACCACCTTAACATAAATACGTTTATAGTATGAGTTGTACAAAAGGCAAACGTGGAATTAGTAAAATGAATGTACCTGCAATGAAAGTGAGCCAGCATGCACAATTCTTGAGCCCTTGAACTGGCACAGTTAAATGGAATGCAGCCATTATTAACGATCTTAGATGCAGACAAAGGCCAGAGATATTACAGTTGCTGACTGGACTGTGGCAAGAATTTGAGGATTTGAGGACGGGACACAACTTTACTGTTTCCCATCCAGCGGTTCAGTTCCAGTTATTGCAGCTCATCAGTAAGTAACTGTCACCATGGTGAGTGACCTTTCTACCTCTGTGCTTCTAGGAGTAATCTTTGCCAGCATCAGCTCTGGACTGGGAGAACTGTCCTTCCTCTCTCTCACAGTCTTCTTCAGCAGGTAAACACTTCCTTCCATTTCCCTCTAATCCATATTAACTGAGATGAGGTAACAAGGTCCAAACTCAACTTGGAACTGTAAGTGTGTAGTACACTCTTTAATTCTGACCATTAGACTCTAACAGTAGGACATTATGGAATACTGCATATAGTAAATAGGAAGGCTCGTTGTTAAAAGGTATTTTTTTACAGGTTTTACTGCAAATTGCAAATGTACTTCTAGACATTTCCAATTCTTCTTTTAATGTTCAGACAAAGTTTTGTTATTGCTTTCCGATGCAGCTGTGTGGAAGCCTATTTCTGCCAGAAAAGAAATAAAATAGAAAAAATGTGAAGAATTACATACATACAAATAATTAAGTTAAAAAAAAAAAAAAAAAGTGGTACACCAAATCATATCAAAGACTTTATTGTCACATGCTCAGCAGTTACATGAAGCAATCACTGGCAGAGAAATTCTTGTGTCTCTGGTTCCCGGTAACACTGCTAACAGTATCATTAAAGAAAAACACACCAGCAAGTAGGTAATATAAAATAAGGTATATACAACAAAACAAAAAATAATAATAAATAAAATAAAATAAAATGTACAGCTAAATAGATAATAGATAAATAGAGGTGCAAAATTGTTTGTGCAGATTATGGGCAGTTTAAAAGTCTTATGGCCTGGGGGATGAAACTGTCTCTGAGCCTGCTGGTGCGGGCTCGGATGCTGCGGTACCGACAGCCAGGCGGCAGCAGGCAGAACAGTTTGTGGCTGGGGTGGTAAGAGTCCTTGATGATACTGGTGGCCTTCCTCCTACACCGCTGGGTGTAGAGGTCCTCCATGGATGGCAGCATCGTCCTGGTGATGTGCTGTGCAGTCTTCACCACCCTCTGTAGAGCCTTACGGTTGAGGGTGGTGCAACTGCCGTGCCAGGAGGTGATGCAGCCAGTCAGGATACTCTCAATGGTGCACCTGTAGAAGCTGCAGAGTTTCCTGGAGTCCACGTTGAGCCTCCGCAGCCTGCGGAGGAAGCATGCGTCAAGCCTTGTCTATTGTAGTTTAAGGTAATGCGTAGACTACACTTACGCAGAGGGAGACCATGGAAGATGTTCCCAGGACTAGATATGATCTACTCAGGCTGTCATCAGGGTGAAACCATTCTTAACCATTTGTTTTGGAGCTGCCCAGATCTTGTATCACGCTTAAATATTCTCTAATATCTTTAGTAAAGAGACGCACAGGAATCACATTATTGGGAGTAGCTCCTGAAAGGTTTGCGCTGACAGGCACACAGTGTGATGCTGGATTGGCACAGTGCTTGGTGCTGCCTTGGATTTCTGTCAAACCACCAGTACACTGTAAATGGGTGGAAAGTGTTGTGGCACATCTCAGCCTGAAAAACGTAGATACTCCATTAGAGGCGCAGTGAAGATGTTTGTTTTTTTTAAAGTCTGGAACATTTCTACATCGAATAAAATGTCCTGAGATCGTGTGGAAGTTTTCTTTTTGTATTGAGAGTGTTGTTTTTTCTCTCTTTTTTGGATTTGCTCCGTTTTGTTCTAGTATGTGTACGCTCATCCATTTGATCTATAGAGGACTCCAACATTAAAAAACATCTCATTATAACAAACGTGATAATAAGCTACAATTCCTACTTTTTATGTTAAAACAAAAAAAGTCAGATCATTTAATTTCTTCCCATTTGAATTCATCAAGACCTCCAAGAACTCCTTTTCTTTTGTTTTCCAAGTGGAAATTGGCTTTGCTGTGATCAGATGCCCTTTTAAAGACAGAAGAATCTGACATGCTTGATTTCAGAGCTGTGTTCGTGAACCCTGTGTTTTCTGGCCCTTGAATCTGATCCAATAATGAGACTATAGTTGAAACTAATCTCAAACACGCTTCAAATGTAATTATAATATTGCCCTGTCAAAAACTCAAGTTGCATGTATGTGTGTATCTCTCATGTCATTGAATACACTGTGTGTCTCCTATCAAATAGACAGTAAACACTGTTCTTCCCCTTCTGCCTCAGTAATGTACTGACAGGCTGGTGCTCAGGTACTGGTGTAGCTGGTGTTGGGGGGGCCGTCCTCTACGCAAGCCTCACCCAATTTGGCCTGTCGCCCCAGATTACACTTCTCATCATGCTGGTGGTGCCGTTTGCGATGTTGATTTGGTGAGTGTGGAAGTACAGCACTCAGCTCTGCATTTGTTACTATTCGTTCTGTATTTTAGAAGCACTGTCACTAGTGGCTACTCTTTCTAAACTTATAAGGGACATTTGTAGAACAATTACTATAATTTCTGGCTTTCAGACCTTGTCTTCTATCTTCTTAGATTTCTTGTGTTCATTCCCTCTCTTATGTCACTCATAAAACTCATGAAATCACTCTTCCTGGCTATTATTTGTTGCTTATTACCATCACCAGCTATTTCTTCCTGCTGGTTCCTCCACCTTCATTACCTCAGTGGAACAGCAGGAGGATGGAACATGCAGCTGTGGACTCAGAGGAGAGACGACGGCTGATGGACGAAGAGGAAGAGGAGCAGGAGAGATCAATGCCAGGTACATATCGCAAACTCAATGAAAAAGATGGACACTAGATTATTCTCTCATGGGCATTTGTGGCAATAACATGTCACAATGTTGTCCAGCATTGAGGATTCATTGCGTTTGGATGTGTGGTGCATGCTTGTACACAGTTTTTACTAACTCAATGTAAGCCACACTACAAATAATGATAAAAAGACATAATAAATAGATGTAATTAAAAATGAATTGACATTAAAATACAGTAAACAAATCCATCTAGTAAAAGCAAGACGTTCAGAAATGGACCTGTACATACATTTTGTTGCTCGGTGACTGAGTGGGCTAATCTGACTGCAGAGTTTAACATTAGCTGCAGTTGTGCAATACATTCATTGAGAGGACATAAGAGTAGTGCATCACCTTCATCTAATCGGATGATAATGAAAGCACGAGTTTTGTATTGGTGGGAAAAAGTTCTAACTTGATTTTGACTGTGGAGGTCAGATAACCTCAGTATCTTGGTTTGGCTGGAGGAGTGTTTCATTCAGATATGAATGTCTGTCTATGTGCAGGAAGAGATAAAGCTTAATGGTGGGAGACTCATGTGATAGTTATCCCCTGTGTGAAAAGTGATACCTAAGTTTTGTATTATGCACCCTGTGCAGAATTAGGAATCGAGCATTATTCATATTTTATATATTCAGTTTTCTTTTATGCTGATATTGCTAAGTTGTTAGCAAACAGTTGCCTGTTTACTCATTCAGTAGTTATGGAGCAACATGACCACTCATTTGGAGTCGTCTTTGCATTACCTGATGAATATAAGTCCAATATTCATGCTCCTTTCAGTTCTGCTTTCGTTCTCTACCAACTCCTGAGAGAAACGTGTAGCTAGTAGAGTGATGACAGTGAATCCAGCAGCATCTGCAGAGCTTGGGCTAATTCTCTGTGGCTTTGTCACTACGAGGGACACTTTAGAGCTGCTTTAAATAGCACTAATTCAGTCCAGCTGATGTGATGGGTCCAGGTCAGGTCCTCGCTGACGTGAACCCTGAGGAACCTGAAGCTGCTGAGTCTCTCCACCATAGTTTCATTGATTGGGATGGGGGCCTGTCCTCCTTATTGCTTCCTTTTAATCCACAATCAGCTCCTTTGATCTGCATTAGGTTGAGATGGAGGTTGCTATCTTGGCACCAAGATGTAAGGGTTCATGGTGGTGTTGGAGCTGTGAGTGGCCACACAGACGTGCATAAACGGGGAGTACAGGAGAGGTCTGAGCACGCAGCCCAGAAGGGTACCGGTGTTGAGAGTCAGGTGGTGCCTATCTGGATCTATCAGGATCCTGCTGCTCATGGCAGTGATGGGCCCTAGGTCTTTGACTTTGAAGAAGAGCTCAATCGTATAGAATACTGAACTATAGTTGATTGACAGCATTGTCACATACTCCATGTCTTTGCCATGTTTCACACATCTTGTGTGTGTGTTAATATGGAGCTGGAGTCAGGACATGGTTAGCCTATCTTAGCATGAAGACTGGAAGCAGGGAGAAATGGCTAGCCTGGCTGTGTCCAAAGTGGGAAAAATGCAGCCACTACCACCTATGAAGCTTAGTAAGTAACCTGTTGTTTTAATTGTGGTTTTGGGGGAGATGCATGCTGGATGCATTGGCCTTTTGTTGATGAGCAGCAGCCAACAGCACAATGACTGTGTGCAGCTTCCTAAAGTAGTGCTGTCACAGTGAGGTTGCCAGATTTGATTCATTGTGCCTAAATGGGGACTTAAACCTTTTGCTCACTGACTATATCTGGCAACCTGCGATATAGCCAAAGATGCCACACAATTGTTCTGGGCAGATGGATAAACGGTGTAAATTGTAAATAAATAGCTCCAACACACAACTTCCACTAAGAAAATGTTCCTTTAGCTTTGTTTTGTCACATAGAAAATGCTTATGTGTGAGAGATGCTTGTAGGTGTATTTATTTTTCACATCAGGCAGAGTTAGGCGAACTGTTTCCCACTCCCTGCAGTCCTTATGCTAAGCTATGCTAACCATGTCCATACTCCAGCTCTTGACTTTAGCTCACAGACATGTATGCCACAAGGATTGGATGATCGATTTGAATAAAGTGTCATTTTGAAGTACTGCTGTTGGTTTTTTTTTTTTTTTTTAAATAACTGCACATGTTCTCTCCCCCTTGATTGTGACAGAGGACGTGACCACTGGACCTCTCACCTTCACAGAGAAAATGCATGTAATCAGAGTAAGTGTACTTTTTACTTTACCTCAGACTTGAGTGTTTGTCTGGTTACACTGATATTCATCCTGATCACTGTGAGCAGGGCTTGCTGAAGTTTGTGCTTCCCCTTGGGCTGGTCTACTTTGCTGAGTATTTCATCAACCAGGGCTTGGTAAGTTCTCAGCTGCCCTCTTGCATCGCATTCATCTCACTGCTTGCTGTCTAGCCAAACCAAACTTCCCCTTTGTAGGCTTTATGGAGATATGAGATGCAATGTTCATGTATTTGGAGGACACTGAAACATTTCCAAATATATCAAGTTTAGCAATAATATGTTATAATAATGTTTTCTTTTTCTAGATGGAACTCTTGTATTTCCCCAACTTCTTCCTGTCCCATGCACAGCAGTATCGCTGGTCCGTTAACCTCACTACAATATTGCTCTATTTACATTGTCAAAGGAGGAAGACTTCAGGTCGGTTATTAATTGTGTGTGTGCTCAGGTACCAGATGCTGTACCAGGTTGGTGTGTTTGTGTCTCGATCCTCTCTGTGCTGTGTGAAAATCAGGAAACTGTGGGCTCTCTCTTTGCTGCAGGTGAGAAAAAAAGTGTATGTTTTGGTAGTATAGTAGCAGCAGTTGTATAGTTAAAATGTTATTACATTATTTCCACTGTTCTATTGATATCACATAATTAATTAGTGACAGAGCAGAATGCTTTCTTCCTTCCTTCCACTTAACAGATGGACTGGAGCTGTTTGTCTCTCTCCTTTCCTGTCTTTTAATGTGCAGTGATATTTCATATGTGTAGATTTCTTGTATTTTTGAGTTCTAAGCTCAGTGCTTTAGGGCCACTGGATTTACTATGTTTAGCTCATGTTCAGCTTGATATTTGTACTGAATTCACTGTTACAAATACAGTGCTACTATGACAGTTCTTGTGTGTTCATTTAATGGTACAATTACATATTCGTTACATGTTGATTCCACAGTTGTTGCAGTATCATACACCAACTATACAACTCAATCCATTAATAAAAAAGAGCCAGAACAGTGATCAGCGTTCAGTTTTGTGTACTGACTGACACTTAGTGGTGAATGTCCAGCATGCACTAGCTTAAACCAGAAAACTGATCCCATGTCTACAACAACAACAGGTACAGTGATAACCCACAGAAAGAGACGTAACATAGCCAAATTGTTATTACAAAGATTAGCTGCAAAGCGTAGTTATTTCAGATTGCTTGCCTTTTGTGAAGGTGTCACGTTACTGTTAAGGTTCAACTTGTGAGTGCTGACCCATCTGTTTTTCTTCCTGTATGTCAAAGTGCTGATTGGCAGGCTCTGCCCTCCACTCTCTTCTCCACAGGTGGTCAATGCAGTGCTGCTCCTGTTCGCAGTGCGTTACCTGTTCCTGCCCAGCGCTTGGCTGGTGTTCGGTATTGTCCTCTATGAGGGTCTGTTGGGTGGAGCTGCGTATGCCAACACGTTCCACTTCATCAACAAGGAGGTAAGGCCAACTGTTCATGCAAACTCACCACTTCCTCAATATGCCATGATAACATCAGCATATTGTATATTTCTACAGCACTAAATCCACAAGTACTTGTTTTTAACCTGGTTTTAAGCTTGCACAAATAGCAATAAACTCTATTCTATTCTAAAGAGTCATGTCAAATTTACCGCTCTGCTAATCGAGGGGAGGAACATCTGCATGAGGTGTTTTAATCTTCGCAGATTAAATGTTTATTACTGAGGCAGAGGATACTGGTGTTGTATGTAAGTGCATTATATTGAAAAATGTTTTTAATATTTTGTCCATGGGCTCAAATATAAACATAAAGCAGAATTATCACCTTTGTGACGGTGTCAACATCAGGTGAAAGTGTACAG
The DNA here is from genome assembly GCF_042242105.1 of Pempheris klunzingeri. Classification (NCBI taxonomy): domain Eukaryota; kingdom Metazoa; phylum Chordata; class Actinopteri; order Acropomatiformes; family Pempheridae; genus Pempheris; species Pempheris klunzingeri. The sequence goes on from NC_092028.1 coordinate 7,495,218, forward strand.
TAAATATACATAGCCTGCTCTATGTATAGTCTGTGTTGTTTATCATTTTACATTAAAAGTCTACATTGTGTTCATCCTGGCATCTGTCTTTTGTATCACAGACTGAGGACAGACAGAAGGAGTTTGCCATGGGCGCTGCCAGTGTGGGAGACAGTATGGGCATAGCTCTGGCTGGACTCGTTGCTTTCTTCGTCCACAGATACTTCTGTTCCCTATGACCCAGCCCGCACACTGACCAGCACTCCGTGGGTGTCCTTCTTTAAACTGAAACAAGTTAGAGACATCTGACAAAAGGAGACTTAACTCCTACAGAATAATATTGACTCCCTATTCTGTATTCATTGCGGATTTCTAATTGGCACCACTAAGCCATTTGGAGGGAGTCGGGCTCCCTTACTAATTTACCAACATGTCGGGCCATGCTGTAAGCAGCCATGATCAGAACCTGTGACCCCATAACACAAGTAGAAAGACATGTTAAAAGCTTACCTCGGTTAATGTGTTTGCACAGTCTGCAGTAAGAGGAAAACTGATGTTGTCATAAGTGCAGAAAATGTCCATAGTTTGTTTTGCATTAGTTGCACACTAACCTTGATCATTTTTAAATTACATTTATGGTTTATTTTAACAGTGCTTACAGAATACAAGCATCTCTGAATGAGGACAGTGTAGAAAGAATAACTACTGTATCTTTATATTCTATTAATATTCTATAATCTCTCTCTCTCTCTCTCTCTCTATATATATATATATATATATATAAAAAAAAAAAAAAAGCCATAATGACATTTGGGTATTGTTCCCACAGTACTGGCACACAACTCACAAGCCCAGCCATTGTGTAGTGGCTGTTATAATCTCATTACAACATAATTTTTGGCTTAACACAGTTGACGTAATAGTAACAGAGTTACTTCTCTGCACAGAAGAGACTCGGCTGCATTGTTAAAAGGGAAGAAGTGGTCCAGTAGATAGCATTGTTTTTTTTCTGCCACCAGTCCTCTTAGAACCAGGCTGAAACAGGTTATATTGAAGCACCTGACATACTATATGTTCCTTAAAACATCTGATTGAAGTGACCAAAAATGTGTTTTTACTTTACTTCTACCAAAGATAACAAAGATCTTGTTTGAAAGGTTTTATATACAGTAACAGTGTCAGGAAATGTCCTGAGCTTTAAAATGCTCATTATTTGAAATTTGTATTTGTATGATTGAAAAGGTGTTTTGATTTTTGGGTATGCCAAAAAAACTACTGAATTATTGTAATGTAAGTTAACTTGGTTTAAAATGTGATTTTATCACATTATCAAAGAAGAGCCTTAATATACTTGGTACGTAATATTAATTAGAGCAATATTATAATATACACTGCCTGTTTTCTCTTACACATCATTTGCACATTCCTACTGACATTCTAACTAATATTTTTGATTTTTTTTTTTAATATTGTGCTGCTGCTGCTATTGTCATAAGTTTGTTAAAACTTGCGGATTATGTTTTTAAGCTTGTGATGTATACACCTCCAGAGGATTTTAAGTATCAAATTAAAGCTTAAAAATCGGACATGTACGTCATGTAAATTACAAGTGTTAAATGCATTTTGAAGTGCGTTTGGAAAATGTCATTGTCATCCAGTAGGAAAGTGTAACATGATCATTGCTTCTGGTCATTAGACATGACAAAGTGTGGGGTTTGTCCATGAGGTCACAGTATGTTTGATAGTATATATAGACCATCTGTTAGCTCTGGGTTAGGCTTTTCTATTTTCAGTCATGATTCATCTGCTTAGTGTTTTCTCAAATAACTGACTCATGGTTTGATTCATACAATGCAAGTAAACTGTGAAAATGGCTGTTACAGTGTTTTGCTTTCGTGTTGTTGACTAATAGTTGAGTTACATTGTTGCTGAAATGTGAATATACAGCAACGTTTGTGTTATGTTTCAGGGATTAAATACATATTTACATATAAAGTTACTCTGCTTTGAATTATCATTCATGATTTATATTTTCCAAAACAAATGTTCAATTTCCTTTAATAAAAATTCTTTAAATTCCATCTATTCCTTATTCTAAAAAAATCCTAAATCTGGGACTTTCCAAATACGTGTTCCCCTCTAACTGACTGTAAAGCCATGCTGGCTCTATGGTATTCAGTTGGGCTGTGGAAATGATCGCCATCACACTATTGTCCTCACGCTGAGCTCAGCCGCTCCGGGGCTGACGGGACTGAGCCATGCGCGTTCCCTACACCGGAAGTCACAGTCAAATGGTTAGTGTTCATGAGCACGGCAGGAGAGAACCGGCAAAGGCGATACCGGGGGAAGAAGAGGAGCCGGTGGACGGCGATAGACCCCACGATCCACGGAATGAAACATATTGATGTGTGTTTCTATCACCACTCGCGTAACGGTAATTACTCTAACCCGTGTTCCGTCGAATTCGTGGCGTCGCGTGAACAGTTTCTATATCTCTTGCTAGCATTAGCTAGCTTGCTCGCGAAATTAGCCGAGAAGCGCTAACCAGTATTGACGCCGTACCCCGATAGCCGTGGTTAGCCAGCTAACACACAGCTAACCTAGATACGTTTTATTCCAATTTCATTGGCACAACAAGTATGTGAAGCTGGTGGTTTACGTTGGCAGACATTGGCGTTAACCTTCAGTATAAATTCCCAAACAAAATGGTTGGCTAAGTTATCAAAGAATCAGTTGCTCGCTGACGTCTTTAGCGGTGATGTAAGCTAGAGTGCTAATGGTTAGCTTACTGTTAAGCGACGCCCATAGGCCTCACATTCCTTGACGAACAACGTCAGTTTTCTGTGGTGCAGTTTTTTTTCACCCGAATGCTGTGCAAATAAACGAATTACATAATGTGAGTTTACTACCATTTGAATTATTGTTATCGTTTAGTTAGGAGACAGTTTGATGACCTGGATCCAAGTTATCAAGCTGCAAACCTTAACTAAAAATGTTTTCCGATTACGTGAATGGTAATGCACTCTTTAGCTTTTTATTTAGACTGTTTAGTTGAATTGCTTTGCTGTCTCTCTCCCTCCACAGTTCCTTATCCTGAGCACTCACACACCAAGAGCCTGAAGTGTTGAAGAGCCCCGTCGATCAACGAGGAAGGGGATCTGTTGTGGCTGTCCGCTCCGCTTCCTGGGGAAGGAAAAGCCTGTTATTTTAGTGACCCCGGTGTGTGAGAAGAGGAGTGTGTGGCTGTAGTGTGTGAGCAGCTCTCCCTATGTGTGTCACAATGGGGGACATCAGTGACCTGGACCGACAGATAGAGCAGCTCAGACGCTGTGAGCTTATTAAGGAAAATGAAGTCAAAGCTCTGTGTGCCAAAGCCAGGTAATGGGAGAACTTTTACACAGTCACAATAAAACAAATGATAGTGATGCCAAATGTGTACAAGAGCGTTTCATTAGAGGTTTTGACTGAAGCTACGCACATCCATTGATCTGGGTAGCATAAAGCTAAGCTGTGACCTACATGGCCTGCTACACATAAATGATATGCAGCGTTACTGCGTATTAACCTTCATAGTAAAGTGTGACAAAATGTAGTTTGCTATAATAACCACATCCAGAGGCATTTAATGACTCCCCTTCATGTGTTGTACTCACTTCAATTATCTATATGAATAATCATGTGCTCTGGGCTATTACAGTATTTAGGAAATACTGAATAGGATGTACGTAGTGGTAGGTAGATATAATCAAGTAACTTAATGGACAGTGGTATATCGTTACTGCTTTAATTGTTTATATCAGTTTAAATTTGAATTGAATTTACTATTTTTTAATGTTCTCGAGGTTGATTAAAAGGCCATGTTGGCATATTTTGAACGGTTTGTCAATGGGCGTTGAAATGAAACCAGCTGTACAAAACAGTTTGTTGTAATGTCAGCTGTTGGCTCTGTTTGTCCTCTCTGTTGTGTGCTGGGTTGAAATGGAAGGGAGATGCACGACAAGTGCAAACAGTCTGTCAGTCCTCGGCTTGGTGGCATTCAAATGTTAAATTCACGCCTGTGTGTTCAACACCACTGGACACATGACTGCTAAACAAAAAAACCAATAGGGTTTAGTGGAACACAAAATCATCATTTAATATGCATTTGTATTTTTTAGAGAGATTCTGGTTGAAGAAAGCAATGTCCAGAGAGTAGACTCTCCTGTCACAGTAAGTAACATTTTCTATTGGCTCTTGTATGATCAGAATATGATGAAAATTGAATTAAAAGTAATACTTTTTCTCTTCTTTCCTCATAGGTATGTGGTGATATACACGGTCAGTTCTATGACTTGAAAGAGCTGTTTAGAGTAAGTTTCTTTTTCTTTGTACACACTGCTCATTACAGACTGAGGGCCCATGTCTACATAACATTCTTTTTTCTGAGCACCAGCGTCTTTTTGTCCAGAGCTTTATGACAGAACAGTCAGATCGTACCTATCACAAGATAGGAAAGAGCCAATCTGTAGGAGCACTGAGCAGATTAGTGGGAGCACTGAACTGACGATGCAACGATATTCACGTGTTTCATGTCACACGCCCACATCACTCTGCAGCTGTCAGTCTGAGTTGTGGCAGCAGGGACATCAACATTATTAAGCTCAGCTTTACAACGAGGGGAGTCATTGTTCAATTGGTGCGCAGGGTGAAAAAGTGATGTCACGTCGTTAATAAAAAGCAAAGGGGTGATGCTAGTCCATCATACAATGGGCGGAGGTCAGAGTGGTGATATATTGTCATAGAAACAAAACCCACTTGCAGCATTTTTTTTCTCTTGCTGCAAAAAGGGCTTGATCTCAGCATTCCCCAACACCCTGCCAGAAAAATGCTGTGTAGACATGGGTCCTTAGTCATCACATTTTTAATATGTCAGCATGTTGTGTTTTGAATTTGGTTTGTCGTGCTGGATAGAGTTGTACACATCCTGAATATTATCCAGTGCAATTTACTGATGCTGGACACAGATCCTAATATTTCTGGTGTGTTTTGTCCTCATTTTTCCTAGTATGATAATTGTGTTACAGTCCAGAGATGCAAACATTTTGAGTTCATTATAAGTTATACAAATATATTTAAATTAAGAGATTTGTGTTTCATAACTTTTTAGAGCTCCATCTGGAGACTTCTCTTTAGATCGAAAGAGCAGGCTCGAGGCACCGTCATGTGTGTGTGACCATGACAACAGCTGCAGTTCAGGCTGGCTTCGTAGTGAACTAGCATAGTGATTTAGAGATGAAAAGATGGAGAGGGTGAAAATGTTTCATGACAACCGTCTGGCTAGTTCATTGTGTCTGAGAGAGTGATCGCAAAGTTGCACTTATTCTGCTGCCATTCACGATTACAACATCAGTTTAAAGTCAAGACCAGCTGTATTGTTCAATACCTGACCACTTTCTCTTGTAATATGTAATCAGTATCAACAGCCTACCATATTATGCTTGCGAAGTATACCCAGCGCAGGAAAGTGAGGACCCCTCATGCATTTTGATGCTCTAAATGAAATCTCTCTAATGTTATGGATTGCAGTTTTGGAAATGACTCTAGTCCAGTGAATCTTCCATTTTAAATTCATCTTTGATTCAAAAAACCTTAACTGTGTCTCAGTGTAGGCGAAGGTGAAAAGACAGTATGTTATGCTAGATGTTACAAAGTTAAACACACCTTTCAATTTTCTCTTCAAAGTAGGTGAGATTCCTGCATTGAATTGTTAAAACCAACAATTTTATCTCCCCTAGTTGAACCCAGTTTTCTCTGTTCAGTGTTCACACCTTGTTGTAGCCCTAGCCTGTTTACATCCCTGACATGCTTTACTTCACCACAGCTGTTATTATAATGTCCAAGTACCATCAGCACTGCCCTGAAATGCGCACATATAGGTGCAAAAAGTGTTGCTGTGTTCATTTTAACTAGCACACTAGCTGCAGGTGGGCAGGCCTTTCACTGCTGCTGTTAATCATGATGAGACACTCAAGTGGCAGTGTCCACCCTGTTTGCTGGCTGCTGGATTACTGCTGCATTCAAATCACGTTGAAGTGAAACATTTGGACGTTTTTCAAATGAGTTTTATCACGAGTGCCCAAATCTTGGTGCAGATCTTGATAAATTGTGTGCAAGCTTCATGCTATTGTTCAGCTTGTTAATCCAGTCCCACTGAGAATGGTGGTGGCATTATTTAAGTGTTTACATACAGTTTGAAACTTCTTGTTTGTCATCTTTCCACAACAGGTTGGGGGCGATGTCCCAGAGACAAATTATCTCTTCATGGGTGACTTTGTGGACAGAGGCTTCTACAGTGTGGAGACGTTCCTTCTCCTGTTAGCTCTTAAGGTATGTGTTGCCCCCTAGCCGATACTGCGTGTTTTTAAAATGACATTCTCTCAGTTGGTTTTTGGCACACAGCACGAGAGGCAGCTGTGTGTGTTTTCAGGAAATTTCTATTCTATTTTCATATCTTTAATCTCCCGAGACCTGAAGAATACGTACAGGCCTTATGAAATCCCCTTGGCCTCATCTTTTTTCTCTCCTGCTGTGCTCTTCAGGTGCGTTATCCAGACAGGATAACCTTGATTCGGGGAAACCACGAGTCTCGGCAAATCACCCAGGTCTACGGTTTCTACGACGAGTGCCTCCGCAAGTACGGCTCAGTCACTGTTTGGAGATACTGCACTGAGATATTTGACTACCTGTCCCTCTCTGCTATCATTGATGGAAAGGTGAGACACGTCATGCAGGATTTGCTTCAAATTCGATAACAATGAAAATTCTTGCACTGAAGTCACTGAGACTGGACTGTTTCCATGGAGGTGTGGCCCCTTTAATAGCTAGTTGATTTACGTGTCAGTTTGTGGTATAACATTTAGCTTCCTCTCTCTGTCCCTCAGATTTTCTGTGTGCATGGGGGCTTGTCTCCTTCCATCCAGACACTGGACCAGATCCGGACCATTGACAGAAAACAGGAAGTGCCCCACGATGGGCCAATGTGTGACCTCCTGTGGTCAGACCCTGAAGGTATACAGGCATCCTGCCGAGCCTTTTAAACACTGCACTGTCAACCCACATGCTTCTGAATGAAGGGGAAACTGGCAGCAGTGTCAGGTTTTACCCTGATTCTACGTTTGAAGCAGACCTTCACCTTCTCTCCATCTTTTCACCTGACTGACCTTCTGTCCTTCAGACACCACAGGGTGGGGGGTGAGTCCCAGAGGAGCTGGCTACTTGTTTGGGAGCGACGTGGTGGCCCAGTTCAACGCTGCCAATGACATCCACATGATCTGTCGAGCACACCAGCTGGTCATGGAGGGCTACAAGTGGCACTTCAATGAGACAGTGCTCACTGTGTGGTCAGCACCCAACTACTGCTACAGGTAGGTCAAGTAAGATGTAGACAGCCCCTGTTTGAATCTCCATAGGGAGGTCACATTTGCAAACTCCAAAGATGGATCGCATTAGGTCAATATCAGTTTGCAGCAATTAGCCAAGTCCATTTGCCATTTGTTGGGATCTGAGTGCTGCCAAATCACCAATGACTTAGGCTGAATACTGTGCCTGAATGAATCCTCCATCCATATTGTACATCACACTGAGCTGGCTGTCATGAGAGGACTTTGTCTAGAAAACTCCCATGTGTTGCTTTACCCTCTTAATTTCTTTTCTGAAAGTCTGACCCTGTTCTCTCTCTCTCTCTCTCTCTCTGGACAATCAGATGTGGCAACGTGGCGGCCATCTTGGAGCTGGACGAGCATCTACAGCGCGAGTTCATCATATTCGAGGCAGCGCCGCAAGAGACCAGAGGCATCCCCTCCAAGAAGCCAGTAGCAGACTATTTCCTTTGAAGTCTTTGAGCAGACAGCCATGATGTGTCGAAAGCTCCAGTACCATTTCACACCAGCCACCCTCCACCCTGCTGCTGGACGGCTCTGTCAGCCTGAACTCAGAGCAGCAAACCTGCCAAACCTTGCGAAGCCTCGTTCAGCTTCAGCTTAAAGAGCCTGACAGAGCGGTCACTGTGAAAGGTGTAGGGGGCGAGGTGGATACTGGGCCCATGACTGTTGTCTCCTCAGCCTCCTTCCATCTCCATCTCTCTCTCTCTCTCTTTCTGTAGATATGACTCTCTCCCTCTCTGACTTAACTTCCACCACTCTAGTATTTTTTTTTTTCATGACAACCATTTTCATTTAGTTTTAGAAGTATTCGGAAGGAGTTAGATGTTTGTTTTTTTTCTTTTCAAAAATATGCAGATGATGGGAGTTTCACAGTTTTATCATTTTAAGGAATTCCTTCAGTGCATATGTCTTTTTGTTTTTGATTTTTGTATAATTGTTGCTGCCAGAATTAAATGCAAAATGACCTCCCCATACCCTTTTTGCTCTTATGTTTCTGTTTAACTGTCCTCTGTCATGTGTGTCACTATTTAACGTACACAGTGCTGCTGCTGCTGCTGCTGCTGCTCGGCACCTTCACAAATAAATACCAGAGATGTAACGACCGGCCATCAGGAGTCACAATATTCGCCATTGTTTTTTCTCTTAATTCCTTTTAATCTCCAAATCTCTGTAGGTCTGTCATTTTTGATATTGTGAGAATAAAGTTTTGTATCAATGCTGGTTGAGTTTTTTCAGGTGTGGTTTAATGGCACAAGCATGGTAACCATGGCTACATACAGACACTACTCAATAACTTAGTCAGGAAGATGCTTTCTTTTGTCATGTAAATGATCTGACTAGCTGATGTAAACTTGATTTGTCACCCTGAACCAGACTGAACTTGCTGATGAAAGAGTTTCATAACAATTTATTTTGAGCTCAGATTAAGAAGGTCTAAAGTGATTTTTCAGTGATTCACTGACTGGATAAGGAGAACAGACTGATCGTGTCCATTTTCTGGTTAAAGATTGGGAGGAATATCATGACTGGGCACCAGTGTTAAGGGCTGTAGTTCTTCCAGCACTGGCTGACTGTGGACCACTGAGCACGTGAGTATGACATGGAGACACAGCTGGAACGAGCCGCTCTCGCCTGACAAGTTTTAAGGCCCGTTTTTCAAGATCAGCCAAAACTTGAACCACCCCCTCCCACTTGTTCCAAAGTGAACTGGTGGCTAGAAGAAGGACAACACCCGGAAACACCGGCGATCCTTCATCGTCAGCATTTCTTCTTCGCGGGCCGGGGGCTGCCTGACGGACCGAACACAGCACAACAGGTGGGTTCAAACCTGCGATCGTTGTTTTTCAGCCGTTTTCTCTTCTGCCTGTACAATTCTAGTTCCCGCGGATGAATATTACAGCGTGAAGTGTTGGTAGGGAATTCCTGGAAGCTCATGAAAAGAGAAGTGACTTGTTCTGACACCAACCTGCCACTTACCCGTCAACCTCTCAGGTAATCACTTCACAGTGAGAGTTCTCTGCGGTCACCCCACGGGCTCCCGCCCCGCAGTTTGTGGTATTACACCGAATGTGGCTTTAACATTTTTGTACCAAACTTAACGAGGATAAGTCCAGCTTTAACTCTTTGTCGCCTGTGGAACTCGTGTTTGAATGCGCAGATAAACAGCGTGGCACTGGCGTGGGTTTGAAGCGTGTGTCTGTCTGTTTGACGGACTGTGCGCAGAACTCCTTTGAAAAAATATCACCGTCGGCATTTCTTTGCCTTTCCGCAAAAGTTGACGAGGCGAGCCATGCTTTTGAAACCATCTGGTGAAACTTGGAGACTTTCAGGTAAATTCGGCAAACAATTAATGTTACTAATATATTTCTCCGTTGCGAAATTCGTTAGTATTTGGTGATTTTTTTTCTTTTTCTTTGAAAGCTCCGCTTGTGTTGATGGGCCGTGAATGTTACATTCACTGTTCTTACTCCAGCACCTGTTTCATAGTCAGTGATACACAACTGAGGTCATGAACGGCTCATCAAACTGGGGGCGTCTTCCATTTCTCACTTCAAGTGAATGGAGATCTGAGATTTATTTCTGTGTGTGTGTGTTCGTGTGTGTGTGTGTGTGTGTGTGTGTGTTCGTGTGTGTGTTCGTGTGTGTGTTCGTGTGTGTGTGTGTGTGTGTGTGGGTGTGTTCGTGTGTGTGTGTGTGTGTGTGTGTGTTCGTGTGTTCCAGGTGAGAGGATGGACACCCAGAGCCAGGTTGTGGACAGGTTGCGTTCAGCCTTTCAGTCGGGCATCACCATACCGGAGCAGTTCCGCCGAGCTCAGCTGACCAAGCTTGTGTCCATGATCAAAGACAACGAGGAGCTGATTTTACATGCACTGCACAAAGACCTGGCAAAGGTACAAGACACTGCTTCCTCAGCAAACTTGACTTCACACACTAAACATTTAGTTTATTTATTCAACAGTAACAAACGTATTATTTAATTTGCACATTTTTGGTGCAGAGACAGCACATTCATGCACACGTGCAGGCTGTTTCGAAGCACATTATCATTTGTTTGTCTGCTACAATTCAGTAAACACCACCTTCCCCTTCCTATTGCTCTGCTCACACGTCAGCCAAAATTTGAGGCCGTCCTGTCGGAGCTCGATATGGTGACCAATGAGCTGCACCATGCCATCGCCAACTTCACAGGCTGGATGAAGCCGGAGTACGTCAGCAAGAGCCTGGTGGGTATAACAATGATTTATTAATGCTTGGTGCTGCACATACTTGTCTGTACACTATAGGGCTCAACGTGATCTTTACTATTAAGTCTATCATAAGATATTAGTGATGTTTAAAATCAGTGGAGTTGCTCTTTAAAGCAAATGTTTGTATTTAAAAAGAAGAGCCAAGCTAATAATTGGTATTTTTAACATTTCCAGGCCACCAAGTTCGATGACTGTTTTATCCGGAGGGAACCATTAGGAGTTGTGTTAATCATTGGGGCGTGGAACTACCCCCTGCAGCTCCTTCTCTTACCCATGGTTGGAGCCATTGCTGCAGGTATCATCCACAATATACAGTATACGTACTTAAAGCTGCACTACTCTCATATTAAAGGGGTTACTATAGTAAGGTATCTAGAGAATAATGACCCACTCTGCAGCACCCTCCAGGTCGGTGGAGCTTTTAGCCTCACTTAGCTCTGTTTTGGATATCCAGCTTGTTTTCAGCAGCATATCTGATAAACCAACTGCACACTGTGTGCCGCCAAATGGCAGTCGGATCCTGTTAAGTCAGAGACTAAATGAAGACAAAACCGATGCTGTAAAAACGTTGACATGTAATCACAGTTTCTGTTGGTATTGCAAATCTGTTAGCAAATAGTTGCCTATTTCCACATCCAGCAGTTGTGTAGTAACACAATCCTTCATTTGGAGTCATGTTTATGTGCACCGGAAGAAAGCCCTGTATCCATACTGCTTTTTGCTCTATTTTTGGTCTCTACCAACTCTTGCGGGGGAATATCAGGTTCTTTAACTTCTGCATGTTCACAAATCCCGGAGTTGGTGTTAATTCTCGCAATGTGCGACACTTTCTCATACAAGTAGTCATGCAGCTCATTGTCAACATAGAATATTTTGGCGCAGCTTTAAGCCGCAAAGTTTGCCGATCTGATGCGTGGCTGACTTTATCTGAAAAATATGCTGACAATGATTTGGTTGTATTGGTCAGTGGAGAGTCCAGCTGCATAAATGTTAAGGGTTTGGTAAACACACAAGCAGACAAGCTGTCTGCTCAAACCTAGAAGATAAATGATCAAAGATTAGGGTTGGAATGTGGCCCTGGTGGCTTGTGATAAAGGCTGCTTGCACAGCTGAGTATCACGTGTCCGACGACTTGTTGTACAGCAGACTTTACTTAAAGCTAGTAGGGGCTTACACCACTTCCAGATCCTGTATAATTAAATGTAGTTGGTTTTCTTAAATCACCATTGAATCGGCAGCTCTGCTCCAGTTCAAGATGTCAACATGCCGAGGTTGGATGGCTAAATTTAGGCTTAAATCAGCAATAACTGAGCTCTTGAAACATGTGCAAACATAACCTCAGTCTCAAATCAGTCGCTGCTGTCTTTACTGACTGGGTGATGTTGGTGTGTTCTACCAGGAAACTGTGTGGTCATCAAGCCTTCAGAGGTGAGCGCCGCCACAGACGCTCTGATAGCGGAGCTCATCCCCAAATATTTGTCTCAGGTAAAGCAGCATCAAGTTTTTTCCCCCTTTTTTTAATAGCAGGTTGTCTCTTTTTGTCTCTTCTTAAACATACACATTCAGTTTGAATCCAAACCTTTGATAAAAACTGTAACTAAGATATGTGCTCAGTGGTACAATTCCCAGCTGTGCGTTCTGGTGGACGAGCTGTTCCTGCTGTGTTTCACTGTATTCTAACGTAGCACATGGAGACACTGGTGTGTGTGTGTGATAAGGTCGAGCTTGGCACAGTGAATCTGACGCTACGACGGACTCTCATTGTGGCAGGACTGTTGTGCAGTTGTTCGTGGTGGAGCAGAGGAGACCAAGGCACTGCTGCAGAATCGCTTTGACCACATTTTCTACACAGGTAAAAGTCAGATTGCTGCTTGTCACAGTAGTGATATGTGTACGGTATGTTGCCCGTTACACTGACATCCAGACCAGAGTATCAGGAGTCTGTCTTCTCACTCATCAGTCTACTAGTTATAGATTTAGGGACTGACAGAAGTTAGACATTTATACAGCTCTGTCTTTCAGGTTCTCAGACCGTGGCACGCAGCATCCTGCAGGCAGCCTCCGTCCACTTGACCCCAGTGACCTTGGAGCTGGGCGGCAAGTGTCCGTGCATCATATATGGGCGGGTGAACATAGCAGCCGCTGCTCGCCGCTTGGTGTGGGCCAAGTATTTTAACGCCGGCCAGAGCTGCGTGGCCCCGGACTATGTGCTGTGCACTCCGGACATTCTGGAAGCCCTGTTACCCGCGGTGCGCAAGGCCCTGCTGGATTTCTATGGTGAAGAGCCTCAGACCTGTCCCGACCTCTCCCGCATCGTAACCCCCCGACACTGGTCTCGACTGATGGAACTGCTTGGGAAGTCCAGCGGCAAAGTTGTTGTAGGAGGCGAGAGCAATGAGGAGGACAGATACATTGGTGGGTTAAGATCATACATGGGGAAAGATTTGAACAGTTTTCCTAAAATGATGTCGGCTGCAGAAGTCTGCATTTCAACTGAACTCTACGGCGTTAAACCTCAGTGTTCGTAGCAGGCGGAACTTAAAACTACTATGTTCTCTAATATTATTGAGGTGATTTCTACAAGACATAGCAGCTGGGGCAGTAATTCCCTCTCCTGAATATTTTGGTTCTCACAGCACAATACAGTCATATTTAATGAGGAAAAGTGTCTGTGAAGTTGTGATACTCACACATTCGAATGTTCTATGCCACTGTGCTGTCTCTAGCTCCCACGGTGGTGGTGGATGTAGCTGAAAACGATGCTCTAATGGAGGAGGAGATTTTCGGCCCCATCCTGCCCATCCTCACTATTGATTCTCTGGAGCAAGCCGTTGACTTGGTCAACCGCAAAGAGAAGCCACTGGCCCTCTACGTGTTCTCTGATGAATCCTCTGTAAGAACTCCACACGTCCTCGACCTCCCACGTCACAGCTGCAGACACGTTGTCTCGTATTTGACGCTGCTGTCCTTCCTGTTTTTGCAGGTGGTTAACACGGTGCTTGAAACGACCAACAGCGGGGGGTTCTGCTCTAATGACGGGATCATCCACATGACCCTGCCCAGTCTGCCCTTTGGGGGCGTAGGTAGGTGTGACCCTTGTCCAAAGCTTCTCCCACTGATTATTCAGATAGTATTCAGCTATCTGACTACAGGTTGACCCTTCACCTCAGAAAGACACATGCTAGACTTTTGACTTCCTACTTTATACTTCCGAGTTTATGGCTAAAGCTGGGGCAATGGGCAATTAGCAACAGAAATAAAAACAAACTTGGAAAGTTAGAACAAAAGCTTTTGAATCAGCAGGTGCACAGATTCAGCTGAATATACTCCAAAGATGTGTAGATAAGTAAAAAACTGATCCTAAATAACCTGGCTGAAACTGTTAACTTTGACTATACTCCTGGTGTGAATGGTTATTTTAAAGAAACTTCAGGTATTTTAGGATGTGGCTTTCATATAAAATGATTAAAAAACTTCTGAACTATACTCAGTTTTTCAGAGAGCATCTTCAAAGTGAGCTTAAAGATGGTTTCAAGCCATTGGTAGCCTGATTAATGACACTGGAATATGTATGTATTTTCACCCCTCCTTCCAGGGGGCAGCGGTTGGGGCAGTTACCATGGCCGCTGGGGCTTTGAGACGTTCAGCCACCGCCGCGCCTGCATGCTGCGTGGCTATGCTTTGGAGAGATTCAACGGCCTGCGATATCCTCCTTACAGGGAGGATAAGCTGAGCTGGCTGCGCTGGACCGCCTCGCCCAAGCCCAGCTGCTCACTCATGTGATGATGACAGGCAGCGTGGGAGTGTACGTGTAAGAGTGTGTGGGTGAGGATAGTGAAGCTTTTTATACTGTATGCACGAGTGTGAATGTTGGAACTTCATGTAGACAATCACGCTTTTTAAAAGATCTGCTGGGTAGTTCATATATATGAACATACTGGGTGATGGGGCACTGGTCGGTGTCCCTTTTTAACACTTTCATGCAAGTTAATCTCCATAGCAGATGTCTGACCTTGTAAAATATAACCCCACTTTTTCTCACTGAGTTCTTTGTAGGAACATATCAAACCTCCAGAAATCACCTGTTATTTTATTGCTAAAACCATTTAAACTGGCACAGATAGCTGAAATGTTACCCTCTTGCACTGAAATCTTTACATGGTGAAAATGGTGTCACAGTGTTATTGTTTTTTAAGAACCTCATTTAACCTGAGTTTTGTTTTTTTTTTCTTGGTGTCTGAGGAGATTCAAATATGTTGTAATGCTGTTTTCCATTGAAATAATGTAAGTTTAGATTTTTTTGGATGAATAAAAAAAAATGAATATTTTAAGTTTTATTGCCAAATAAATGTATTTGAAAGTTGCTGCTCTTCAAGAAAAGCATGCAGCCCTTTGCTGTTTGCTTATATTCTAGACCACGCTGAGCAAAAGCCACCGTTAGAATGTTAATCTACAAAATATGTAACACAAGTCTTCCACCTCCAGCATTGAAAACTATGTAGGAAGGGAGGAAACAACATGTTTATAGTCAAGTGAGGAAAGATGTTCAACAATGAATAAAATGCTGTCAAACTCAGCAACAAGACAATAAGGACGTTTATTACTATTGTGTGTGAATTAGTTTGTGATAAATCAATAGAATATGCACCATGTGAGCACATAAATCAAGTGAGAGTATGAAGGTGACACGCATGGGGGAAATGCACCCTAGGGCGCCTTACTAGTGAAGAAAGCTTGCAAGAAAAAGGAACATGTGTCTCGACATTCTTGGCACATAAAACACGTAAAAACTTTTGTGATATTTGAGATGTTTTAAATACTAGACAATGTTGTTACTGAGCATCTGTGAATGTCATATTCTAATGATTATGACCCTGAAGGGTATCTTAATGATTATCTAAAGGAGTGTGGTATTGAGTATATTTATGCATCAAATGGAAAAATAAATTGTTCTTGTTCTAAAACTAATTTAGAAAAATGCCCTTAGAAATGAGTGAGATATGTGTTTTAAACTACACAGTGGGCAGAGCAACAGTCTTTGCCAGGCTGCAGTGCTCTTTCCAGGCTGCATGTGGAGCCCAAGCTCCACCAGTGGCTCTTCAGGTAATACAGGAGGTGCTCAGGGTGCTTGTCTGTAGAGGAGGCAGGGGGTCAACACACAGTGGCACCACAACCAAAGGTGTGGAGTTTGGAGGTCACTGCTGTCACCATAATCCAGAACGTGTGTGTGTGTGTGTGTCTATATATATATATATATATATATATATTTTCCAAAACATGGCCTCTAAATCTTTGAATAATGATAGAATTCAGACACCTGTGTGATTGTGCAGCTATTCACTTACCATGAACTTGAGCTGCCAAGTAAATCCATAGAAAACTAATTGGCAAGTAGTTTGGTAAAACTTTTTAAAGCAAAAATGAAAAAAAGATGTTCCAGGCTCTCAAATATGAAACTTTGCCTCTTTGCATTATAATTCATTCGTTATTTTCTGGGTTTTGGACAGTATGGGACAAACCAGGGCATCTGATGAGGTCACATGAGGCTCTGGGATATTGCGATGGACATTTTCACTGATTTCTAATGTTTTAAAGGCCGAATGATTAATTGAGAAAAGAACTGTTAGATGCAGCACTGCTGTGGACGGGGGAGGGGGGGGCTCTTTGGATAAAGATTGTGGATCAAGAACAAGCAGTCTGTGGTTAGTGAATGGTGGTCAAAATGATATTTATTAAAAATGAGTCATTAAATACAGGTCAGACACGTCTCTGGTTCCAGTCCTAACGGCTGCCCCTGCTCTAAATAAGCAGTATGGACAGTAGCTGTGCTTTTACTCTGCAAGCACCAAACTCAGCTGAAATAGTTTCCTTTGGAGAAGAGTAATGAACAATTTGTGTGTGGTGTCAAAACATGACTTTGTTGACTTTTATTTCTCTGACCGCAGGAATCAACATCTCAAACATGATTTATAAAACACTGGATTCACTTCACATGGAGACATGTTAACCCTTTGAGCTCGCTGTACATGACGCCTGCCTGTGTTGGTCACGGGGAAGAAGAAGCCACTTAGGACAAGACGCCATGGAGGCTCAGCCTTGTTCTCAGGAACTGCCTGAAGTTATCTGATCCAGACAGGGTCCAATGGAGGGTTCATGGCTCAGGTTTGTATGAGGAGGGGGGGTTTGTCCCGGAGGACGCCTGCTCCGGGGCCGAAGACTCCGGCTGTGGTGCAGGATTGGATGCCGCTGGTGGCTCTTTCTGCACCAGCTCCGGCTCATCCTGGCCTGCCTGGGGCGGGTGGACCAGGACCTTGTCAATGATACCAAAGTCCTGCGCCTCCATGGGGCTCATGTAACGATCCCTCTCCATCACGCCCTCTAAAAGCCAGGAGAGGAGGAGAGAAATGAGCGTCCACTTGTGACAGGTCAGTTTAGACTCACCACGGCAACAGCTGATGTCACTGATCACTTCCTCTTCTGAGATTAGAGATAATTGTAGATATGCAAATCAGTCATATCAGCTGTTTCTGTGATTAGCTCCAGTTTTGTTGGTTAGTTCCATCTCAGCCAACTTCCTTTCACTATTGTTGTTTAACACGAGTTAAAAAACTAAAACGACAGAGTTACAAAAAGTAAATTGTATGATTTAGTTTTTAGATAAAGGTTCAATCCATGTCTCTGATTGGCTGTT
This sequence comes from Pempheris klunzingeri, assembly GCF_042242105.1. NCBI lineage: Eukaryota > Metazoa > Chordata > Actinopteri > Acropomatiformes > Pempheridae > Pempheris > Pempheris klunzingeri. Next base: position 7,512,557 of record NC_092028.1, read on the forward strand.
CCTCTTCAGAGAATGGGTGTGACCACTTTAAGTGGCTTTTTAAATGCTGCTCTCACTCGTCACTATAAGTAGCAGTGAGTTAGTTAGTTTAGTTTTTCCTCCTCTGATGCCTCTTCAGAACCAAAACGGTGAGCAGAAATGCGTGTCGTGTGAGTCGTATCCCACTCTTGACTATATGTGAGGTTTTCTCAGCAAGCAAATGTGTGTGGGGAAAAAAGGAAAGTGTTCCCTGGTGCTTTTATTTCTTTAAGACCTTTTCATCTCAAAGCCCACGATCGGATTGAAGATAAGGAGCAAACCTACCGATGGTTTCCAGCGGCTGTCCCGTGTGCTTGGCGTAGATGTTATTTATCTGCCTCTTCAGCTTCAGGATCTCCTCGGCCTGGATAGCGATGTCTGTGGCCTGACCCTGGACACACAGCATGCACACTTATGTATTATTTCCCCCGTTTGAGTGAAATGACCACCTTTACTGACTATAATCACAGACCGGGAGGAGACCACCTTACCCTGGCACCCCCTGAAGGCTGGTGAACCATGATGCGAGCGTTGGGCAGTGAATGCCTCATGCCTGACGTTCCTGCTGCCAGGAGCAGGCTGCCCATGCTGGCTGCCTGGCCAACACACCAGGTTGAGATGGGATTAAGGATGTACTGCATAGTGTCGTAGATGGCCAGGCCTGCTGTCACCACACCGCCTGGGGGAGGGGGAATAAAAAAACGGCACGAATTTACTCATTTTAATGCAGGATTTTTTAAAACTCAGAGTTTGTACAACTCAGGAAATTCTCTCATTCTCAGTATGTTTCTATGCATTTGTCCACTGCACCAAACCTCCAGCACATCGCTGATGACCTTACCAGGACTGTTGATGTACATGTGAATGGGTTTGTTGTTGCTTTCTGACTGGAGGAAGAGCAGCTGGGCAATAACCAGGCTGGCTACAGAGTCGTCAATCTGGACAGAGGAGAGCGACAACGGCAGAGGATAGAAGTCAGTTTGAAAACTAAAAGTTCACTCTTGATCAGTGTCAACATGCAGGCAGACACTTACAGGACCCATTACACAGATGATTCTCTCTCTCAGGAGGCGAGAGTAGATGTCATATGCTCTTTCTCCTCTCCCCTGGAAATAAAAAAAAAAACAGGTTTTTAGGTTTCCTCCTCTCCCAGTCGCTGTATTCACTTCATTTCTGTCCACTGATACAATGATCCTGCAGAGACTTTGAACAAGAACAACACTACTTTTGGTGCAGTGCTTGTTGCTCTGTCTGTCAATGCTCTGTCTCCTGACTGCTGAAGTCTGTCTGTCTGTCTTGTGACTATATTTGCAATGTCCTCGGGTTGTACGTTTGTATCCTCATCAGTGCAATGATTGCTGGCAGATAACTATGAGAACACACTTGTTGTGTTGTTTCCTGTGACAGGTTAGCTGTCTACTAGATAGCTATCAGGAAGTTTATTGTCTCTGCGAGTTGATTTCCACAGTGTTGAGTGTGAAATGACATGAAACCAGTTTCGAGTTATAATCTGAGCTCTGTGGGGGTAGAGGGAGGGAGAGGGAGAGAGAGAGAGAGACAGACAGAGAGAAAGAGAGACTTTGCTGCTCACTACGTGGTCCAGCACTATCTCTCTCTCTCTCTCTCTCTCTCTGTCTGTCTGTCTCTCTCTCACACCCACTCACACACACACCACTAGAGCAGCTAAGGAATAATGCCAACAACTTCAGCTTCACTTGAAGCCTATTCATCTTAACCTATTTATCTTGTTGACGTTAATAATAATATTCATTACATAGAAAAATGTACATAATGCTTGCTGTCATGTCTTAGTGACCCCTACAGGTGCATGATTTTACTGCTTTCATGGGAGCTCAAATCGCTCCAAATGATGGTACAATTGTAAAGTATCCTTTGAGATTATTTTTCTCTATGTTTGGCACTGCAAACAACTGGCATGTCCCACTGGCACACATACTAATTGTGTACAGTATGTCTGTTATACTAATATAATCATATCATATGCTGTGCTGTTAGTTTACACTCTTTACAATTCTTTTAAGAGGTAATTATTCAAATTTTTTCTTTATGTCTCCCTCTTCGCTTTGAGCAAATTGACATTTGTTTTTCTGTTTATTTCAAGCAAACAACTAAATGTAAAGCTGATCCCTTCCTGTGTACCAGAGCACGTTCCCCAGTGCAGATCTACCTCAGAAGAGCATAATGTGTGTGATGATGCTAATGGGTGTTTAATATAACCAGAGTGTAGTTTTTTTTGGTGGTGAATGGGCTCCTTTTGTGTGTCCAATATATTTCCCACCAGGAGCTTATTACAAGCAAATGCCGTCTCACTCACCGTCTGCTCCACAACTATGGGTATAAGAGGACTCCTCCATACTGGACTGTGGTGGATGGACCTGCTGTGTTTCAGCGTCAGGCCTCCGATGTGCAACACCCTCTGAAACACACAGACATGCAGAAAACACATTACATTTTATCCCAGTTTCATTCTAAATAAAAAATGACAGCATATTTTCCATGTAACATAAAGAAATGAATGTTGCGGTCAGAACTTCACAATTGTTAAAATGTGAATGTGGGAGGGATATATACACACTTATATACACATAAGGCGGGGTTCTATTAAAATAAGAATAAGAAACTAATAAAGTTCAGTACAGTTTGTGCACATTCTTGTTGTCATTATTGTCAGAGATTTAGAAACATGCTTTACATGTATTTCGTACACAAATTCCATTCCACTCAAAAAAATCTTAATACTGCTTTACATAAATGTGTAGTAGCTGTTCCCTGCTGGAATATTATGGGGTGAGAAGCTGTTCACTCACACACACACACACACACACACACACACACACACACACACACACACACACACACACACACACACACACACACACACACACACACACACACACACACACACACACACACACACACACACACACACACACACACACACACACACACACACACACACACACACACACACACACACACACACACACACACGACATCCTTCACTCTTAAGGGCGAAAGACACGAATGACCGATTAAGTTAGTTGTCTCTTGGACAAACATCATATGCTATGTGTCTGTAACAGAGCTCGGTAACGTCACAGTGCGGCGCTGACAGCCTTAGAGGCGATGAAGCAACGTTACACAACTGCTAAAGTTAGCTAACACGCTCAGCACGACGCGCAGCGGCGACAGTGACCACAGACTTTTTTAGAGAAAACACATTCACGGCGCCAGGAGGTCTCCATAAAACTGATGCTTCTTTTACTCACTCGTAACAGCATTTTGAAGTCTTTCAGGTTTCACTCCCCCTTCGCGTGACCCCCAACTACACCGGAAGTACTTCTAAGATTGACCGTTGAACCGCTTTCTTCTTCTTGGGATTAATAGGCGCTGGGTATCTGCTTCGGCACAGCAGCGCCCCCTTCCTGGCGGGCTTGGGACGTCTTCTCACCACCACAGGTTCAGTTCACTTCAGTTGGCCTTTTATTTTGAAGGTTCTGTCCGGAAGATGTGTTAGATTACACCCCCGCGCTGAAACTTCAGCGTAACTCTCTGCCTTGGTCACTTAGTGAGAGACTGTCAGTCATGTCAAACAACAGCGCGGCCAACAGCAGCCTGGCCATCGCCCAGAAGGCGGTGAAGCAGCTTCGCCTGGAGGCCAGTGTCCGCCGGATAAAGGTAAGAGCCCACAGCTCCATGAAGCTGTGGAGCCACACAGCACAAAGTCTCATTCCTGTTTCTCATCACTGTCAGCTGACTGTTCGCTTCTGCACGTTTGTATTCACTCAAAATTCACTTTTATGCAACAAGAATATTTTGTGACACCTATTTAAAAAAAAAAAAAAAAGTGTCTCAAATGTATCTCTACTTTTTACATTAGTTATAAATAGAAATGTTTGATTTCTGTGACTGTAGTTTTATAGTAGCTGTATAAACCAGCTGTAAAGTTTAAGAAATGTGTCCCTGCTTTTTTACTGTTAAGTCCATGTGCAGAGGCCACAGTAGTGCAGTGTGGGCCAGCAAAATGGCAGCAAACAGGCTTTTCTCTGCAGCACAGTGACATCTTTGTTGATTGTGCTGCTGGGTGACTGGTGTGATTGTTGGGTGGCTTCTTATTTTAGAACATTAATGTGTGTCTCTGTTAACTCCAGCAGTACGCTGTCAGGGGGTGGGGGTGGGGATGGGGAAACCCAGAATAAATAAATAAATCACAGAAGAATTTCTCCCCATCTACGAGTTCTTGGGTGAGTTTAGTTTAGTTGCAGCCCAAGCAGGAGGACAGCTTTTAGACAACCACCAAACTTGTGACTTGAATTAGTGATTTTGCCAAAATGGTAGAATGGGTTAGGAGGGAGGTTTGATGGATCGCTGTGGTGCATTCAAAGCAACAACATCCTGCACATGACGCTCATGTTGCGTCTTGTGTCATATAACCTAGGGTGATCTCTCTCACTGGCTGCTGTGATAAGCACGACACGACCTTAAAGTGAGACTGTGTCGCTTCTGAAAGACAAATAAACTGTATTTCATTTCAACAATGAAAGGTTAAATTCATTCAGCCTGGCATTGGTCCACACAGAGGTTTGCAGCTGTACTTGGTCTGGCAGGACCAGTATCTCATAATGGCTAATGTTAGCCAGCGTTTGCAAACTTCAGGTAGATATATAACTTTGTAACTGACTCCGATAAGTCAGTTCATTCAGTTATTGTATTTTCTTTACTTGTGCTTTGGTTACACTACATTTTAGCATTGAAGCAAACTGCAGACCCACTTTAAGATGCTTTATAAGAGCTTTTACATTTACTATTACACCACATACAAAAACAACTGAGTAGTTTTAGCAGTAGAAGAATTATTACAGTCTATTGATTGTTTGATAGATCGTGGAAAGTGGAGCCTGAATCTCACATCAGCGAGTGCTTGAAACACATAAGTTATGTGCCACTCCTCCATGTTGCTCGTTACTTTGAAGCACAGCTTTGAAGTCAGCAGATGAATGTTATTTTCTTACATAAAATGTGATCCTACACTGTGTTTATTGTTGGAGAAAAACCAATCACAGTAAACTGCTCCTCCAACTCAAAGCGCTTGCTGCATTTGTTGATCAGTGCTGCTACCTGATCCATACATTCATCATGCCTGATTGGTACCGCACATGTGTACCGCTCAGCAGAGATGAGAAGGAGGCAAGATGGCTCACTAAATCCATCATCAGCTCTGCAGACTGTGCACTATGCTACTGTTCAACATACGCTTGTGTGAATAGACAGATATACGCATCTATTTTTTCTTATGATATACATATACACATTCACGCAAACAACATTATACGATATAAATACATATTAAAACATGAAATGAAAATATGAAAGTTAGAATATGAAACTTTTTGTTGTTTAATAAAGTTAAGAATTCAATTTTAGGGGCAAAGGTGAGATCTCAGCTGTCGGTATAGAGAATTTATGCTTGTGAATAAAAAGCTCGGCACATAGAATGATTCTTTTTATTCATGCAATTGTTTTGAAATACTTTCATTTTGTGTATTTATACGTATTTGAAAATTTGATTTCAATTAGATTTTTATGCACACACACACACACACACACACACCACAGCACACACACACACACACACACACACTGCCATGCCTTAGAAAATGAAAATGACACTGGCTGTCCTTTTATGGATTCAGTTGTGTTTCTGTTGGATTTTGTAGCTTATTCCACACGCTTTTTATTTTACAGGTTGTACGAGCCCGTCAGTGAATTTAGTAGGTTGTTTCAAAGTCAAACAACACAACAATGTGTAGATCATAAAAAGAAAATGTGCTTTTGAATACTTTCTTATCTACTATCTACGTATCTTTAAAAAAACAAGTACTTCTTTCTTTAACTCAAGTAAACATTCGACAGAATTGTAACTTGTATGAGAGTATATATATTATTATATATTCGATCAGGAGTGTCTCTACTTGACTCAACAAATGTACCACTGCCCACAATGCAACTCAGACCTATAGACCAATCACCTTCTATACACATGTTATATGTTTTTGTGATGGTGACAGATTTAAAGTCTCCCAGCTGATTGCTGATGTTTTTAATGTGTAACCACTGTAACAAAATCAGGAAGTGTTCAATTACAGTCTTCCTCTATTCATATAAACAACGTGTTATCAGGCTCCATAAAAAATTCACCACAGAAACTAGCACGTTTTCCTCTTGTTATTGGTTGTAAAGTTAAATTGTGCTACTGAATTGAAGAGTATTATTTGAAACATTGGATGCAGGATATTCAGGCATGATTTTGTCAATGTAATGTGGTGTCCGTCTATAGTGCTTAACTTTTAAACGCAAATATATGTAAACGTAGTTGGAAAAAGACTGATGATAAAACACCATCCTTCTTTAACCAGATGATTTAATTTGTGGATTATTATCCAGGTTTCTCAGGCTGCTGCAGAACTGAAGACCTTCTGTTTGCAAAATGCCCACAAAGACCCTCTCCTGACCGGGGTGCCCTCCAGTGATAACCCATTCAGACCTCCAAAGTCATGCGTCCTCCTCTGAGGTGTGACTGTAGCTCTCTTCTCTTTGCTTGAATTGATCTTTTATAAGTTTTCGATTCTTAAATGATCCGCTTTTCTGCTCCTGTAACACTTTTTCTACTTTACCTCTTCCATTTGCTGAACAATGACCTCGCTTGTCTTTCGGAGCACAAGACACGTCCCTTCAAGCTACGTTTTATTTCTTGTCTTTCTAGGTCTGTGAGGTCTGGGAGGAGTACAAAACACTCAAACAGATGCCCAATCATGTGCCCCACTGCCTCTGAAGATAAAGAAGCCAAGAACACACACACACACACACACACAAATAAAGTCACTGGAGCAGCTATGGAATGATGCCAAGAATTTCCGCTGGAAAATGTAGTAAATGTACTTATTTTGACAGATTGTGCATTTCTGTGTGGTCATAATGCAAGTCGCTGTGTTTGGCTCTTTTCAGGGTTCAGAGGTTAAACTACAGGATCTTTACACAACCAATTGTGATCATACCACTTATTAACACGTGTTTTTACAGCAGAACTACATTTTGTTATTATTGGATAACAAAAATTCTCGAGTTGATGACAAGACAGAGAAATCCCATGAAAGTCACACAGGCAGATACCTGATTACCATCTGATTTATTTCATTTTATGAATGTCGCCCAAAGCAGATCTACTTTTTTTTTTTTTTTCTTTTGTGTATATGTCAGATAAATATCCAATCTTGTCAATCAATGTCATCAGTAAAATAACTTGAGTGATTTACACCACCAGAAGGAAATGGCATGTCCTTTCATAGCAGCAACACTGAGAGACCAAATTCTGTTGGATTGTATTTACCAGCAGCTGTTATTGAGCCAATTATTGCTGTCATTGATGTTGGAGAAACAGGAGATTTAATATGTCTGTAATCATTAATGGTGTACTCACTAGGCAAATATATACGTATTTATATGAGTTTCTTCTATAAGAACGAAGCCATTGTTTGGGAAAAGAAGAAGTACGTTAACCTGATAAGCTGCTGTAAGTTGATGTGTGTGTGCTGATCTTTGTTTCACACAGTATGAACACGTGGCCCAGTGCATACAGTTCAATAATCTCTACCGTCTCGTGTTATTATTCACCATTTAAAGTTACCACGTCTTGGTTTATGTCAAACGTCTGTGAAGCTGTATCTAGCGTGAACTTTGCATCTTAGCTTTGGACAAACGCCAACAATATTAACTGCACCAAATGTCAGAAACGTTATCTGATATCATAAATATCAGCAGCATACTTAGATACACATGCAGATACTATGGACGTGCTACTGTGTTGTTTTACAATTACAAGCTAGGAGTAGAAACAACTGGAAGAGACTGGCGGCAAGATATTTTGTATTAATAGAAAACCTAGATTCAGATTATTAAAAACAATCCAGCAAATGTTTTGCAAATGACTACAGTTTAAAATGTCATGTTATCAAACTCTCATATATCATAATTACACTAGTTTTTGCCTGCATCTTGCATTTGTAGCACATTTTTATTTAAGATGCTACTATATATCATTTCAATGCATTAAATTTCATTGATGCTTTCAATTCTGTCCCGTTTTGACAATCATTCTGTCCTTTTTCATGTATACATGAATATCACAGGCAGTATAGTTTTCTTAAAAACATGTTTTGTGTTCCATACATAATGTATTTAACATAGACTGAGGTATTTGCGTCGTTCCCGCGCTAAGCCGCCAGGTGGCGCTGTTGAAGCAGGCCGCCGCGCTGGTGCCCAGAGTGCCTCCAGCAGAGAGCAGTGCGTGGTTGGATGTGAGCGCCACCGACCTGTCTCTACTTCCAGATCGAAGATGGCGGTCTCGGTGTTCCCAGGCGTGCGGCTCCTCTCCATCGGAGACGCCAATGGAGACATACAGCGGCATTCGGAGCAGCAGCCCCTGCGGTTAGAAGTGAAAAGCACACAAGATGCTGCCCTCATCAATCTCTCCAATGGTGAGTTGACCTTTTTCTGCAGCTGCTTCTCGGATGTTCGGCCTGTCTTAACTGCCAGTGCTAATGCTATGCAGTGCTAATGCTTATAAAGCTAGCTAATCTGGCCGTGTGTAGCGTTAGCCACCAAGAAGCTAACCCATCTTGAGAGACCACGTCGCCTCCCCCCACTTAACGCTATCACGAGGGAGCCCCTAAAAGTCTTCATTTTTCGTCGTCCGACGCCGTCTTGAGGCTCGTTAACCCCAGAATCTCAGCCTCCGCACAACTTCACAGCCCCGGAGACCGCGAATGATAGCGCAGCTCTCGGAGCGTAACGATAGCAGTTAGTGGCAGCAGTAAGCGGGCAGCTAAGTAGTGTGTAGTTTAATGCTAGTTAAACAATGCCTCTAGCTCGGTTCTAGCAGTGATGCGCCAACGTGCATCAGACCCGCTCTAACGTCTTTTGCCCTTGATGCTTCACTAACGTCTATTTTGTCTAATTAATATACCCGTATGTTTGCAAAGTAGCGTTTTTCTGGTTTGTCCCCAAGAGGCACCGGTGATGTTATTTTGCTCTTTCGTGAATTAGCTCGTGTGGGCTGTTTTCGGATCCCGGAGCGGAGGGCATCACTCCTGACCCGCCGCTGAGCACCGCGGGCTCGGCGGGTGCCGCTGCTTTAGCATCGCACTTGAGCCCCGGAGCTTGTTCCGCGGTTCAGTGGTAAACACGTAAACTTTAGAAGCTTTTACTTTTTTGGGGGGAGAAGCGGTTTTTGTGGCAGAAGCGAGACCGGGCCCTCATTATTTATGCATTCATCTTTGTTCTCATTGGAACAATAGCCGGGTCCCTGCCGCCTACTTCCCCCCCAGTGAGGAGGCGGCAGCAGCACAGCCGCTCTGGAGCTTCCCTCATTCAGCGGGATGTCCCGCTAAAAAAGAATCGGGGCCCCTTCCGCTGTGATGGCTGAAGTTAGAGAAAAGCCCCCTGAAAGTCGTCGCAGTCCTTTGAGACACTCTGTATCATCACATCTCTTGCAGCATTTATTAAAAGTTTAATTTATCCCTGGGGGAATTTAGGCCCTGAAAAGCATAGACGTTATATGACTGAAAAAGAATGTAGAAAAAGAACATGAACACAAGTTTAAGTGGCCAAAAAGAGTTGCATAAAGTTACATATACACTGCAAAGGGTTTGTGTTGAAATGAATTGAACTGTCTACCTAATCAACAGATTTCCTCTTGTCTTGGAGTGAAATGTGCTGCTTGCAAAACAGTGTAAATGAACAATCTTCAATAGAGATGATATAAAATAACATCCAGCTGTGTGCAGTCAGCTGGAGAGCATGTGGGGATGTGCAGTCAGACAGCAGTGAGCTGACCTCTGGAACCTGCCCTGGAGGCTCCAGGCTGCTTTTGCAGCTACTAGCAACACACAGAAACACATCCTACCTCCACCTCTGGTGGCTAGGTGGCCAAGGTACATTGTGGGTAATGTAGGCCGGCCAGGTTTCGACAAAGAAGAAGAACACGTGAAATAAAGATATTTTTGCATTGGTTTTTAAACTGTATGTTGTGACTGTCCAAAGTGACAGATGTGCGATGTGTCTTGTACCTTTGTGCTTTCTCCTTTTGATCATCTGGAACAGACAGGAGGCTCACAGTTGCGGCTTCTAATCCAGTGCCTCTCACAGTGGGGGCCCATTGCACCCTAGGGTGCCCTCAGGGTGGGTTGAGGGTGCAGTGAGATTTATTCATTTCCGTTGTTCATTGCACATTCTTAGGAATGTTCTACCATTCAACAACTGAAAAAGAAATAAACCCTGACATCACCGCACTGTCTCTTACACATGAATTTATGCCACAGCTAAGCTCAGACTCAGCAGCTCACAGTTGCCCGTTGTTACAGTAACATAACATTTGCTTTTCAAGCAGAGAAATGAGCTCATTTTACTGTCAAACAAAACAAAGAAAAGTTTGATTTATTAGCCTGCTTGTTTTTTATTTATAGCTTATTTTAAGCCTTTTGTTTATCACATTAACAGCGATGTAGCCCAAAACTGCTGATGATGTTAGTTCGTATATGACTCGTATTACATCAGTCATATTTATTACTAAAATAAATTCTTCATCTTGCCACATTTAGCTGAAAAAGGTGCACATGTGTGAATGTTGTATGAGTGAGCATGCATGACAAATGTACAGGTATGTAGACAAGCACTAAACTGACAGCAGCAGGCTGGCACGTAGACGCTGTTGTCGTGCTCTGCCCAATCATCTGTATATATTGATGATGTAGAGCGGCAGAACCAATCGTAGCGTCCGTGTGACAGTCACAGCGAGGCTGAGACGGTAAGAAAAGCACAGCTCAGCTCGGCTCAGTGAAAAAACCAAAGCTGGTGCTGTTTGAACATGACAGCTGCACTAACTCATTTAGTGTAGGTCAAAATATTGCCAGGACAGAAGGCTCCTTTCTCTCTCTGAATTACAGCAGGTTGTGTGTGTGTGCGTGTGTGAAAGCTGCGGAACGTTTTCTCATTTTATTCAACGGGTGTTTTTAACAGAATTGGGTCTACTTGAAGATGAAGCATTCTGCTCTTATTTAAACACACCATAGTTGGTTAGGTCTAATCGACGTGAGTAATTTATATGAAAGACTGAAGTTTGAAAGACAACTGCCTTTTCCAAGCAAGGAGACTCTTCTGAAAATATTGTTTGCTTTGTGTGAAATGTAGAATCAAGCGTTCTTGCAGCTTGACACACGCACATCTTTAATAAAAGTCAGGATATCTCGGCCACTGTTGCTTTGATTTTTATAATCTGTCTTTGTAAATCCCTAACTTTATAGGATAGTGTGAAACGACTGGAATAGCCCTTTATTGGGCAGTGTTGTACACAGTACAGCACTTTTTAAAGCGCTCCCCATCTGGAGTCATGTGACATTTCAGTTTTTGATGTTTTAATTAGTTTGCTTTATGATTATTTAGCTAGCACTGATTTGGGAAAATGAATCAGAATCAGATTTATTGTCATCATACAGCAAAGTACAATGAAATTCCGTCTGACCTCTCCCATGTAACATTCTAACAAGACAATAAATAGAAATATAAGAATATAAAAATAGGAGAGAGAGAGAGAGAGACACACACACACACACACACAAATGTTCCTCAGCTGGAGTTTTGCCAACTCGTTTCTGTCATGCATCCCTACCAACCTGTATGTATATAGTATATATCATTTTTGTATTATTAGGTCATCATATCATTAAGCAATAACCTACCTTTGATGAGAATTGTCAAACTCTAAAATTTGTATTTCCCCATAACCACAACTTAGTCACTTTGAAGTGTGTATGTATGCAAATTATGTACAAGAATTCATTGTTCAACCCCAGTGATTCACATCTGACGCATCTAGGTCACTTAAATGGTACTCAAAAATGTCTAATGGGTTGGCAGGTCCGCTCATGTTTGATGAAATGAAAAATGTGTTTCTGGGTAACATAAGCGCCATTAACATCCAGCCAAAATAAATCACCTGGCAGTAGTCCTGGTTCATCTGTGTTTGTGTCGAGATAGATGTTTTTCTCACATTGTCTGTTGCCATTTGGTTAGTAGTATAAACGGTTGATATGAGAACTGAGGTGCGTGACTGGCTTTTCCCAGAAGATGCATCTCTTTCTAATTCTGAAGTGCTGCTCTTAATCCCATAATAGATGCTGGATTAACTCAGGCTGCTGACGAGTGTGTACTGGGCCTGCTGCACGACCAGGGTTCTTTTTCAGCCTGGAGAAATAGCATTATTTACACGTATTATTTGTAGGCATTTGCATTGGGCAGTATGACAGAAGGAATTTCTCCTTGTGTGTTACATGTGAATTTCTCTGACTTTCACTCATTTATCCTGAAGCATGTTTTTTCCAATTCTATTTCTCATCTACAGAAAAGGGTGACTGCAATAAAAACACTGATGTTTTTAAGCTTGTTCCTTCTGCTGTCAGCACAGTTATTTGTTTCTAGCACAGTGCAAAAACCAACCAAAGAGTGAAATACCCTCACTCATATCACTGAGCATTTGAACCCTCAAACTCAGTCTTAAAATAGTTTTTTGCAGAAGAGTTGTATGCTTTCATATAATTGGCTGCTTTACATTTCACTGTTTTTAACTGGCAGCCAGAGGAAAGAATAGGGGTCTCTTTATTTAGGCCATCTTTCTTTAGCAGTTAACAGATTTTCAGGACAGGTCTGACAAATTTCACATAAAAACTCAAGTCAATGAAAAAAAAATCTAGTGACATGCATTTTTAAGGAATATATGATATTTTTGGCTCTTTATGTATTCTTAACTTGACTTAATTGATGACTGATGTGAACACAGTCAAGGTGATGAGCAGCAGGAGGGGAAGCAGCATTAGATTCTCCTTCAGTTTTCCATCTGAAAGCGGATGAGTAGAGGATTCAGAGCTGAATCAGAGTGTTGGATGCTAAGGCTCGTCCTGTGGTTTCATTACAAGCTAACACACACAGCACAGCCTGTGAGTGAGACATCCACTGTGGCAAATACAGACAGATGGTGGAAAATCTGCAAGTTTGAAGAATAAGTTTGGCTGTGTTATCTATATTCTTTAACAATGAATGTCTCCCATAAATAAATATTGAGTGTGTATCAAAGCCTAATATATCCCAGTCCTCTGTGCAATAAAGCAGAAGTAGAATTGTTCAAAAACTATTAAAAGCACTTGGTGACATGCTTCTTCATTAGCTCGAACGCACACACTCTTTTGACTTAGTCCCACATACACATGTACTGATAATTTGTACTGATATTGTCAGTATGTGTGGGATAATCTCACCTAGACGTTTCCTTGATATGAAAAAAAAAAAAAAAAGAAATATTGAAGCATTTTGTAGAAATATATTGAATCCTGTTAATTTTTCAGGATTTCTTGTGTTTTTGGAAACATCAGTGGCTGTATGCAAAGTGTGTCGCACGTTGTCCTGACTCTCACCATCCTCTCCCTTTCTTTCCAGGAGAGGAGGCGAGTGTGTTCAAGTGTTCGGTTTCCAGGGAGACGGAGTGCAGCCGCGTGGGGAAGCAGTCATTCATCATCACACTGGGCTGCAACAGCGTCCTGCTGCAGTTTTCCTCACCTGCAGGTACAAACAAACACCCCAGTACAATAAGAGAGTCGCACCCTCCACGTATAAAACATTTCCTGCTGGAAACGTCCAATTCATTTAGAAAATCTTGATAAATATGCAACCAACAATGAAGAACTCATTTCCTGTATAGCCAAACATTGGAGAAATGAAAAAATCATTTAGTTTAATGTAGTGATTTTAGATTTCAGGTGTGCCTGCGTTCCTCTATGGCCATTTTTAAATACCCTGCTCCAGCCCCACGTTGGCATTGTTTCTTCTTTGTTTATGACCTCAGTGAGTTTATGTAAGCAACAAGCCTGTGCTTCCCACACACTTGGTACACTTTCCATGGAGCGTCTCGCCCCACACAGACATAGACCAACACCCTTTTAGCTACCCCAATGAATGAACAAACCGTGTGCAAAACCCCTCCCCTAACACAGCAGCTGTAACTAGACTTGGCAGGCCAGTCCAGCTTTAGATTTCTCCACATGTTGAAGCAGTGTACGTGGGATGTAGTAAAAGAGACGCGCAGGATGTAAAGATTTTGGGTTTTAGCTCCTCCCGTGCCACAGAAAGCATGGAGAGCAATGGAGTGGATTAAACTTTGTCTGCTCTAACATTAGCATGTCCAGCTAAGTAGCTTACTACCTGCCATAGCAAGTAGGTGTGACCTCCCAAGCCAAGTCAGTGTTTGAAGTAGCCTTCTCACATACAAGTTAACATAAACTTAAGACAGGCAACATCGCCATTGGAAGGATTTATGTCCTCACTGTATGTTTAGAGTGCTGTGTACCCCAGGGTACATTGTTAAGTATGTCCCTGTTCTTCTTCAGACTTTCAGTCCTTTTATAACATCCTGAAGAACAGTCGTGGGCACCTTGGAGAGCGCTCAGTCTTCAGTGACAGAACAGAGGAATCCTCTGCTGTACAGTACTTCCAGGTGAGACGCACACAAACACACTAAATCCACCACCCCACCTCTCTCTTAGGTGAAACTTCAGGCTTTTACAAACACAGATTCAATCAATCAATCTTTATTTATATAGCGCCAATTCACAACAGCGTTATCTCAAGACGCTTTACATAAAGAGCAGGTCTAGACCAAACTCTTTAATTAGAGAGAGACCCAACGATTCAGGAATTCAGAATTAAGGATTCAAGAATTCCCACATGAGCAGCATCAGATATTACATTGAGCAACAGTGGCAGGAAGAACTCCCCTTTAACGTTTAACGGGAAGAAACCTCAAACAGACCCAGGCTCAATGTTGGGGGCTTCTGTAGGGGTCCGCGTTGGGTGGAGGTTGGACAGAGAGAGAGAGAGAGAGAGGGAGAGAGAGACAACACAAACAGCAACCAACGTACTAGCAGTGACTATAGCACTAACAATAGGAGTGTGACTAAAAGATTAGCAGTATGATATTATTGAAAAACATGACGAGTGGCCGACGATCCGCAGCAGTGATTCATGAAGCAGAGAACCACATCAGCAGGACCAGGACCAGGATCCACAGGAACCTGAGAGATGAGAAAGCACAGAAAGGCTCCGGGGAAGATAGCTGTCCCTGAAGAATTACCACCATTCTGACTTTGTTTTTGGATGACTATTTACAGTTTCACAACATTCATTAGGAATATTCATTACATAAAGTCTTTTGGAGCCAATCATATAATTATATTGGTTCTAAAAAGCACATGTTATTCATGAGTCATTAAAAATGTCCAGTTGAAATTAGATTCTGGCAGAGCACAGAGCACTCTCCTCTCTGTGAAAAGCATTTCCTGTATTCTCATGTGAAGGGAAAGTCTGATGTTGGCCTCAACGAGACATTATGTGTTGTTTCTCTGTCTGCACAGAAAATGTCCATGCATACAACCAGTCTTAATTATTAACTTAAGTATTTGTTTGAACTATTTACATAAAGTCAGTGTCAGTGATGCTGCTGTCAGACAGCACAACGTGAGGCAGACTTTGAACACAACACACATTAGCTGTGTAGCTAGTGACTCACTTTTTCCCACAGACTTGTTGGTTACTTTTTAACAGCACATTTCAAAATGATCTTGGCCTAATTATTGATCTGCAAAGCCGGATGACTTTTTCAAAGTTTATTTTACCTACTGAAGTGTCCACATACGTATATCATTGATGTATTTATATTTTTATTTTTGTGTCTGCAGTTTTATGGCTACCTCTCCCAGCAACAGAACATGATGCAGGACTACGTTCGAACAGGGACTTACCAACGGGCTATTCTCCAGAACCACTCCGACTTCAAGGATAAGGTGACCATATATTGCTGTCATCATTTCTTTTACACCTGTGGACACAACTGTAATTTGTTTTGAAGCATTTTCATATGTCTAGCCACTTTCTAATCGGTGGACAGATTACAGAGACAAAGCCGATAGCTGATCACACTGTATTGTTTTTTTGTTTTAATCTTCAGACAGACCAAAATATGACCAACATTAGCTGAGGCTGAAGAGCAGCCATAACCTGAGGAATACTAATCCGTGCTACACAATCCAAACAGTTAAACATGATCTAGTTATAGTTAGCATGTCCGGCTAATGAGTGCTACTTTGAAGGACAATGAGCATTATTTTGTGAAGGCACTGGCCACGTTAAAAAACTCTGTGTCACGAACAGTACATCTGCAGCGTACTCTTTCTCCGCTGTGTGAAAGCTCGTCCTGGATGCCACACGCGGCTTTGTCTTCCTCTTTATTGGATTTGGGGAAGTTTACACCCCAGCACTGATAGCATTGATGAGATAGCATTATGTTTGAACAAGATTCAAGTAAGTGCAAGTTGATATCTTAAAGGCTTTTTTTTTATTCGGAAAGTGTTTAAACCAAGCAGGCAAAGAGGGTTATGTTAGAATATTCTGTTACATTTTTATTGATCACTCTTTTAACACAGAGACACACCAGCTCTACACAACAGCACGAGAATGATACTCAGTGTGTTCGCATGATATCATACATCTTAGTCATTGTGTTCACAAGTTTACAGGGTTTAATTTTAAAATGAGTCGGCTGAGACACAGATGAGGAACATGCTTTCAAAATGGAGCTAATGTCAGCTTAGTTATGTAGCTTGCTAAAGTCAGCTGGAGACTGTTGTGATTTCAGCCGTCATTAACGTTAAATGTTAACATTTTTATGTAGACAAATAAATAATAAAATACACCCATAGAGCTTTTAGAGAAGTGCAGAATAAAAGTTTTGCTTTTTCTAAAAATAAAACCATATCATTGTAAATGCCATTTTAAAAAATGTGTCCAAGTTGAATGTTTTGTTACCCTGTGTGAGGTGTTCGAGCCCCCAGAGCTGGTGGAAGCACACATGAGCTAGCTTAGCAGAAATGTCCAAACAACAGTTACCTATGAAATTACACGTAGGCATATTTAAACAACAAAAAGTCGTAGTCCTTACAACCTTAACCAGTGGGTTTTCACCGGTTAGACATTACAGCTGTGACCCCTTTTGAGATAAGCATCAGTGATGTCTGAGTCTAGTTACCTAGTGTTATATTTAGATCTCCCTCTAACTGTGTATACTGGGAGCATTTCAAAAGCAGACCTTTTTGCTAGGCTGTTAAATTGACTCGCTCAGGTTCTGTTGCTATTGCTATGGAGGTTTGTGTTTCTAACATGGAAAGCAGGTCATCCTGTCTTGTTTGTTTTAATTGTGGTTCTTGATGGTATTTCCTACTTTGTTGTGCTGTAGTCTACAGACAGCAGCTAAAGATGAACCTCTCGTAGTCCATGGTGTTTAAACAAAAAACCTGGTGCCACAGGTTATGAGATAATATTCATTCAGTGATTGGATATATCTACACAGGGTGTTTTATTTTAAAAATCTACCGGATTCTATGCTCTTTGCTGTTTCTGTGTATGACTTCCTGCCTGGCTCATGTGCTCTGTGCTGTTTGACGCAGCCAGCCGTCTTGATGAAATATGCAGGTTGTGCAATGAACTGGCAACCACTTGAGATGTAATGTGTTGTAAGAGCAACAGTAGTGTTGTAACATGAATCCAATGTAAGGGGTAAAAGGGAATTCTACATCTAATAGCTGAATGGTATTTTAACATATTTGAGAATGCAAAGTCGCAGCAACAGTAAGGGCTTAACCAATGGTCAGTTCTAATAGTTGCTGAGGGTAACTACATGTTCTTTGTCCTCTTCTCCCCAGGTGGTGCTAGATGTCGGTTGTGGCTCAGGAATCCTCTCTTTCTTTGCAGCCCAAGCTGGAGCCAGGAAGGTCTATGCTGTGGAGGCCAGCACCATGGCACAGCACGCAGAGGTACAGACTACCTGCTACTATCTGTCACACTCTGATGTGTTTTGCGTGATCTGGTTGATGGGTCGCTGTATTCTGCCCTATCCAAGATTCCCGGCCCTGGTAAAGATGCGCTCTTCCTTACAGGTGCTGGTGAACAGTAACCGTCTAGGGGAGCGCGTGGTCGTCATCCCCGGGAAGGTGGAGGAGGTGACGCTGCCGGAGCAGGTTGACATCATCATCTCAGAGCCAATGGGCTACATGCTGTTCAATGAGCGCATGCTGGAGAGTTACCTGCATGCCAAGAAGTTCCTCAAACCCAACGGTGAGGAGATGTGGCGCACAAAAGAATGGGAAATGAGTTGATCGGTAGAATGGAGGGTGTGATTAGATAACACATAAGAGAGACTTTATTTATCCCACACATGGGAAGTTCACTTGTTACAGCAGCAGAGTCAAGAAGGTGCAGAATCACAGTGTCAGGACACAAAGTGCAAAAACAAGGCATACAACGAATATAGAAATAAATATGAAAATATAATAGAAGTATGAAATATATACATGTGTGTATTGCACAGGAGGTAACAAACGGGTAGTGACAAAGTGCAGGTAGTTGCTATGATATTGTCATTGTTGGAGATTTATGTAACGCTGTTGTCAAACAGTCTGACAGCAGTGGGGATGAATGTTGTAATCTACTGCCAGTCAGCTGCTACATGAATCTGTTTGACTGGCCTCTTCTCTGTGTGTGTGTGTGTGTGTGTGATTTTAGGTAAAATGTTCCCAACTATCGGTGATGTCCACCTGGCCCCCTTCACAGACGAGCAGCTCTATATGGAGCAGTTCACCAAGGCCAACTTCTGGTGAGGAGGGTTTTCATAGTTTCCACCAATGACGTTCTAGCCAGAGCTAATATTAAACTTGAGCAGTGAAGTCGAGTGGGCATCTCCCACAATGACAGTCTTTGTGGTACTATCCACAAAATGGAAAAATACGATGTTTGGGGAATGAGTAAAAAAAGGCTCCACCAATAATATCGTCAGAACTACATTACTACATAATCCTCACTCATGCTCGCAGAATGGCAATTCCTTGACTGACTCAGAACGGACTGAAATATCACAACAGCTATTAGGTTTTTTTGGTGTGTTTTTAAAGGGATAGACCTGAGTGCTTTCAGGGTGACAACAAATAAGACTTAGTTAGCAAAGAACGTCTGTTTATAGTATATTTAAGCAAGATTTTATATGAAATATTCTAACCAGAACAACTCGACACCATGAATTCTAAATTTGAAATGTTGTTTTGTTTTTTCTTTGATAGTTCAATGTCTTAGGTAAGATGAACTAGTATAGTTGCAGTAGAACCAGGCAGAGTAGTCAGTCAGAGGTCTGCCGTTATACCTGTTTGACTTGTCTATTACTGTTAGTTTTAGAGGGCATTGTTTGATTTAAATCAGCCACAAGGGCTGTCCTACTTACCGTGCCATTACGCTCGTCAAATGGAGGCAGAGCAGCCACAGCAGAACCAGACAACGGGCTCCCTTTTCTACCACCACTAGCTCTGCTATAACATTAGGTACTTGACCTACTGAAGCAAAGACAGAGCACCTGTTTTCAGTGACTGAAGACCAAGCAACATTGTTCTTTATGGGTCGGCTTCAGCTTAACATGTGTTTCATTTCAGCTTGTGGGAGTTGCTGCTTGCACTCCCTGTTGGTGGTAGTAGTCAGGCCTGTAGTTTTGGGGAATCAAATGTATAAAATGTTCTACATGTCTTCATGCATAGATATTGTTTTCTATGATTAGTATAAAACGTGTGTCTGTGAGACAGTAACAAGTTACATCCATGGCAGTGGTTCTTTGCATTCAGACATCTTTTAAGGACATTTCTGTTTGTAGTTAACATGTAAAGCTCGACAGCTCTCCTCTGGTGGAAATGGTTAGCTTTCTTGTAATTTGTTGTCTGTCTGAGAACATTGTAGTTGTCATTGTCAACAGTTTAATTATGTTCAAAGTGGGACCAATTAAAAATGTATGTGACATTGTTCTTTGGCCCTCAGGTACCAGCCCTCCTTCCACGGTGTAGACCTCTCTGCCCTGCGGGGGGCAGCAGTGGATGAATATTTCCGCCAACCAATTGTGGTACGTTACCTGCAACACACACACACACGATTGTTACACTTGTTAATTAAATGTCTGTACATGGCAGGTGGAGGCAAGTCTGAGTGTGGTGTTTGGTTTATTATTGTCTGTGTGTTAGGGTTAGGGTGTTAGGGTGCTGAAAAGCAGCCTCAGGCTCACCTTAGGGCTGGCTGGCACAGTGCTGGACTTGTTGTGCATTTGTGTTGTATGATGATGAGCTCTAACCTCTCTCCACAGGACACATTTGACATCCGTATTCTGATGGCCAAGTCTGTCAAACACACAGTCAACTTCCTGGAGACCAAAGAAGAGGATCTCTACAGGTGTGTGTGTGAGCTATAAATTGTTATTTTGAATGTGTGTCATACCAAGTATAATTAATTTGCCTGTGTCCTTGCCTTTTCTTTTGGCTCGTAGGATAGAGATCCCCTTTAAGTTCCACATGATGCACTCAGGCCTGGTGCACGGTCTGGCTTTCTGGTTTGACGTGGCATTTATGGGATCAGTGTAAGTCAGCTACTCACTGATTGACACATGATAAATCCACATTGAGTGTGTTTGACTCTTAAGGTAGCCCTTAAGTAGTCTCACAAGGTTGTCCTGGCCTCACACGACCACTCCTCTTGTTCCCTCTCTGCAGGATGACAGTATGGCTGTCCACAGCACCCACAGAGCCTCTCACCCACTGGTACCAGGTGCGCTGTTTGCTGCAGTCTCCACTCTTCACCAAGGCTGGCGATACGCTGTCGGGCACTGCACTGCTGGTGGCCAATAAGAGGTGTGTAGCATAGTTCTCTGTGGCATGGTCGCCCACCTTGTACAAGTCACGTGATTTATTTTGTCTTTGGCCATATCCTGCTCCAAACTATCATTAACATATCTGCCTATTAAATCTACTATCAGTCAGCCTCTGCTTGCAACTCTTAAGAAATCTAATGAGTATTAACTGATGACTTGAGAGGAATAAGAAGAGGAAATAAAGAAACTGACAGAGGTAAATACGATTCAAAGGAATCAAACGGATGAAAAAGAGCAATCAAAACAATTGTGGCAGGGGCAAAGCAGCAGCAAAAGATCATGGCACTTCAACATTTTAAAAGCCGCTGAGAAGTTTGTAGCTCACAAACTAAGCAACCAGAGGAAAGTCATGGAATGGTGACTGTATTTTACAAGTGATTTTTACTAGTTTCACACCATTTTGAAATCAGTCAAGGCACCATTCAACTTTATGAAAACATGAATAGAATCCAAACCTGGTGATCAATATTTGGAGAGCTCCCAGTCCACAATGTGGAGCTGTTCTTTTAAAGGCACGGTCTACAACATTGGAGAAACTAGCAAGAGTAGCTAGATTTTGATCCAACCGAAAATATCTCGACCCCTCTGCTCAGGCTTTCCTCCAAAGCTACTCCCCCACAACACACGTGCCTTGTGCTAACGGGTTAGCTCCTTGGATATATGGGTAGCTCGTAAATGAGAGCCTGTCACAGTACACACATTTGAGAACTCTCGTTCTTTGGCTCAGTGGGAATGTTCTTTATTCTGGTAACTCATGACGCTCACAAGCTTTAGCCTTGTGGAAGACTACAGTCACAGGCCTTGCTTTGTCAAGTAATACGAAGCTGTTCTCCTTCCCAACAGACAAAGCTACGACATCAGTATTGTTGCCCAGGTGGACCAGACAGGATCAAAGTCCAGCAATCTCCTGGACTTGAAGAACCCCTTTTTCAGGTGAGTTGGCTTCAAAGTCCAGTAACACTGCTGTATATATGTTTTGCCTGATTAAATGGCTGTGGTGGGCAACACTTTCTGTCTCTCTAATGTCCAACGTGTACGTATTTGCAGGTACACAGGCTCCACCCCAAACCCTCCTCCTGGCTCACACTACACCTCCCCATCCGAGAACATGTGGAACACGGGGGCCTACAACATGAGTCAGGGGATGGCCGTATCAGGTGAACACACACAAACACTGGTAGATGAAACATATCCTCCATGTGTTTACAAGGGGCTCCCAGCTCCACATGTTCCACATGTAGTATCATGAAAATGGAAGAGACAGGGAATGGCAGACACATTTGGAAGTTATCAATATCAATATATTTTCCAATTGGATGTCTTATTACTCTGTAAATACAGAGTAATACATTTTCCAACTCGTATAACACATTAGTAATAACAACAACATCAGCAAAGCAGAAAGGAAAGGCATTTTCAGGTAAGAACTTTGGCTCAGTTTGTCACTGTACCAACAGAGGTGTGGTGGTCCTTTGTCGGAGTCCAGATATACATTGTGCAACCTTAACTAAAGAAGGAGGTGACCTTGAGTGTGGAGCAGTGGAAAGAGCCTGTAGCCCACAGTCTGTATCTACAAGTGTCCACGGGGGGGAAGTCTGTGTGTTTTAAAAGCATACCCCCCAACGTCTGATTCCTCTGAGATTCATGTCCACACATGAGCGGCCCACAACTCCTAAAGCTGATCTGAATTAATGAGTGAATGAATTGATTGATTGGGAGTACAGCCTGCTTTTCCACTGCAGGTTATGGCCTGTAAGCTGGAGCTTTCCATAACCTGAACCTATAAAAACCTGTAAGCTCTTGGTTCTAGTAGGTTTTTCCTACTGTTTTTTATCACATGATATACGTCATATGTCATTGAAAAGGCAATACCATACGACGACATGAGTTATCCCACACGTCTGACCAGCTCTCCAGAGTCAGCTGCTGGTCCCACTCCCTCTTTGATCCATACCATCAAAAAACAGCATTCAGCTCATTACACAATTTTGAATGCTACCCAAATGTTACTATGAAATGTAACTAACTTCTAACTGACTCCACACACAGTTTGTCAGCTTACAGACAGATGCTGAACATAGCAGCAAAACACACATCAGATTGTACATCATTGCCTTGGTGATAAAACGTGTGTCCATAATATGTATGTATATAATACACACCTGGGGCCACATTTATAGCCGTTGCATACACAGAAATCAGGGCAGGAGAGCATACCCAACATCACAGAAAAGTTTGGATTTGAAAAATCAAACTTGCTGTGTGATGTGTATACCTGTTCAGAAACAGTGACATAGGTGCAGACAGATGGTGAAATGCGGAATGGAAGTGAAGTAATGGCGGCAGGCTGCGTTGCGCCTTTGGAAAGATTTGCTCACCTTTACATGACATTCACTCTGAACACTCTGATTCACTTTCCCTTCAACCACATTAACACTTATAAAAAAGAAATAACTTTTTAGACTTAAATATTCATTTAATCCCACATCCAAACGATACTAATATAATAACAAGAACTGACACACCTACTGCTTCGGCTTTGTTTTCTGATCATGAATCCATGGTGTTCATTGTGTTGGTAAAGATTTTGAGAGTTTGTTCCCTGAGTTTTTTCCCCATGTGGAAAGCCCACCTCCCTCGTTGCTGCTGACACTGCTGTTGACCCAAATGACACGATGTCATCATGCTGGGAAGAAGCTGTATATGACAAAGCTGAATGTGGAGAAATTCCGAATGTTTCCTTGGTAGTAAATGCTCATTGTTTTAATTTGTGTCTCCCCTCCAGGGATGCCTGCAGCTTATGACCTCAGTACAGTCATTGGCAGCGGCACGTCAGTGTCTCACAACAACCTCATCCCCTTGGGTACGAGTTACACTCCTCCTGACTTCTCCGGTCAGGAACTTGATGTAGTGGGCAACTAATAGGAGAGCGACAGTGAAATTCTGCATTGCAGCATGAAAACATGAAGTTTGATCACGAGGTTGAAACAACTGTCTGGCAAAGCTGGCCCATCATATGAGCTCATGGAAAGTGGTTAACTTGATGCTGAGCGTCAGATGTAAATGACACGCTAATCTTACTAATCCAACAGTTTTCTAATACCTCTGTATAACTCAGCTGTTTTTTTTTACCTGAGTATGATTTCTGTGTCAAACAGTGTTTCAACTGCATTTACGTTTTGGTCTTCAACAGATATTTTGACTCTTTGCAATGCACACACTTCACATACTGTCAGATCACAGATTTTCACCTTCGAACATAAATTCTAACCGATAGTTTACTCAGCATGTACACTTACACTGAAATCTCTTTCGGCCCTTCCATTTTAACAGCTATTTCAACTCATTGAACTGTGACTTTAGCTGTTTCAAATGTTTCAACTATAACATTTCAACAACAAACACATGTAACTTTTCTTAAGAATGGACAAAGTGTCTGACACAGTCTCTCCCATCTGATTGGGTGTTGGTTGTCAGTCAGGGGTTATACCACTAATGTGTGCAACTTACCTGATGGAACCGATTATTGGTACAAAACACAAGGTAGATGCATGAAGGGTCCCTCACGCTGCACACCTGAACAGGAACCAACAGACTAAAGTCTGTTGTAGTGCTGCACGTGTCATTAACTTTGCTTTCCTCTCTGATTGGTCACAGTGAACACAGGAATAGTAAACCACACCCACTCCAGGATGGGCTCCATCATGAGCACAGGAATTGTCCAGGGTACGTCTTCCTGCCACTTTCTAAAACAGTGAAACCAGTTTGTGCTGCTTATCAGAGGCCCACCATGCTGCCAGCACCATCAGTGGGAATGTTGAATGTAATGATCTGTCCTTTGTTCCAGGAGCCACTACAGGCCAGTCAGGCCCCAGCAGCAGCGGTACTTACTATCCAGTCACCAACCAGTTCACCATGGGGGGCGCTGCCATCTCCATGGCGTCACCGATGGTCATCCCTAGCAACACCATGCATTATGGCAGTTAAGACGAAGAGCTCGCAAAGACCTCTTCGTCCTCCCCGCCCCTGCATGACGAGATCCCCTTCCCCTCCCAGTGGAGCCCCTCAGTCCGCCCCGCCCTTCAACCCTGACTGTCTCACCGACCACAGCCAAAACCGATATACCAAAACCAGTGCTGTGCTAGCACTTCCTCTTCTTGTTGGTCATCCTCATTCTGCTCTGTTCAGTCCATCACTGAATGGGTGATGCTCTCGTATCCGTCCAGACTCTTGTCTCGCTAACGGGCGAAACCTCCTTCTCCCCCTCGTGGATTTATTGGGATTGTAACACGTGCACAGCCGAGATGCACGGCATTTATCATCTCCCTCCCTTGACATTTATATCAATCCCTCCTCTCTCCTTCCTCTCTCTGCTTTTTGTCATGTGTCACAAGGACTCCCAGAGTGTTTCTTCAAACCCCTCCTTCCAGAATCAGCTTGTCGCCAGATACCAGCATCAGTCCGTTGCTACAACTTTAGACCTAGACTGAAGGTTTTCATTCGTACAATAAGACACCCTTATCATCATCATTATCATCATCATCATCATCAACAGTCATCTCTCAGCTGCCATCTTGGCTTTTCATATCTGATACAATCTTCAAGGCGTCTCTGCACCGACTCATGACAGACAAAACTGTTCCTTCAAATTGCAGAACAACATGTTTTTCCTGCTCCCAGCGCGTCAGTTTACTTGTGCAGATAGTTTTGGATTTAGGCAGAATCAGATTTACCAGAAAACAGAAGCCATGTACATGCCTGGGCACCCTAAGGAGATCACAGAAAATGTGCTTTTTTTGCAACTTGGACAAACTGATTCTACCTAATGTGCGGTTCTGCTTAAACGCAGTGGTGTTCCTTTAAGTTGCGTAAGAATGACACACTGGGCACCTTCAGACAAATAAGCACCGCAATCATCTATGTCTGCTGTAGATTTTAGGTTCCACTCTTTGCGTATACTTCTGCAAACACTACATTGACTGGAAGTGGGCTCCATGCTAGCATGTTTGGGAGCGACACATCAAATGATGGTTAGCCTCTTGTAACACACGGGGATAGGCTGTTGCGTAAAGGAACAGTTTTGATACCTATACTGTATTTTTAAAGCTGCTTGAATTGATATTTTTGACCATTTAAGAGCAGGAGAAGAAGCACTGCTCTCTCACCTTATGCAGTTACAGTGAACGTGTTACTCATCTAGCACACGTGGAGCAGTATTCTGATCAGTGGACAAATGTAAATCCAATATTCACTCTGTTTACCTCTGTTTTGGCCTCCTCCTCCTGAGGAAAATATCTGGCTCTTCAGCTGCTAAATGCTCAAATTTGTTCACCACTGAATTGTTAACCTTATCTGTCTGCTGATTGGTGCCAAGCAGGCAGTGTACAGTGGATTTATCTGAAAACTGCTGCCGGCTGATGAGAGCTGAGAGACTGAACCAAAATGATTGTGGGCAGTGAAACCAAAACAATGAGCTGAAAGATGAGAAGTAGCCCCACAGTGCTAAAGGGAACCGTGGAGATTCTTTTCTGTGGGTTTACCACGCTGAGTGACCCCTCGGACAATACATATAGTCAACTGCTCCATTGTTAATATAAAAATATGAATTAGTGCAGCTTTGAATATGCTTGTACATCTTACTTGTACCTGTGATGCTCTTAGTCTAGCTTAGCGCAAAGGCGAAAATCAGAAAACCTGCTAGCCCATCTTTATCTAAAATGTACACCTCCCAAAACCTCCAAAGCTGTCTTATTTCAACTTTATTTAATTTCTTATTTTTTAGATAAACAATACATAAAGGAGAAACAAGACGTTTTTGGATCAGCATAACTGGTTTGAGAACCGTCCAAAGTGAAGAAAAAGCCAGGTGACACTTTATCTTCTCGTGAAAAGGATAAAAGTTGTTGGGAGGTGTATTTTGCGTGGTTTCGACAGAGCTAGGCTAACTGGGACGCATCTCTGTGACGGCTCGACTCGAATCAGCGGGTCTTTTCATCTGACTGGTTGTAATGGCAAACAAGCATGTTTCCTAAAATGTTGGAACGTTAGAGCTGCTACAGGCTATAATTCTGTCAGCTGTGCGGTGGGGGTAAGGCCTCAGAATGCTTCAACTAGATTGTGTGACATCTAGTATGATCACATCTAAAGGGGAAAGTATTTATAGGAAAGTAGCCCTTACCTGGCTGCATCTCACTGTCTGTAGACTCAGTGCAGTGAATCATACAACACTTTCAGACGCAGTCTCCTCGGTCTTTTTTAACACTACTACTACACAGTAGTAGTAGTGTTAAGAAGAGCTCGAGAGAAAAGTTGAAACCCTGCTTTCACACAATCCGCAAACCTGCAGGTTTGAGTGGACGGTGGGATTTTGTGTTTCACTTAGTTTGAAGCATGCAGAGGCCTTTAGGGTCAGG
Source organism: Pempheris klunzingeri (assembly GCF_042242105.1). Taxonomy (NCBI): domain Eukaryota; kingdom Metazoa; phylum Chordata; class Actinopteri; order Acropomatiformes; family Pempheridae; genus Pempheris; species Pempheris klunzingeri. The sequence goes on from NC_092028.1 coordinate 7,539,893, forward strand.
CCATCCCATGAGACACCAATCTATTGGGGACTTGTGGATGATTTCAGGGCGTTCTTGATGCCTGACACGGAAGGTGACCAGCGGGAACAGTCTGCCAAAAACTGTCTTTTGAATGCTAGTCCTGTAAACCTGAAACACCTCGTGCTGCTCCCATCGCCCACTCTCTTCACTTTTTAGCTGAGAGGACGTCGCAGCAGCTCCTCCAGCAGCCTCCCGTTACATTGCTCTGGCACAGTTGGAGGAAGACGATACGGAGAAGGCACCAGTAAGGACCACTGACCCGGGTGAATGGGAAATGCTGTGCCAGATAGGACAGCGTCCTAGTTTACATCCTCGCTTTCTACCCCCACTTCTCCTCCCAACCTCCCTTTGAGACTGAGAGACTTCGATGTTGAGGTGTGGGAGACGGGGCCAGTCCGCACCCCTCCCTCCTCTTCTGTTCACTATTTACAACCTCCAACATATCATACCCCCAACATCCCTGACACCCCCCCCCTCTTATCAGTCAAGGAGAGAAAGACTGACATGTATGCATTGCTTCCAGTGTCACAACTATTGGACTCGATTAATTTGGAATTTATGAGTTAGCAAGTTTTAAGAGAGCTGAAAAAAAGATGTCTCTTTGTAGGATTAACCTTTTTGTTGTCTTCATTTTGTTTTGTTTTTTCTTTCACAAAAAACAACAAAGAATTTAAAAAAAGAGAGCAAATTAAATGTGGTGGAAATGTTCCAAAACCATCCTGGAATCGGGTGTTGTAGTACTTTAATTTGTTCCCTCTAGTTTGTTGAATAGACTGTGGACACACCAAATGTTTACCATGTGGTAGCCTATAGCGATCATGTCCCTTTTGTCATGGAATCGTTGCTCTGTGTAGTCAATAGTGGCCTCCACTTTTATCATGGAAAAGTGTATGAGGAAGATGTCATGTTCTGTCATTTGTGTGTGTTGACCAACCAGTAATAACACCTTTCTCACTGTCTGACATCGACTCTTCTGCTCCAGACTCCAGCCACAGAAAATCTGTCTGTCCTCAACACTGTGGGGAGCTTTAAAGCCTCTATGATGAGCACAAGACAGTAGCTGCATTTACATGGACCCTAATATTCCACAAATGATTGGCCTAATCAGAATAAGAACGCCTCGGCCGGAAGAGACGACCACTTTCCTCATGTGGCATAAACCTTTGATACTCCATTCAGTAGGAGCACATTAGTGCCTTATAGCCATGTAAATGCATGTAACACTTATTCTAGTCACTCTCTTTGGTTGAGCTATATCTATTCTCTTTTGTGTAGGTTTGCCTTACATGGGAGTAATAGTGAAATCTTATATTTTACATCAGATTCAATGCTTCACAGCTGACGGAACCATTTTGGGTGTGTTAAAAAACATTCTGAATGAATTATTTGGGGCATGAAAACGCACGTCTAATCAGATCACTATTTAGTCTCCGTGCAATTAGTTAGAATCTCTAATCAGATCTTCAGTTGAACAGAAGAATATTGTCCATGTAACCGCAGCTACTGTGAGTGAGTCACGTCCTTCAACTTCTGAAGGTTCGATATGTCAGAGACAGCGACTAGCATCAAATTACAAGCCAATCATTCTGCAGTAGCTAGTGGGAACTAGTATTATCCAAGTAGCATAAGTGGGACTAGTGATGGAACAGCTGGTAATACAGTATGAAACACGTTATTGTGGATGTTTTTAAGTCCACATGAGATTGTGCTGTGGTCCATTGTCCACTGCAAGAACCTAAAAGTTAACATGTGGCCAAGAACAGGTCCTGCTCTTGTTTCCACTGCTCTCCATTAGTTCTGGGAATCAAACATCTTTCAGGTTCTGTCAGCAGTGGTGTCGTCACATCAGGAAAAGGGCAACAATGGCTGGGGTGTGACTTTTGACCCCCCCCCCCAGGAGCTACAGATATTTCTCCTTGAGCCTCCCTGAATGACTGGGGAGTCTGCATGACCCTCCTTCCACCGTTAGTGATCCATTTTATTATATTCACTTGAAATGGCGGTACTATTTGGAGCCAATGCAGCGGCTTTGCAAACACCACAAAGAAGCGTGGGACTTATCACCGGAACCAACGGCAACTTTTCCCAAGCAAAATGCTCCTTAAGAATCCCCACACAAGCTGAGCGTGACAGCCACCACCCCTACCACTACACGTCACTCACACTCATCACAGTCCAGATATATTACATGCACAATTGTGGCTGCAGCAGCAAGAATAATTTGACACAGTGACTGTTAAAAAAAAACAACCTTTGATCACATTAACAAAAGTTGCTTGAAAAGAAACTCCTTGGGTTGAAAAAGTCTCTTGGGTCTCTCCACCAGATTAGCTCTTCCTTCGCCAGTCAATCACTTTATCTGTTTTTATGTGTCTCTGCTAGCTTGTGATTCACAGGGTTTAGCCCACCCACTTAGAAAGAAGATAATATGATTTCGCTGTCATTTGAAATCACCCAAATTATAGCTGTATTACCAGTTACAGAGCTGAAGGCGGCATTTTCCTCAAGGCAAAAGCAGAGGTGTCAAATTCTTCCATGTAACCCTTCACATCCCACCCACTTTAGAATAAACACAACCACCTTCTCTAGCCTGAATAACAAACGTGACTCCCTCCCAGCGCTCAATTATTTGACCTCTGCCCCCTTTCTTGGCTTTCTTGCCAAAAGTTAGCTGGTTAAGATCAATACAGCTGTCTATATATGTCGCAGTCAATTATCTTAGCCTAGTGCAAAGACTGGAAACAGGAAGACAGCTACCGTCCAAAGGTAACAAAGTCCACCAACCAGCACCACTAAAGCTCGCAGATTAACACGTTCTATCTAATCTCTTTAGTCTATAAACGGGTGTTAAAGTGGTGGTGGGATTTGGGTGGGACGGTTTCTTGACCGTAAGTTCCTGGAGTCTTGTCATCACTGTGAGGTTGTCGGGGGATAAAGTGGAAAAATATGTTTCCTAAAATCTTGAAACTATCTTAAATATCTATACACTTTGCCTAAATACAGTTTAAAGTTGGCAGATTAAAACCAGCAACTGTCAAAGAACTGACCCTAGTAATAGTAATGATAGTTGTAACAGTTCTTTGTGTAGTATAAACGCTTTCTGATCATCAGTGAGATGCTTGTGCATGATAAGGGTAGAAAACCAACCAGAGTGACAGAGATCTTAATGGTAGATCAGTGTGAAAAGTTGTTTATGCCTCTTAAATCACTAACGTCATGCGTAGAAAACTTTCATTATCTGGAGACGGAAAGCTGCCTGTTAGCGCAGAGTGTTTGACAGCTAGTAGAGCTGCAGACCGATGCTTTGGATGGAAGACATGCTGTTCAGCTTCTCAGAATGAAAATCAAACCAGTTTGCAGCTTCATGATCCTCAACAGACATTTTTACCAGTGACCAGACTCCATATGAAAACTGTATTTGTATTGAGTTTAATTAAGCAAATCCTCTGTTCAGTCTCAGTAGTCTTTCCTCTTCCTTTTGCTCCTAACCAGTCACCTAGTTTACAATGAACCTGCCCTGACCATATTATAGGAAAAAATAATGCTGTGACATATATTCAACATTTCAGATCTCGGACAGTAGGGGTAGTATCAGTTCAGAAACGTGTTCCTTCGTCTGTTTTATATCCCCCTAATTTTACTTAGAGGAGAAATGGTTCTTATGGGTTAAGTGAGTACACAAAGCACCAAATACGTCTTCCTCTGCAGTCCCATTATTGAGCATGGCTGTCGCCTTCGGTCAAAGCCATCTCACCTCATGTTTTTTCTCTTAAATCTCTGACTCGGGTCCAGTGAGATGATGTGCACTAGGCTGGTTGAGTCAGCGAAAAACCTCCTGTGATACAGTTGTAGACGAGAGAGAGACATACTGACAGACAGGATGGTGATAAACGAGTTCACTCCTTCGTTTATCCTTCATTTCCTAAAAGCCTTAGAGTGACTTGTGAGTGGAGGAATAAAGTTTTTTAAAAAAAGAACAAAAATTGAAGCCCTGCGGACCTGAGAGTACACTTCACTACAGTTGAAGCCTGTTTGACGTCAGCTCAGGTCTCACGTTCTTGTGGCCAAGTCTATGTTAAGTAACAAGTTTTCATTGGCAAGGTGCCAGGCTGCTGCAGTCTTTCAGGTCTCTGCACAGTCATGGAGCTGGTCTTTGTTTTCTGGCTTTGGCTAATCTACTTAAAGTGCTTGACATCATACTGGATATACCACTGAGCCTTGGCATGCACTGTAGTCTTCAGTAAGGAGGACGAACAACAAAGAGTTAGACTCTTAAGTTTATTAACAAAAAAATGCTAAACAGCATCACAATAGGGAATAAATAGTTCTGCAGACATAAACCCATTCCTCAATTTTCAATAAATCAGAAACGCAATTAAATCAGAAGGGTCCCTTTCCAGTCTTAGCTCATTGAAACACATTCATAACCCTGCACTTGAGTCTGGAATGGCTTCCTGTCCCACATCTGTGACTGAAGCAGGCTGATTCACAGGATACATTCACATTGGATATGATGCTGTGAAAGCTACAGCTGCTGCAGCATTCAAATCAGTCTGAGGTGCAGTTATGACAAGGTTTCACTTGGTGCCCAAATACTTGGCTAAGTAACTGATTAATAGGAAATGAATAGCGGATAAGATTAAGATTCATCAGGCGATAAGATTGAGAGTCTGCAGCCATGCTAGCGGCTCTGTGCGGCTGTTCTAAGACAGCTGAGCTAATGCTCTCACATCAAAAATTAAAAATGACAAAGCTAACTTGCTAATGTTTGCAGGTGTAATGTTCACCACGTTCATCATGTTAGATCAGCATGTTCACATCTGCTAAACGACAGTGGATGGAACAGAGCCACTGTTCCATGTTATCAGGAACATCATCTATTATAACAGGTCCACGCTATTCTCTGATTTATATCAACGTAAATTTTGATCTTTTAAACAGCTAAGTAACTGGAAAATCTCCCTCCTCTGATAAATTTGGAAACTTATGAGTTTTTTCCCTCTATTTTCTGAGCCCTTATGAACTAGATATTAAAAAATAATCATGAGTCATCAAATGGAAAGTCCAAATCCCACACATCACATGAGAATTTTAGTTCCAACAGATTTAGAGCGGCGCGCAAACAAGTCGCTGCGGCATCACTTGAAATTCATGAAACTAATGTGTAGTGATGTGATGCCTGAAGTTCTTCTCCTGCTGCCTGTCACACATCTCACCTCTCTAAAGGACTGATTGGTAGCAGCATGGCTTTATGATTGCTTTTTGTTTTTCTCTTTGATCGAGGAGTAATTCTTAATGTCTTCCTCTTTTGAACCTGTGTTTTGAGTCTTGCTGATGAAATGAGGGAAATCACAGTGTTAAAGAAGACATGCTAGACTAATAAGATGCACCCCATCCTGAAAGCTCACAGTAGAAATGTACAATTATTGCAGTGAACGAGTGCTACTCCAGTCACAGTAGATCCGCCTCACGATAAATTAGACACACAACCGCACACTCATCCCAGCACGCCATCAGACGAGCACTGAACAAATCACACAACAGCAATATCCAACATTTCCTCAACCAGCCCGTCTACACGCGGTTTTAGATTTGAGACATCCTTCATTTCTCCTCCCTCTCCTCCTGGTTGGTCAGTGGGGTTGGGTGGCCAGTGTTGTGTGAATTGGGGGGGTTGTAGGGACTGGTGGTACGTGGACAGCTGTCTGGAAGAAGTACATCTGCAAAACAAGAGAGAAAAAGAATAACTCTTCGCTAAAGATTAAATGTGTACAGCTGAGGTGAGGCCACATCCACGGGGCTCACTGACCTTACAGACGACCGCCAGCAGCGTGTGCAAAACCACTATGGTTGCCACTGTGGCCACTGCCATAGCCTTGGTGTCGTCACGGACAACGGGCCAGAAGGTGAGCACCAAGACTGAGCCGGAGATCAACATGGCAACCAGGATCAGTGTCCAGCGGAGCCACTCAAATGGAATAATCCACAAAACCTGGAGACGACCAGGTTACAGATTAGTCACTACAATGGTGAGGTTGTGTGGCTAGTTTGGGCTCATGTGAAAGCTGTCAATGTAATGTTATGCTGCTCTGATATGACTGGCATAAGAAAAAATAACAGTGCCCAAGTTCTTTTATGACCTTGGAAACAATAGCTGAGAAGACAATCTCACTCAAGGACAATGATCTGAACAAACACAGGGAGGTTTTGGTGCTGTACACTGCTGTCATTCATTAGGAACATTCAGGAGACTACTCACCGAGGTGGGGATATAGATAAAGAGGGAGTAGCCGTAGACACACACAGTCTCAAGGAAGGAATAGCCTCCAATCTGCCTCTCTGTCCCCTGCCGCCAGGTCAGGAAGCCCCATAAACCAATTGGCACCAGCCAGGCATACATGAAGATCACTACTGCGGCTATCGTCACTGAAAAGCAAAGAAACGAAGCATGACTCAGCAGAACTGTGACAGACTTCCATGAACTGATCGAAGGCCCCGCGGAGGACTGACCTCTATGGAACTGTGGTCTGTAGTGATAGGTAGGGCTTCCCATCTCGGTGAGGAAGTTGGACAAGTTCCCACTGATCGCCACTGAGAACACCAGTGTCACACAGATCCAGAAAGGACCTACACACACACACACACACACACACACACACACACACACACACACACACACACACACACACACACACACACACACACACACATTCATTTATTATACATGCATATATGAGGACTATCATTTCCAAACTTAATCTCCTACCATCTATTACACTAAAACTTTGGATGACTTTTCAACTGCAGAGTTTTCTTCCCAAATACTTTTGATGGAGAAACGGCAGCTCGCAGTCCAGCTGTGTGTTTTGTTTCTGAACGAGGCGGAGTGCAACATCTGTAAACCCAACTATCCTAAAAGTTCAACAAGTGGCTTAACCAGACATGGAGACCACAGAGAAATTCAAATAATTGTGTACGGTTGGATTAACATTATAAAAGGGTCCTTTTAGGATGAGTCTATGGGTCATCTATCATATGTGATCAAAATCAACCATACTGGGTCCACATGGGAGGTAAGCTTAATTGTGACTTGACACAATGGTAGTCCTGCTGTACATATCTTTGGCATGGTTTTGAAGTATAGTTAAACAAAAAACAGAAGAATGTACCATATTGTAATTTTAACATGTCTCCATTGGCTTACCATATAGATCTGGGTTACTCCTAATGTAGTGCTTGATAAAGTTTCTTCCAGGCAGTGGCATCATGGAGCCCTTAACTCTGTCCAGGACCTGCATCACATGACGGGGTGTCAAACGTAAGAACAATGTGTCCTTTGTTGAGTTAGATAGATATTAAGGTTGTATTTGTAGAAAAAGAGCTCAAACCTGCACCGTGTCCACATCGAAGAAAGACTGATAGTACTCAAAGGTCCAGAAGCCACCAGTCGCTTTCTGTCCTCCTAACAGCTGGAAACACAGACATCTTTCAGCTGCTGTCCACTCAAAACATCAAGACTGTTAACCTGTGTCATGGTGAGAGGACACAACACAGACACACCTCTGAACTCTCCTCCTGACCCTCTTCATCCTCTGAAAGATCTAGTTTCACATCCTCTCCTCCTCCTCCTCCTCCTGATGCTGTAGTGGAGGTGTTTGAAGCAGACATACTGAGTGTGGAGGCCCCTGGGTCTGCAGACAGCAGCTCTGCTGCTTCCTCAAACTCTACAGGCACACATGGATGAACACTGGGAGTTAGTAATAACAGTGGTGCACACATAAAGCGTTCTGCTGCAGGGGCCCTAACCACAGAGCCACTTTAATGTAGTCCGGCTCTCTCTGGGTTACCTGCTTCACTCAACATCACAGATCCTGGATAATCACTATCATGTAACTGGTTTTCAACTGGCTCTGTTAACTCTGCATTTACTGATTCAGCTACGACTGTGGTCGTCAGAACCTCAAATGAAGGACTTCAACGAAACAGTGAAGCCTGCAGGAAGAATTCTGTTTAAGTGCAAGCAAAAAGTCACCAGGTGAGTGTTGGAGAACATCAGAACAAGCATGTAATTGTACACCCTACTGTTATAGCCGTGGGCCAAAACGGGCCCGTCAGAGGGTCCTATCCGGCCCACCGGACGACTTTGCAAAGTGTAAAAATGACAGAGAAGAGATTAACTGCTATGTAAAATACTATATTGTTCAGTTCCAGATACCTGTGACCAAATGTTTTCTGCCTTCGTAGATACACTGATCAGCTCGTTCATAATGTTTTGAATAAAGATAGTTCATTAAATGTGAGCATTTTACTACTTGTAAAACTTACTTGTGCTTTTTTTGCACTAAAACAAGGGGGAAAATTTGGAGTTGTCCTTATTTCTGGGTTATTCTGCTATGATTTTAATGGTCCGGCCCACTTGAGATCAAATTGGGCTGTATGTGGCCCCTGAACTAAAATGAGTTTGACACCCCTGATCCACACAGTGCATCACAGTGTTGTACAAACTCCAAGACATATTAAGATGCAGTAGATCTGGTAACATTTCAAGTCAGTCTTCATCATGAAGGATTCTGCCTCAATTCATTCAATATCTGACGAACTAAAGAGGGAAATCATCTTTGTAAAACCTTGTCTGGTGCAGCTTCACCATGCATTCATCGGCAGCGGAGTGAAGGCAAAGACAAGCAGATCGGGGGGGTAAAGGAAAGAGGGCAAAGAAAACAAACACTGTAGCAGAGACATGACAGTCTTTACCCTGGAACTGGAGGTCATTTGGACTGGCCATTGCTTCAGGGTACGAATGGACACCTCATGTAAAACCTAGAAGAAGAAGAAGACTGAGGGGAGACGTTCACACACCACCGTACACATTTGTTGAAGTCTACAGTTAAATATACAGTAATCCACGTTAAGCCCAACCTTTCAGTCTACCTGTGCGTCGTGACCAGAAGAACACAGGTTGAAGCCCACCTGTCCGCCGCAGGGTGTCCCTGATGATGACAATGATGATGGCGTGACAGTGCCCACGAAGTAACACTACCTAAAGCAACACTAACTGCGCACTAACACTCTTGCTCCTCATGCGCCTGAAGAGGTGAATGTATCTACCGTAGATATATGACAACACAGCCGGTGTAGGTTTAGAAAAGACAGGAAAGAACACCACACTGCTAACGTATGCCTGCCATGGCTAGCCTAGCTGCTGTCAGGCTGTTTCTAGTTGGCATGTCTTCCGGTACACGTCACCACGTAAACAAAGCGGTCACGTGAACCTTCCTATTCTTCTTTAAAAAGTAGTTTGCTGATTGAAACATGTCGTTCTGTGTAATGCATTTCCGGTTTACATCAAAATGACAACAGAATACACACTCATCATCATTCGTCATCATTTTGTCTGTAACACACCGTTGAAGTGACACTCAGCGGAACCTTTGCGAGGTCGAGCTTTCTGTCAGAGGATCAAGACCGACACACCTTCTGGGCGCCATTTTGGCTCCACGTGAGCCTTTTCGAAGAGCGGAATGACAGTCCTGCCTGAAGGTGACTGTGCTTGTGAATAAAACCTGTTAAAATGGCTTCGCTGCGTGTTGTGAAGAGGATGTTCTGCGCGGCGGCAGAAACAGCAGCAGCGGCAGCAGCAGCTCCGGTCAAAGGCAGCAGATGGGAAAGATTAAAAAACAGCAAAGCGGGTGAGGAACAGAGTACACAAGTCAGAGTGAGGTTACAGGGACAGCAGCAGCTAGGCATGGACACACATTAGACATGAGTTTACCCTGCTGCCCGCTAATGTAACGTTCGTAGAGGGAAAGCTAGGTGTTATTTGCATTACTAAGAAATGCTGCGCCTGTGTCAAATGTTAGCTTAGGTTTGCCATGCTAACTGTATATGTGCCCTCCATAATGTTGCTGTAACGGTGCAGTAGTGGCTTGGTGTCATCACGTAATGGTTATTTGCATGTTAATTAATGACACAGCAGCTAATAATGACTTACAGGATCTGATCTGATCTGATACTGAAAACCTGAGGATGTTTTGGGTGCCATGAAACTGGAGTTATCACCAACATACTGTCTCCACTCACCTGAAACAACATGATGAAGTTGCATATATACACACACACACACACACACACACACACACACACACACACACACACACACACACACATATGTATGTGTATATATATATATATGTATGCATGTGTGTGTATATACACACGTGTGTGTGTGTGTGTGTGTGTGTGTGTGTATATATATATATATGTGTGTGTATATATATATATATATATATACACACACACATACACACACACACACATATATATGTATATGTGTGTATATATATGTATATATATATATGTGTGTGTGTGTGTATATGTATGTGTATATATATGTGTGTGTGTGTGTATATATATGTGTGTGTGTGTGTGTGTATTACTGTGTGTGTGTGTGTATATATATGTGTGTGTGTGTGTGTGTGTATATGAGAACAGTTAATCAAAAATCTGTCATGTTATTACAAGTTAGAATTTAGAAGTTTGTATTTTTCAAGAAGTAGAGGCCAGGACTTTAATGGAAGTGTTTATATAGATATGCTACTCTTTTAGAGTACATTGTTGAAAGGTTTACATAATGGTACTGACAACTAATTAATAGTAGTAATTATTTCTCTGGTGGTGATGAAGCCAGTGGTGACCATCCTGCATCTCAACACTGGAATCAGCCACCTGAGTGTTTGGTTCACATGACAGATGCAGACTGTGGCTCTGCATGCTTGGCTTCCTGGGGCTGGCTGCACCAGTTTACAAGTTTAAACTAGTTATAATGGAAGTGTTTGCCAAGTACATTAAAAACGGTTGCACGACACAAACTAGTTCTTACAGTTTTGCTTGTTTGTAGTTTTGGAGAGTGCGTGTGTTTAGGACATGATCAGGCCTGAGTGTCCTTCCTTCTGTCTGCAGGTGTGTGGTGTCGCGGCCTGGCCTCTGACTACAAAGAGGCATGTCGAGAGATATTTGTTGGTGCGTGGGAGTTTCCGGTCAAAGCCTCGGTTTATGTGACTCTGCTGGGGGGAGGCTTGGCCTGTTTCTACACAAAACCTGACCAGTCTGCCTTTGAAGCCGCCGTGCTGGAGCGCACCAATCAGCTGGGCTTGTTGTCACCGTGGATCCGCAACGCAACCTCTGACGGCCACCTGCAGAGTCTAGTTAAGCTTCGTAATGAGGGCAGGCTGCGCCATGTCAGCCTGGGTCTTCTCTCTCTGGTCTACCGCGCAGATTACGACCCAGACGCCACGCTGTTCGAAGCCCAGTGCTCCAATCTGTCAGTGCCCTGGAGGGAGGTCCCTCAGAGGATACTAGATGTGGGATTCATCGGCCGCTGGTGGATCCTGGACTCAAAGATGAAGGACTATGATGTGAACGAGGATGAGTTCAAGCACCTGCCAGCACACATGCAGGCAACATTGCCACCCAGTGTTCAGGAGGTGGAGAGGAGCGAGAGGTTGCACAGAGAGTCCTGGTTAGCACTGACTGTGGAGGACGAGGAGGACGAAGCTAATGTAGTGGACAGAAAGGAGGAGAGTGTCACAATGGAAGCAGTGAAAAAGGAACAGACCCTGCTGGAAGCTAAACTGTAGCAGGATAGTTATTCTCCTTTTTCACGCACCGTTGGATTCATCAAACCTGTTTTTAGGTTAGATTTTCAGCTATGAACCTTCCAAACTGTCCACACTAACACCACACAATGCCAAGGAAAGACGAAACACGCAAAATTCTTAGTCATATTTTATTTATTCCAACATATTTTTTGTTTCACGTGGACTGTTTATTCCTACCATGAACCATGTAACAATAAATCTCTCAATTATCTCCTGATGTCTCACCCTTGTTTTACCTCCCCTGTCTCACAAGTCAAATAATATACTGACCTTCAGCTTTTTGGAGTATCCCAGTTATGTGTTTGGCCACGGATCATCACATCCTCGTTTCATAAACCTGAAGAAGCCCTGATCATGGTTTTGAGCGATCCAAATGTTTCCTGGAGTTGTTTGATTGAAACCAGAATACTGTGGCATTTATACATCTGACTCAGGTTTGTGTGTGTGTCATATAGGCAGGTGCTAGTCACTAGTTATTCAGTAAAACAACATTATCACCATCCGATTCTACATTGACATTACATAAATGAATAACTCAGCTGGTACAGAAATGAGAGTGACTAAGGAATCAAGCAAACACTTGGATCTAGTCAATGCACTGACTATGAGATGAAATATTCATATTACAGACTTTTCCCACTGTGGCCATGAGAGACAAGCTCCCACTATCAGAAAGCTGTATATATGATGTGTGTAAAGGGGTTTTCTTCCATGTAAACAACATATTCTGAATATGATCAAAACCATTTACCAGTTAAAGTCCTCAATTCAAACTACTTAGAAATTATAATTAGTAAGTTTGTACTGAAAAGACTCATTCTGCATTAATATTTAGAATCTGCAAATTAACTACAGCTCAAACTAAAGCTGTCCAACGTCGCGGAGTAGAACAGAAGTATAACGTAACAAAATAGAAATATTATTAAATATTGAGTATTAAGAACTTAATGAGTTTAGAAGCAGCAGTGACGTAACATTCGTACCCTGAACATCTCTTGCTAGTGTGTCAGTTCTGGGACAGCCCACAGGAGAGATGCTGCCTTCACTGTCCGAGGGCTTTATGATGGTCATAATGAAGATCATGGGTGCGGCTCAGTTCCAGAGTTCCAACTATGACAGAGTCTCTCTCGGACATTAAGCCGTAATGGGGTCAAAGGTGACTCATGATGTTACTAATGCTGCTCTTGGGCGCTGGCTATCAGATGTCACCTGACGGAAGTCACAGGTCAGGGGCCAGCCTGCGGTTAGCTGCTACTGGATCCCTGTTCAGCCAGTGCGAGGAACCAGTGGTGTTTGGGATGTAGCCACCAGATGGCGCTCTAGTGCAGGCTAATTCTGCATCCCACTAGATTAAAGAAGAGTGATTACATGTGATCAAACGGCAGTAAGCCAATGCATGACTGGTTGGCATGAGTTTGACAATGTGGCAGTGGAGCTGCAGAATCACTGAAACGTCGGTTCTCTGAGGGGACATTGTTTCCTCACAGGGTCTGTTGTGTTCTCACACCAAGTTTCAGCTTTGTTTGCGTTGTGTTTTTTTTTTTTGCAAACTCCCCAACATAAAGGTCTATTCAGTAGCTGCTCTGTAGCTTTGCTTCGTATTGCATGGTATTCCTCAGCAGATGGGATTTGTTAAGTTAGATATTCTATTATAAAGATATTAGATAGATAGATATTATAAAACAATTCTGTTTTTCTGAGCACTTAAAAGGAATAATTTGACATCTTGGGTGATCGTCTCATGTAATACTCCAGTAATTTCCTCCCAAGTATTAGATGATCAATATCACACTTACAGGTTGTAAATATGAAGCTAAAGTGAGCAAGCAATTAGCTTAGCTTAGCTTAGCTTAGCTTAGTTTAGCTTAGCTTAGCTTAGCTTAGCTTAGCGTAACACACAGAATGGAAACGGAAAAATAATTGGCTCTGTCCATCCCCTATTTTTAAAATATTTTTTAACAGTTTTTGAAACAAAAAGACAACATGTTAATCAGGTGTTGGTGACAGATCACCTCTGGACAGAGCCAGACTAGCTGACCGGCTGTAACCTCAGATGCTTCCTGTGCAGACATGAGGGTGGCGTCGGAAGTAAGCGAAAATGCATTTCTTGAAAAGTCAAACTATTCCTATATGGGCGTCTGCGTGGTGGCCCTGAGAGCTCCATGCACTGCAGCTTAAGAAAGCATGCAAATAGACAAAACGCAAGCAAATGAAGAGGACATCTTAACCTAACCTAACCCTGCCTCAGAACAAGCATCATGTCCTGCTTTAGGCAGATCCCTCAGGCCATCCACATACGGCTCTCACTTTCTAATAGCTGCTGTAAAACCAGCATACCTCATAGAAACACTGATCATCCACATTGTAGCTGATGTTTCACTGTAATTACCACCGCAGTTTAATGAGTGAGTGAAAATGTACAAAAAGCTGAATGCACGCTGTTGCTGCTTTGTCTGTCGCCTGCCTTCAGTGTTGCATCCTTTCAAGCTTCCTCCATCATTGCCTTCTGACCTGCTTGACCTCTGCGCTCCCATCCATCCTGCCCCCTCCTCCACACAGACAGGGTGTCTGTCGGCCGAAGGGGTCAGCGAGGGCGGTCACTGTCAGGTGGTGTTTGAGCAGCTTTTTTTTTTCAATGTAAAGACAAGGTTGGCAAGGCGAGGAGCACCGCCTGATTTTCACAAGTACAAATGCCTGTTGACAATGCTGTCTTTAAAGGTATTTACATTTGCCTCCACCTAATGGTCTGGAAGCTCAACTCTGATCTATGTTGACTCTCCTGTGAGGAAATCTTCATGGTTGAATTGAGCGTTACAACAAAATAAGGGAATGTTAATGTTCGTCTCAGTGCTAAAACTGACATCTTGCCTCATGAACACATCAGGCTCATGATGGGACTTTGTTCATTTTCTGTCAGCTACTATCAACGGGGCTGCTAGGTTGGAGTTCAGGGAGGATGCCGAGATTGTCGCTCAACGCTCCCTTTACTTCGACTACACTCGCTCACCCTGAGAAGGCAGAGCAGGAGGTGATGGAGGAGGCAGGGGGAAAAAAAAAACAGCAAAAAAGAAGGGGGTGGGGAGATCTGTCTGGCCACCATGTTGACCTCATTGACCACAGCAGGACCAGGCTCGTATGCACACGCACATGTACGCACAATGACACACACACACACACACTGAGCGACCTAATCAATACGTAACTAAGAAGGGAGGGAGCGTGATGGAGAGAGTGGGGGATAAGTTGCAGAAGATGGAGGAGGGTAAAATGCATGTAAAGGAGGTGGTGTTTGGATGGTGCAAACAACACAAGCTGAGATAAAATATGCTTTTCTACAAATGAATTTGATCAGCTGCAGACAACGATGCACAGAGTTACTGGACTTTGTTTTAATCTTGACATATGTCAGTTCAACACGTGTGAAACACACCATTTCACATGACGTGTGTAGATCTCACAGGAAAACATACATTTCAGCTCATAATATTATGTACATGCGGTTTGCCATATGTGAAACTAATTTTAAAGGATAAAATCTTTAAATCTTCAGCTCTGTATATTTGACCATGATATGTAATTTTCATATATTTCACATGTAACGCGTGAGGCGAAACGTGTGAAAAACACATTTCACATTATGACACATAATACAAAGTATGCTTCATGTGCGATTTGTACATCACCTGAATATATTTCACATGGGATAACCCCACATGCTGTATGCACTTGAAATGTTAAGATATTTCACGGGATGAACTCATCTCCTCACTCCGAATGTACATGTTGTTATATATTATTATTAGTAGTAGTGGTATTATTTGTATCATTATTATTATTATCATTATTATTACTTTTGTGTTTGAAGTTTATTCTTATTCTTTTGGAGCTGTGTGTAACAAAAAGCAATTTCCCCCTGGGGATTATTAAAGGAATTCTGATTCTGATTCTGATAAGCACACATGAAGAATATTTCTCATGTGATAAATGCACATGATACACAGACAGATAAAAGGTTTTCAGATATTTCACTTATAAAATGTACAACAACATCAACATTAAGAGTAAACTGGTGTGGCGAATTCACGTGTTGTTTTTAGGCACATGAAGTATCATATTTATATTAGAATATAAATTTACATAAATGTACATGTGATCGAGGCAAAATGACCCTCAGGATTGTTTGTACACTGTAGGAAACCATACAAATCAATAGAACACACTGTCTGCTGCTTGGGAAACAGCATCTACTTAGAAGATGATAATAACTACAAACAGACAGACAGGATGTGCAGCTGCATCAAAAGGGTTAACTGTCTGAAGTGTGTGTGTGTGTGTGTGTGTGTGTGTTGGGGGTGTCAGTAAGCGTTGCTCTATAATGTCAGTCAGTCTTGGAGTGTGAACATGTTTGAAGGCAGCAGCGAGGGAGGAGGAGGAGGAGATAGCGAAGAGAGGAGTGGAGGAGGGGTGTCTGGTAGACAGAGAGAGGGAGGGAAAGAGAAAAAGAGAGGGGGGAGGAGAGACAAGCCGAGTGTGCACAATATTCATTCAAACTGACAGAGGCTGTGTGTGTCCTGGTTTGCACTTCCCATTGCTCCTCTGTCTCTCTCGACCTCGCTCTCTCTCTCTCTCTCTCTCTCTCTGTCTCTCTCTCTCTCTCTCTCCAGACAGTCTGCAGTTTACAGCAGCAGGAAGAAGACACCGGAGAGGAAGAAAGAAAAGGGAAAGAGTGTGATAAACGACAGACAGGGAAGAGGAAGAGAAACAAGGAGAAGGAAGGCAGTGAGGAAGAGTAGGGATTTAGAGGAGAGGACATGAGTGAAAAATGAGAACAGGATGAAAGAGAGAGTGGTGGCTTTGGCTTTTTTCAATGGGAGGGGTAAAGAAGGAGGAATAGAGATAGAGGAATGCAGAGAAAGAGGGACGGAGACACTATTGCTCCTGCAGAAGAGGATGTTGGGTAAGTCAGCTCGCACCTTTATTTCCTACATTTTTCCAGGTTGGTTGTTATGCATGCGGCAGGGCTCTGATCCCAGAGCAGCCCTGACATCTACTTCCCATTGTCACTCTGTGGGAGAGGCTGCTTGCTGGCAGACATGAATGCGATGTGACAGTGTGTCAGCGGATGTTTGCCGACACTGATGTGCATGCATGATGCAACGCCAAGGAGGAACGCCCAGGGAGGCAGGGAAAGAGTGCCGAGTTGAGCATAGAAGTGGATGTAGTAAAGGACACCAAGGCTGCATGCTAAGATAGTGAGTGCATTCACACAATGGGGATTTTCATTCATGATTTCTCATGTGATTGGTTGTCTGTGTGTGTGCATGATGTGCATGTTTTTTTTATTTTCATTTTTCATTTGCATTTGTCTTTTAACAGTATGTGTGATTGCATGTGATCCCCTGTATAGATATGCATGTTGAGTGTGCCATGTGTGCTGTATGTGTGTGTGTGTGTGTGTGTGTGTGTTTGGCTGTGTCAGTGGAAGTGCATGACAATTAGATTAAAATATTGATCTAGTCTGGGCCAGGTAGCGAGAAGCAGACTCGGTCACACACCCAGCAGCAAAAGGGGGGAAGGGCCATCACCATTCTCATTACCTCTGCCATCACACACACACACACACAATCACACACACACGCACACACTCACAGAAATATCCAAATGCTGTAATAATCTTATTGATGAGTAAAACATACCTCTAATTCAGAACTCCCATTGACAAATTTACTTTTTCAGAGCGCAGGAATTCTGTCCATTAACACGCTTCTGCATGTTCATTCACCAGCGAACTCAACTCAGGTCACTTCAGCCAACACACACACTCTCTTATTCACACTTGCACACACACTAAAATCTATATGCTTTTTGTGAAGTCTTTTGTAAAAATCAACTTTTAATAAACCCAGGAATTCTGTCCGTAAAACGCAAAATCACTTCTAAACACACTCTCACTCACACTCACAAATACACACTCACACACCAATACACCAGCAGCTTCCTCAGTAATGGCGGTGCCTCCCTTGAACTCATTCACCGGGGGGTCATGGGTTCAAGTCCCAGGTGGGGGAGGGGGAGCAAGTGAGTGGGAGAGTGAGCAAAGGAGGAAGGGAGGAAGGGAGGGAGGAGGGCCACCGCCACTCACTCACTTACTCACCCACCACCGCACCTCGTGTCTCTCTTTACCCCCCCCGTTTTTTTTCTTTTTCATTTACCTCACAGTCCGCCCGCCACAATCTGTCTTCCCAAGCAGACACACATGCATTCACATGCAGCCACGCATACACACACACTCACACACACACACAAGTAGTGCAAGTTCGATAGATGCGACCTTGACACAACACTGTATGACTGTGTGTGTGTGTGCAAAGCTGTATGTGTGCAGGCATGTGTGGCATGTCTTACTCTGTGTACTTGTGTTATTTTGGCTGCTGAGGTGTGGCTGTGAAGACATCGCTGAATGTGTAGCTGCAGCATTTCCACTTGTTTAGATGTGTGTGTGTGTGTGTGTGTGTGTGAGATGCTAAATAGCATACAGCCACACAGGTGAAAGGATCTATCTTTTGCTTGTGTGTGTGTTGCCATCACCATGTCATGTGAGCAGCTCTAATCTGTGTGGAGCTGCATACAAACAGACAGACACACACACAGTCACGCACAAGCAAACCTCACTGCACTGTGGAGCAAATGTGGCAGCAGCAACCGGGACTATTTTTAGCTTTTTTCCCACATGCCCTTGAGCAAAGCACCAAACCACCTGCCTGCACAATCAGTGTTGGCTGCTGTAAAAGAAAAAATTTTACAGTAGCTGACAGGTTTTAACAGATTTTTCAGCCACATCTCATGGTCCCATGATCTATCGTATATAGAAGATGTGACTGAAAGTTTCTAGTGAACAAGAGCAGTAAACTGTGTCTACTGGAGGTGAGGACAGCACAGCGGAGCCACTGATAGAAAACCAACATGCCATGGAGTCTTAATTATGTTGTTCCATGGTGTTTAATTACAAGTAAATGTACAATTAGTAATTAGAGATGGTAAATGCTATATTTATTATGCAATCATCACTCAGATTTTTTAAAGCATAAATAGCACACAAAATACCAAATTTAGTCACGGTGAAAATATAGACCCACACACACTGGGATCCTTTCACTTGTATGGCTTTACATGTCTAGAGACTTGAAAAAAACAGTTTTAACACGATGTCAAGCAAACATGCAGACATATTTGCCACTGAACATCACTATGGACACACACACACACCCACAGGAGCACACACACACACACACACACACACACACACACACACACACACACTCACACACACATACACACACACACACACACAGCCTCTCTTTCATAGGAAACAAGAGCAGCTAACCTTTGACCTTTACCATTCAGCCTGTCTGGAAAATACCAAGCCTGGAATCGATCAACACTCCTCTCACCCAGACAGTCCCCCACCTCCCCAACACCCCCACTCACCCACCCTTCCTATTCTCTCCACTCACCCTTGACTCCCCTTTCCCCCCTAACAGCCCCCCCCCCTCCCCATCATCACAAAATCAACTGCAGTTACGCTATGAGCTTGTAGCAGTGTTTAGGTTTTACTGTATGAGAGCACCTACACAGGTTCATACTCAAAAATTAGGAAAATGTTTTAATTTGAAATGCACCACAGGTAGCAAACAAAGCATCTTATTTTTTATCCTATTTGTAAAATATAAAACATAAAATGTAAAACAATTCTTAAACTTTATATTGTGTTTTTTGTTTTCACAGATAAACTAATATTTCATAAAAATTGTAATAATTCAAATTTTAATTGCAATAGCACTAATTTCTGCTTTTGCATTTCCTTCCAAGTGCTTTTCATGTGTTGAGCAGTAACTGACAGATGTATAAACTATATGTTTGATTGATTTTCATCTGTAGTGACCAAATCATCTGTCGTTTGTTTGGCACTGTGTTTCAGCTGCAGTTATATGTGGGACTCTGTGCTGTCACGATGTCAGCTGTTTAGTGCAGGTAAGTCCTAACCATCTGTAACCATGTGATGTAGTGGAAAAACAAATGAAAACTTAGAGCATGACTTCCAGTTGTTGTGACACAACAGACACCATCAGTCCTCAATCCAGTCACAGGAGTGAGGTTTCCCAGTGCTGCATGTCTATTCTTAGAGCAGTGCTGGCGGCACTCACTTGTTTTCTTATTATGACTAGTGTTCACATGACTTGTGCGGGTTGTCAGAATGTTGTTTAACTGTTTGGGGTTTTATATGGGCTTTTAAAATGCTAATGCTGATTAGCACTCAAAACATTTACTTCAGCCTGATTAAATTCAAACTGAGAGCAGCAGATACCTGACGTATTTCCTTATGATGAATGAAATGTTTACAGGATGAAGCAAAGAAAACTTTGGTATTATGTGTGTAACCCAGTCAAATTCAACCATTACTATTAAGTGTGAGAGCTTTTATGGTTGAGTGATCCCCACAAAATATCTGCAAAAAAGGATCATTTTGGCAGATTTTTCCAATTATCATCATTTTCCAAGATGATTCAGTCCAGGACCACTGTAACAAAACATCACCTATTTCACTTTTGTCCGCAGTACTATTGAGAAACACACCTCAGTGTCATGAATTTATACATTTTGCTCACATAGTTTTAACAGAAGTATCCTCTGCTCAGTAAAGAAAGAAACTAGGAGGTGTGTTTTCCACTACATCACTGGTTAAAATGTGTGTGTGTGTGTGTGTGTGCGCGCACCTGCAGAGCTCTTGTCTCTTCTTGTTTAGTGTTCTCCTGTGTTGTCCCTGTCATGGCTGTCCACTCGTCGTAGTGCTGGAGGACAGGCTGTTTGTTAGCTCGCTGTCAGCCTGAGTTTTTCAAGTGTTGGGGAACATTCAACGCTGTCGGTGAGTTTGTGACTCAGAGAAACCATCGCGTGTTGAGTGTACCCTTACACAAGAGCTCACATCAGCCTGAAACACGCACATGCACACACGCAGAGTACAGTGCAAGCAGCCCTCCTCATCTCTACGGCATTTAGGAGGACATTTTGCCAAACACAGGTATAAGTGAGAATGTTAACAATGGCTGCATTCCATTTAGATGCACCAGTTGAAAGCCAGGCTCTGGGCTGACTGGCTCACCCGCGTGGCTCCCTTCCTTCTGTTAATTCTACGAGTTCCACCTGTTCTTGTCCTGCTGTGACAATTCAGCATTAGTCAACAGTTCCAAACAGGTACAGTGTTATCATCTATCAGAATGGCCATCATACACAAAAATGTTAATGCAAGTCATTATAGGGACTCATAATAAGGACGACATCTACAATAATAGTGTATCGAAGTCACCAGTTGTCGAGCTTCCTCTTTATGTCAAGAAAAATCTTTATAACAAGAAAGCTTTTTCCAGAGAGAGTATTTCTCCATGTTTAATGAGTTAAAAGTCTTACTTGTGGAGATGGAAGAGCATGAAGAAGTGTAAAAAAAAGTGTTTTTTTTCTTCTGTGGGTGGCAGCTCATTCTTTTTATACAATGTGCATTATCAATGTGATTGTGCTTGTTAGCATCCAACTCTAAATCAACTCTCATGAGTCACAAATGTTTTCAAAGAAGCTGTATTTGTTGAATGCAGAACAACAGAACAATTGGTCTTGGTTGTCCTAGTAAAAGTAAATTGGTTAATTGTGACTAATTTGATCATTATAGCTCTCTACCATTGCATAAGTTTCCTCATGCATTGATGATTAAGGCTGTATTCACAGTAGTGTTATGACATCTTAAAACTACAATTCACAAGTGGCTGTGGTTGCTAATATTTGTTTTCAAGTTTTTTATTTCATTATCTTTGCGCAACAAATGCTGTGTTATGGCAGTCAACACCTATTAGGTGTAAAGTCCTCCACCGGTGCAGGTCTCTGGTTCACATTCATCGCTGTCGGTGGGTTGGTGTTAATGTCAACTCGCCGGTCGATGAATGACAACCGTGTCCGTGCATGGCCACGCTTCCTGAGGTGCTGCCTTCATAGTTTATGGGCTGTCTGTGAAATCCTGCACATAAATAAACATATTGTGGCAGAGATAAAGACATAAATAAAGACTTTGGAACAACACTGTTGTGTACTTTGTGTTATGTCGCAACAAGAGGAAATATGTTTTGGAGGTGATTCCATCTAAAATTGGTAATTCCTATACTGAAGCTATTGAAGAGAGTAAAAAATGGAATATCGCTGCTTTAAAAAATGACAGAAATGTGTGAAAATTGGAGGCTGGAGAGAAAAACAGGAATAGAATCTGACAGAAAATAAATGATACAAGGAGACAGTGGAGGAGGGAGAGATGTTTGGTGGAGGAATACAAAGAGAAAAAAGAGAACATGGAGATTGGAGATGACATAAGGCAACATGACTCCAAGTTGTGCATGTGTGTGAGTGTGAGTGTGAGAGAGTGTGTTGCCCGCAGGCTATGTAACAAGGTCACTGAGTTAGCTGCCTTTACAGACTGCATGTAAAGCCACTCTGCAACAACAAAGGAAGAACTGCCCTCCATCATGGACTCACACTCACAAGAGCAGGCAAGAGTAAGACATTAGTCCAGGTTAATTGGTTCGGTCAGTGATCACCATTAGATATATAACCCATACAAACAATAAATCTGTTCCATTTTAGTAAGAGTGTTACTTTATTCCAATATCCTATCACTTAAATGTTTACTTGATTCTGTTTGGTTAGACTAGTTATCTAGCTATGAAAGTGTTAATTAAGTGGAGATTTAAGCATCTACAAAGGTTGCACAATATAAACCGGTTCTTATGTAGAGATTAGTTGTTAGTATAGATGAACCCAAAGAAACGACCTAATGAGCCACGTGACACAAGTAACGTCAGCTCAGTATTTCTGATTCTAGTATTTTTAGACTCAATTCAATGGCCAATACCAACACATAAATAATACCAGCATTTTATTCCCCAAATAAAGCAGACCTTCATGCAGGGAAATATGTGTAAAATATAGTTACAGACTACCACCTATCAAGACTCTTGTCTGCAACACTGGGCATGACAGCATCGAAATCCATGTGGCACTATAATGAACCCGACTAAAGGCCTGAAGCCTGCTGCTCAGCCCTAAGGGATGAAATGATCAATGCACAATGTGATATAAAAATGATGAATGGACTGGAGGGATTAAAAATGTTGTGCTTGTCCTGAAGGTGATACAAAGACATGAAAGGTCATTGAAATCAGAACAGTTCATCTTCTTGGCACATGAACACATGCGCTCAGCAACTGACATGTGATGGGCACATGAGGGATGTATCAATGTTTGACTGGTAAAAAGACATATGTATAACAGCCCCTGTGGGGGGTGTGAATGAATATTAGGAGTAGCAATAATACTAAGCGATCTGGCTCTTTAGAATACAGTGTGCCCAAAGGCTCTGTTCAGTCCTGTTCTCTGTGCACAGTAGCCTGCATGCTCCCCTGAGCATTAGAATCCATGCTTTGATATTGTATTTGATTGATATGCTGAATATATGCAGCTTAGATGACTTAACCCTAGAACACTAACCTAACAGTCAGTAACACCATCACTAACGTCGGGTATATTTTACCTGATAATATACCCGATAAAAAATACATCTCATCACAATATATTAAAGTACAGCAATACTTCAATCTTTTATTTTCCCCTATACAACGTCTCATAAAACCAAAAAAAGGTATCATGGGGGGACTCTTTAAAAAGGCTTTAAAATTAGTGAAAAATTAGGGAAACGTTAACGAAAAATTCCTTAAAAAAGAAATAATGACACGCAATGAAAATCACGTGACCACAATCGCGTGGGTGAAAATCACCAGACGTTAGTGTTCTAGGGTTAAGTTTACCAGCTCAGTGTTTAGCACAGAAAGCATTCACTTCAGCATTGATCTTATAGTGTCATTAATCAAAAATGGCATTGGATATTTCAGTATTTATCTGGAAAATTCAGATAGAAGCTGGTTGAGACTGCAGTGGTTAAGATGGTGGAAAAGTTCCTCATTAAACCACTAGGTTGTAAAAGAGATTCTAACTTTAGTGTGACCTTCTCAAAACAGGTCGTATATACAACCACAGGTTTAATGCTGACAACTGTTTATATATCATACTATTCTTTATTTTTTTAATTTTTTTTTTTGTGGACACTTGGGGGCATCCATCAATGTTGTTTTAACACAACACATATCCTTGACATATTATCACTTTATAAAGTTTGGCTGTTTACCATATCCAGCAGACACAGAGCATCACTAGCATTCAATTGGAGTCGTACTCCTGCTCACTTGATAAATGTTAGTCTGATATCCACTCTCTTTTGGTTCTGTTTTGTGAACCAAAACAGTGGTGATTTGATGTGAAGGATGTTCCAATGCTCCATGGATCCGTCGTAACCACCTGGAGAACTGCAGTTGATGCTTCTCTAATCCTCTAATTCATTTTGCAGCTTTAATCATGAATACATTTCATTCATCAATCCAAATGTGTCCCTTGACACCAAATTGCACCAGCGATACTACATTTAGCCATGAATCCTCTACTGTATATCCCCTCTATGCTTTCCCAATGCAGCTGCCCCCTATAATACAACAAGGGTATTATAATGCTACATCAGACAGACACACAGACAGACAGATACACAATACCACATAATAGCTTTGGGATCAGTTTTAGGCTTGACTCACTTCCTAGCCAGATGGCGGTTTAGATTATGACCTCTGCCCCCCAGGACCTCACTGGCTTGCAAAGCCTGCTGGTTATCTCCCGGACATCTCTAGCCACTGACATCAGTTGGACATGAAGAGGACAGATATCCAGAGACAACTGTGAGCTGCTCCGTGATGGTGATGATGGGGAGACAGTGGGAAAAGAAAGAAAGACGATATCACAGCCAAGATGGAAAACGAAGGAATACGTCCTTATTGTGTTACATTGCGTTTTTTCTGCCCCATCAAGTGCAGTGGTTCATGCTTAGTTATTACTACAATACATCAGTACTGCATATTAACTTCAACTTTAATTCGTTTAAAGTGGGGATCAGCCAGGCCACAGCATACAGAGAAAAGGTGTGTTTTCAGCCTGGATTTGAAAAACCTGAATGTACAGGTTTAATCCACAGAAGGGGAGATCACAGGTTAGATCCTTTGTTGGGCAAAAAGTATAAAGTTTAGATGTGGTGGTCATATTTTTGAGCTCAAGATGCAACCAGGTGAGCTGTTTCTCCCTGCTTCCAATACTTATGCTAAGCTCGGCTAATGGGTCCTGACTCTCACAGAGGTGAGATGGACCGGCCATTGATTTCCTCATCTCTCTCCTGGAAAGACAGCAAATAAGCATATTTCCCAAAATGTTGAAGGATTTTGCCCTGACACTGCTCCATGGCTTTATTGTTTGTGTATGTTTTTGTTTAAGAGCAGCTGGTAGCTTTCCATTTCTTTAAAATGAATGTGACAAAATGTGTTTGTGATATTCATTCAAGTGCCGTCTTAACTCTTAATGAAGGTTTATTAGATTAAAAACATGATCAAAAACATGTACGGTATATTCTGAGAGTTCCGAAAATTGAAATCAAATTTAATACAGTTTCATAAAATAAACAGGAACACAGTTGTAACATGGAGGAAATATATAAATATACCCAAATATCCCTAAGAAAATAATCCACAGAGTGTGACTGTGGTTCTGACTGTGGGAAACACAGTGAACATAGACAGACCTCTAGTGTTTCTTTTCTCTCACTGCAGCCAAATAAAGGCACAGGACTCCAGTCACAGAAACCCAAAGACACAGTGTCAGATGGAACATTAAGTCAAATTCAAAAAAGAAGAACTCTAAACAATGAATGTAACAATTGCACAGTGTTTAAGAAATATAAGTGAGAAATATACCAGAAAAAAAGAGAAAGGAAGAATGAAGAATAAGATGGACCATGGATAAGAAGAAGAAGGAAGGAGGTGAAGAAAGTGGAGGAAGTAGGAGAGGAAGAATGAAATGTAGGGTGAGAGGAAAAGATGATAAGAAGGTAAAGGAAGATGGAGGATTTTTCAAAGAGATGATGGTTTGGGTTAACCCCCAACACCAACTTCAATCTAACCATGAGTCTCATTTTGGTGAAGTTTAGGCACAAAAACTACACTGTTGCCCATAAAGTTGGAATAAAATGTTTTTTAGCTGATCATTGTGACAATGTGATTTATTCTTGATAAATAAAGTGTATATCTTCTCAGCTTTATTGATCAAACTCTTCCAAACATATCACAGTGAAACTTAAACCACAATGAACCTTTGCAAACTGTGTATTCAGGCTTTAACAAAATTGGGGGTACTGAACAATTATTCCAACTTTATGGGCAACAGTGTATGTGGTTAGATTTAGGATTTGGGTTAACCAACTAACCCAAACCATCATCATCTTTCTCTAAATCTAACCACATAGTTTTGGTACCTAAACCTCACCAAAATGTGACACAACCATGTTAACCATGTGTTAACTGCATATCGCTGGTACTCAAGAAGGACGCTCATGTCTCCCTTTTCTCCCAGGAAGGACTGTTAGGGCACTATGAGCATCTCACCAGCGTCGATCAGCTGCAGGTGCTCTAGTTTTTTGGCCACTTGGGGGCTGCAAAACCCAGCCGAAAACATAGCGGGGCATTTAGCAGCTAAAGAGTCAGATAGTTTTCCTCAGGGGATGATGGGGACCAAACTAGATGTCAGTCAAAGTGTTTTCCACAGTGGGATAGATGTTTAGAAAGTAATTACACTGATGAACAGGTTACAGAGGGCAGAGACAGTAGCTAAAGAAAGTCATAACTCTGACACTTTCTTCACCACTTTCTTCATCCAGACTCTGGCTCCAGGTTTGTAAGAGTGGCAGCGTACTTTCTCCAAATGATGCAGTAGGATCTCACACATTCTGGAAAATAGAGATATGTTTTATTTATTGTTGAGTAAACACGGTGATTACCCAGCAAGCCTTATCTGGATATGTAATGTTTCACATGCATTGTCATCATCATTACCATCACTGCTGCCACCAAAACCTTTTAGTGTTTTCTGCAGGCTGTCAGATAAGACAGTGCCATCCTCCATGTTATCTATCATTGAGCTGTATTAGCTTCAAAAGACTGTGGTGCCCTTGCATGTAAAGGTCCAAGACGTCCCAGAGACTGCTGACCTGCTGGGGTACTGATATGTAGAGTTCTGAATATACATGGCTATGTACACATAACATTCACCATTAGAGTGTCTTTAATCTGCTGCTATTCTATGAGCCTGTTACCGCCAGTCCAGAGGAACACTACATCCAGTCAGCTGTTCTCATCAGTATCTTAAGTACCCACCCAAAATTAAGATTTTTACCTTTAAGCTCATCAGACATACAGCTTTTTGCCCACTACACCTGCATGACAAAGCCGACACATACAAGACGCACATTGTGAAAATGCAGTTATGTAACTTGACAGTGTTTTTCATTGGACCATCCCTGTCTTCTTATCAAGCATATTCATTTAAGTCTTATTGCACAGTTGGCTGTACAATGTTCGTCTCAGAACCTGCTTCGTGGAATCTGTTGCCCAGATGAAAGGTGTTAATGAACAGACCCAGATCAGTGAGGCCAGCCTCATGAGTGCGTGGACCACAGACAGCTAGACTGAGACAATAAATCACTGCAGTTATCAACAGAAAAATATCAGAATCTAAACGTAGTCTTCCAAAAGTGTGATGTTGCATCTTTTAACAGTTTGAGAGGTTTTGCGTGTTGTGCGTGTTAGTCTGCAGAGTTCTGTGTGTTTGCTTCCTTTTTCTGGCCCATGGTGCACACACTTTTTTTTGTTCACTGTGTTGTAGATAGAATAGGGAGTGAAAGCTTTTATGACATCCTCAGACAAACATCAAAGCAACAAGTCGGTGAACTGGGATGTTCTCTCTCTTGGGTTTGTTAAACAAATAAATATAGAATGAAGAAGGTCGTGTTAATTCAGAAACTTCACCATGGCTTTTCTGCATTTTAATTTTGAAACAGCAGCAGGCAGTTTTCAGTGAAAAAGCTCTGACAAACCCATTGTACACAGCAAACAGGCACAGTTGGACACGTTTAGCTACTTAAGAGCCAGATATTTTTTCTCAAAACAGGTTCAAGGATACACAACTTCAACTGGATGACAATGTTGCTCTCTGTGTCCTTTATTTGCAGGTAGGTAGGTGATTGTTTGCCAACACATTGGCGTTAACTTTTTCCGCTGCTCCCAAGAGGCCAAAATCCAGCTTTAAAGACATAAAATATAAAATAGCAGATAAGAAAATAAAATCACTTGTGTTCAAAAGGTATTCAAAAACAAGGCAGAAATAATGTAAAGATAAAATAGATTCAGACAACAGTGAATTGCTCTAAAGAAATTGTTTAATTCCTGTTCTAAATCAAATATTGGTCTGTTGTTACTTTCTGATAAGAGTTCTGATAAGATCTGATAAGAGATCTTACCTGGACAACTGGAAAGGTCTCCTGACAGAACTCAATAGTCTAAATCCGTCTTTAGGCATTATGGTCTGCAGCCTGGTCTTTTCCCACCCCTATGAACTCCCTGAATATTTTGTCAGTGGATCTAAAGATACGTATGGGGATGTTCAGAGGGAGCATGCATATCATAATAAAGAGAAGTGAAGGAGCAGGTCCAAATGATCCTTTCTCATATCAATAAAGGATCATCGATAAGTCCACAGTTTAACCGGATAACAAAATACTTAATATTCTTAGAGGCCACCTGGAATGTTGTCTAATTTCAGCTTGTCACAAAACCACCAACTTCTGTTAATGCAGCTTTAATTTCACAGGAAATATTGACCACAGACACACAAGACATTGTATCTACTAAAGAAAAGTGAACGATTCTGGTGTAAAATAGTGCAGCTTATAATTGGTGTACAAGAAAGAATATGATGAGATTGTTTTACCCTCAAACAGCGTCATGTGTTATTGAATCTTAAATGTGGCAGTATATGTAGCTGGTATAGTGAAGCCTCATACAAGTGAGAAATATGAATTCAGTACAAATAAGTTGACAGATCGTATGATCCTTAAATGTCTTAATTGTCTTGTTCTACACATTTTAGGTGGCTCTTACTTGCACATAATACATAAGGAGGATAAAAGCTCATTCAAAAATGCAATTGAGGGATTCAATCAAGAGCCTCCTCAACTGTGTTCATATCTTTTTAAAACACGTTGGTTGTTAATCAGTTGTGAGTGGGTTTCAGTCTATTCTTTGCCAGTTGTCTTGTGAAGCCAGACAATTTTCTACACAGTGGACAATAACTCCTGACCTATCCTCTCCTAACTAAACTACCTAACTAATCATACAATAATAAGATATGATGGATTTATGTGAAAAGCTGATGAGAGTCGTTACTGTTGTTCCTGGAAGAGCTGAGGGAACAAGTGAGCAGGGACGGTCACTCCAGAGGTGTGTTTCACCCACAGTGCATTGCAGTTATGTATTTGGTGTATACTTTTTGGGCAGTTTGGGCTGAAAGTGTACAAGGGGCATTGCGTTCCATTTAGATTTTCCCCTGCTGCCCACCCTCCCACGGCTCTCCAAGAGGCCTCCGTGCAACACATCCCGTTATGTAACACCAAGGGCTGAGGGGAAGGGGAGCTACTAATGAAACACAGCTTGTATATAAAGATGGATGAAATGAAAGCTCCCCCGAAAGTGAAGCCAGAACATTTCGATCGGCCCCTGGTGGTTGGCTGTAGTGCGGATCATAAATCCTGCCCCATCCATGTTAGTAGATGGGACATGGGCCAGGCTTCAAGAACCACGGTTAAAGTACATGTGCAGCACAGTTTGTTCAAGTACTCAGGTTTCTGACAATGCTGGTTGTAATTAATTATATGATTCTATAAAAAGGTGGGTGTGAGTCATGATTGATGGCTAATCCTAACCTGTGACTGAGTTGGACGGGTGTATTGGCAGGACCTTGATACCACTGCACTTTGGCTCTATTCTTTACTGTTGGAGGAAGTGGAGACACATTATTCATCTTTATATACACTCTATGGTGCATATGT
Source organism: Pempheris klunzingeri (assembly GCF_042242105.1). Taxonomy (NCBI): domain Eukaryota; kingdom Metazoa; phylum Chordata; class Actinopteri; order Acropomatiformes; family Pempheridae; genus Pempheris; species Pempheris klunzingeri. The sequence continues at coordinate 7,569,692 of NC_092028.1, forward strand.
GCATATTGTATAGTGTATACAGGGGAGTTTTTCCTTGCCGGTGTGGCCTGATGCATGCTGAAGTGGGGATTCTTGAATCCTTGGGTCTCTTTTAATGAAAGAGTAATATCTAGACATGCTCTTTTATGGAAAGATAACATTTGTTATGAATTGGCGTTATATAGATAAAGATTGATTGATTGATTGACTGACAGTACATATGTTGAGAACTGTACAGTACATATTATATAAGAATAAAATATACAGCACATAGAATCATTTATAATAGTCATAGTTAATAGTATTTATATTTGTGGGTTTAAAACTGGTTTAAAACTGGTAATCAGTACAAGGAGGCTCTAACTAGGGTGATGTAAGAAGAGCGTGTGGTGTAGTCAGAAGTCTGTGAGGCAGAAAAACGAGGTGTTACATGCACCCAGGAATAAAAGTGCGAATCATGTTCTCGGTATTGTCAAAAGGTAACAATTCTCTGATCTTGGAAATGTTCCTGAGTTGGAAGAAACCAGAAGTTCCTCTAAAATAAGTTTCTCAAGAACTTTGGAGATGTGGGGCAATTTAATTGTGAAATGATTTAAAGCTGATGGGTCTGGGCCATGTCCTTTTAGCAGTGGCTGAAAACAGGTTATTCTGAAATGATCCAGAGCAAAGGGAGCTATTAATAAATTGGAGCACAGGGCCTCTTTCACCCATCCAGATGACAGGATGAGGGTTTCATGTGGGCCACAGTGCTGTTGAGGGTCTCTCTACCAACTGGCTGGAAGCTATCTACCAGACGAGGATCCTGGGTAAGGAGGAATGATGGGCGAAGCTGGAAGGACAGTTTGTTCAAGTTTGGTGAATTTTGTTGAGAATAAAGAGAGAAATTTCTCACAATCAGCAGCAGATGAAGCAGCGGGACGAGTGGTGGGGGATTTGACAAGCTGAGTGGTTACACATAAAAATCTGGAATTGTGATGATTGGTGGTTATGAATTCTGCCTCTTTTATTCCTTGAGTGTAGACGATCAGTTGATGCCAGTAGACTTGGTGTTTTATTGCCTTCCATCAAGACCCGTTTCAGTTCTCCTGCATACTTTTTTTTACAGGTTTGAATGTCCTCAAGTTTGAAGCTTGTTAATACCTGGCTGTGTTTTTCTTTGTTAAAAAGGAAACAGATTTCATCAGCTACATATTCAACAATTACTTGGTGATGAGTGGTGTGTTTACATAGTATCAAATAAAATACACTGGAGAGTACAGATGGGGAGGTCTATCATACACACATTATCTAAGTCCAAACCAAGTGTGAACACCAAATCCAAAGTGAGTTTGGCCAGAGACATGCTGATCCAGATTAAAGGCTCAGTAATATTCAAAAACTCTGCTGCAGTAGTGTTAGAAGCATCATCTGTGTGTAAGGATCATCTTATTATAGTTCAAAATAACCAAACTAATAATCTCTCAACCTCTGACTAAAACACTCAGTGTACAGTATGTATATCTGTATATACTGTTTTCTTTTATTCGCTTTTTTTTATTCTATTCTCTTCTACATTTAATGATTTGTTTTTATGTTCTGTGTTTGTGCAGCATTAAAGTACAACTCATTTGGTTGTGCAATTCGCTATTGTAAAATGACAAAGAAATGACCTTGACCTTGGCTCAGAGCAGAGCTGTGCCGTAGTACAGCATGACTGTATGTCCTGACCCCTTTTCGGCTGGTCACTTAATTCACTTTGGCTTAAAAACCTGCTCAGATTCAAAACTGCATGTTACCACTCCTGCTTTTCATTTCCTCTAAAGCCGAAGAATACCAGCTGATGTCATTCACCCCCCCATCTGCCATTGTGTGAATCTTTTATCGTGTTTGTGCTGGAAAGAACAGAGGAAAAGCTTCTTCCTGTTTTGTGTTATGAAGAAATATTGTGTTAGCAATCGAAGCTTGAAGGCCACCGGTCTTATCTCTAACTTCTGTGTGATGAGCACTGTGTGTTGGTTATCCACCACTTCGGTCTTGCGTGAAACATCTTGACAAATATTGGATGGATTGTCACGAAACTTCAACTGCATCAGCTTCTTCACATTTTCCTTGAGAGCACGTGAGCAGCACAAAACACCATTACAGTCAGTTATGTTGAGAAAAACTATATACTACTGCTATAATAACTGTCAGAAACTACTGCAGTAGTAATGTTATACTATACATCCTTATAAGAAGGCTTTTTTTTCAGAAAACAAACAAACAGAAAAAAGATTAGGCATATGTGCAAAGTATTAAGGTAAAGAAAGAAAAGAGAAGCTGACTTCTGAACAAAGCATTTAAGAGTTCCTCTCCAAACTTGATTCCCAGCTTGTTGAGTGACTTCAGAGCTGCTTGTTTCCACTTGAGGACAAACTGAGGACAAACATTCAACAACTGTGACTGATACACGTAATGCAACACGCACACACACACACACACAATAGAATGATAAGGCGCACATACAGTATATAAGAGACACGGTTACAGTGGTTGGAAACCATTGTGTACAATATTTCTACAATCAGGTAACACATTATGCTTTTACGGACATTCGTGTCTGTTTTTTGTAAAGTAACCTCTTGTTCTGACTCCATGTCCTACAGTTCCTAACATCATGATACAAGCACCAAGCAGCACAGCCACCCGTTTCAAATTTACATGTGGCATGGTTGGAGGTGGGTATGGATTATTCTGGAGGTCTGTAGGAGGATAGAGGGGTGGAACAGCTAACAAAGTGGAGTTCCTGCCCTTTTATATCCTGCCGTCACATCTTCATGGCTAAGTAGAATCACTTTGAGCTCAAGTACGTACATCAGATTTTCATATGATGACAGAAGAAATTGCAAAGATTTGAGACATATCTTCCCCAAGAACAGCATGCACATGTGACTGTCCCTCATATCACTGTAACACTGCAGTTCGCTGCACAGAGAGGAAAATGGATAACAAGTTAACAGTAGTAGTTTTAATGATTGGTTTTAATTTCAATGGAAAAATCATTCCTTTTACTCTTTTACATTTGGATACATTCATTGCACTACTTACCTATTTATTACTTAATACATTCACACATTCCATTTAGAGGCTTATGGTCTGCTGATCCCAGGTCTGCTGGCACTGTGTACTCCTGCCATAGCCAGACCCCCCCATGACTCTGTTTATAGCAGAAGATACCGCGGCTCAGTTTGATGATTCAAAGCATCCTTGGCCTCTTTCGCACCAGTCGGAGTATGTATAACTATAAGCAATATCAACAGGCCAAAACTCAGAGTACAGCAGGTTGTGATCACTGGTCTGAGGTCAGTAGATTACGTTAGAGGACTGTGCTGACAGAGAGCAGTGTGTCCGTCCTGTTCACTCTAACTAGTTTAACATTACATACACACAGTATATCATGTTTCAAAACCACTACTACTCAAGCTTTCTGTCATCTAAGTGTTGCCATAATAATACAGGGTGTGACTTGGCGACTGTATTAACCATTTATGTGGTAACTGTGACAAAACATCACATTATCATCTTCTAATGAGCCATGTGACATTAAACATTGTCAGCAAGATTAGGATTGATTTCTACGTTAATCTGATTGTGGTGTAACCCTAACCCTAACCCTGGTCTTAGGATAGCTACAGTACAGTGATCAAAGTTTATGGACACTGTCATTTGTTGACAATCCTTAATACTAGATATGGGAATGATTTCTTTACATTTGTTGTATTGTATTGTGTATAAGTATTGGACAAGAGCTGAAGGACAAAAGTTCATTCATTTGAGTCATGGGATATAAAATGTAGAGAAGTTGCAGTTTCCTAACATTTTTTGAATTTTTTCTATTCAAATGCAAGCTTAGCACTTAGCATTACAGTAGCATGAAAGGAGTATTTGTTATGAGGTACACCTGGCTAAAACGAATGCAGCCTGATACAACAGTCCAGAAATAAATCCTCCCAAGCGTTATAGTTATAGTTATATAGTTATACAACTATATGATATCCAGTTCTTGTTGAAACTGCGTTAGAGAGGTGTTATGGGAACAGCCAGTACTAGGGAGTTCCTGATAACAAATAGGTCATGGCAATGTCTGTACGATAAACACATTCAAGAAAAAGGCCACGCACTTCTGTGCGACAGACAATAGAATACAATGGAAGTGCCAATTGATAGTCACTCCTGTATGTGTATGGGGTCACTCTTGCTTGCAGCAATAAACATCCATTTGGAATAAGAGAGAGTGTTGATAACTATGCCTGTGTTCGTTTTCAATTTAAGAAAGTCAAAATGAAAGCACAAATTGTACATAGGGCCTAACTCAGCACAACCAAATTACCTCGGCGAGACTGAAAAGACATTCAGATTTAAATCAGTTCCCTTTGAGTAATATTTCAAACTAACATCCAAAGTCATCATGTTTCATTTCACGGTTTAGTGAAACACATTAGCAATGATCCACAGAGTTTAGTCTTTTACTTACAGAGGCTCGACAGAGTAGACGGCATCCAAGACTCTCAGAAGCTGCTTTATTCCAAAAGATTTGACTGGATAAACTTGAAAACTGTGGGACTGCCTGATGTGTAGGAAAGCACATAATGTCACTTATTATTAGATCCTGACTGATCCTGAAGTTACCACTGCTGTGTCAGCGTGAGTTGTGTGCTCATTTTGAATTTGGACATGTTTATCGTTTCTGCTGCTGTGTGATCACCACACAGCAGCAGACCTGGCAAATTATAAATCTGCTGCTGTGCCTGGTTGTTTAGGTGCATCTGTGTTACTCAGATCGATCCAGAGAACCCACAACTGATGAAGGAAAAAAGTAGTTTAATCTCATTCTGAAGGCCAAAAGTAATATAAATACAGAGGAGAGATACTGACCACTGCTCAGAGCTCAACCAGTGCAGCTGGGCTATTATAGCACTCTCTTGTGCCAACATGACTGATGTGAAGTGAAGCATTAGTATACTGTTTATTCATTTTGTAGTATTGAAGAAAACACAATAACCAATTATTTTTATCAAACATTTCAGTAATCAGATGTGTGTAAGTTTGCAAACTCTGCTTAGATTCTACTCTTACCTAAGAAAAAAAGTCCCAAATAAGAACCTTTTGGTGAATGTCAGAATCTTCATGGATTTCAAGAAGAGACTGAATGAGGCCCATCGTTATTATGGATATATTGATTAGCTGTTGTAGGCACAAAGAGGATCCAAAATTTCCAAAATTGTACAAAAAAAGCCAGAAATACAATAAAAAAATCTGGAGCTTAACTTTGTTGTTCATTCCTCTTGTATTAATCATCTAATGACCCCTCAGATTTATCTTTAGAGATCCCCAGGTTGGGAAGTGCTACTACTATGACTACTTCTAATACCGACAATAATAATAAGACCTCATTTTAAGCACTGTCCTCCTGACCAAGAGAAAAATATACAGAGAAAAAGCAAAAAAGATTTTAATGAAATTAAACATTTTAATGAAAAAGCTCTGCTAAAAACAATCTGAGTACACATCCACCCCTCACCAGTATCGCGTTTTCCATTTAAGTCAGTTCCTCAACTTATCAAAAAAAACAACGCTGTGACTAGATAAACATCTCTTTCTTGCCATTGATACAATCGATAACTTTATGATAATGTTGATTCCATAGACTCTTCAAATGATCATGTGATCAATCAGACATCAGGACTAAAATAAGCCACAAAGCCCAGTGCAGCACTAACAAAGCCCTCCTCTAGAGATAACAGCATTGTAAGAAGACAGAGGAAGAGGAATGTGTGTGACTGTTTGGAGGTTCTGTAACAGTGAAGCACTTATCGCTGTTATACTTATTAACTGGTTGATTTGTGCATTTTGGTTGTCGCACTTTCTAATTCTTTGTTTGACAGCCTGGCTTGAAGCTGATGTCTGGTACATTTTAAGAAAATCTTCTTTCAGAAATCAACACTTGGTAGAAAGCTCTGGCACTTATTAAATGGCTGATGTGTGCACTTTGGTTGTGAGCACTGGTACTTCATCTGCTTCCCAGTTCTTTGTTTTTCAGCCTGCTTTGAAACGGGCATCTGGTACATGTTAAGGAATTCTTTACTGAGAAGCCAACACATGGTAAAAATCTAAAAGCTTGTGTGTGTGTGTGTGTGTGTGTGTGTGAATGCGTGAGTATATCTGACTGCTTGAGTAATTTGTTTCTGATACTGAACATGTCCTGATCAGATTGTATGTGCACGCCTGTATCAACGCGACTGCTTATCTGTAGCCTGAGCAGCTCCTCAAAGGAAGACGCCACTAAAGAATCGGGGTTAGTCCTGCAGAGAAGTCAGAGGAGGGCAAAGCTGTCACCACTGACTGTGTGTGGATTTAACACTTAGCATTTTGTTTGATGCTGAAGGATGTTTTCACGTACAAACATGCGGACTGGAAGTACAAGCTTTTCAGTCTTGGTGATTTGCCTTTGGCTTCTGATGTCAGGAGCACTAGCGGTGGACAACATGGAGGGAAATGAAACCGCTTCTGTGGTGAGAGATGCATGGCACAGATTTAGGTTGTTTATCAGGAACATGAGTTACAGTACTACAGGAGCACACTGACATCAAAAGAAAAACATTCCAAAAACTAAAAGCCTTTGGCTATACCCCTTTATTGACTGGCATGGCAACAAGCAGGAAAAAGTAGTGGTTATTGCTCCTGTTGTGGAAAATGCGATGGCGCATTTGCAGGCAAATTCACCATGTGGAAGCTGCTAAACCTAAACAAGAGATGTAGATGTATTGTAAGGCTTTTTAGTATTTTTTCTTACAGCAGCAAAAAATTATATTAAAGCATTATTTCATGAATGCAGTATATACAATATTTGCCACAGGGTAGGAAAGGTTTGAGCCAGATTCAACTCTGAGATGAAATGAATGTTATACTTTTTCTTTCCAGAAACACATCCGTCAGTCCCAGTGTCTGTGTGCTGGTGAACAGGCATATATTCAAAAGAGGAAAGAAGTAGCTCTGAAGTCACTCCACAGCTTGGGAATTAACTGCACTGCTGTAAGAACGAAACCTCTCACACTTCAGTCTTTCTGTCTTTGTCTCTCTTTCTCTTTTCTTTGTTTCTTTCTCCAGAGAAAAATCTTTTATTTTTCTTTGGGAGTGTGTCCTGCTCGCACATGTATGTTCATGTGATGATCTCTCTTTACATAACACAAAATATGAGCACTGTTTTAGGTGTCATAATACTTCTGTGAAGGATTTAGACACGAACAGACTCCAGTTCAGACTCCAATTCATCTTTTTGACTGTAAAAGTTTCTCTGTACTGCTGAGGCTGTATGGTTGTTAGGCAACAGACACTGTGGTAAGGGTTATTTATAAGTCATGTGATAAATTATATAATAATAAAAGTGATATTAATTTATGATCACATCTGAGTAACATGTCACAGTTGTATTACTTTGCTGAAATGCTAGTTTTACTGAAGTGAAATGGCTCTAAATCTAAATCTACAAGTTGTAATATTAAGATTATAAAACATTGCTCAAGTTGCTAACATATATTTAATCAAACAGGCAGACCTTTTCAGCACCAAACGGCAGACAGACACAGTTAGCGACTAGCTGGTGAACATGGTGGAGCAGTTTAAGAGATGGATATTTTGCTCTGGAGGTGGCTGGTTGTCGCGAACACACTGCAAAAGAAATTGGAATGTTGCTAGGCGATTGTTTGCTAACAGCTTAGCTGTATGAATTAGATATATTTGGGAATGTTTGGAGAGATGACAGGAAATTAGGAAAAGAGAAATGCTATTAATATCATGGGGCTGGATTAGAAGCAGAGATGAAGAGTGTTTTAAACCCTAAACCACAGGGGCACCCTGGCCATATCAATTTAATAAGGTATTAGTATGTCAAAAGTTAGTTGCATAGTAAAAAAAACAACTTGAAATCTATGAGGATTATCAGTGACTGTCTCACAGAAGAGAGCATCAATGCATGTCTGAAGGGATGCAGAGTTCAAATAGCCTCACACACACCGTCTCTTTTAGCGGACAGTTCAATTTAATCAACTTATCATCATTCCAGGATTTGGTTCCACACATCACTCTGCTGGCATCAGGTGGGGGTCAGAGGGCTGCTGTGGGTCTGGTGGGATTCCTCTATCAAATGGAAAAAGAAGGCCTATTGGACACGCTGCTCTACCTGGGAGGAGTTTCTGGGTCAACATGGTAACAATAATCACACTTACACACACAAACACAACACTGTGTATCAGTCAATGCCGATCAGATGGACAGGCCAGCACGCAGGGCAGAACTGTGGCTCAAAGGAAGAGTGGGTCAATTGGAAGGTTGCTGGTTCGATCCCCGGCTGCAAGTCTGCATGTCGAAGTGTCCTTGGGCGAGACACTGAAGCCCAACCTGCTCCTGAAGCAGCTTCAGTGTGTGAATGAGTGTGAAAGAACTAAGGGCCTTGCCGTTGAACAAGGCCCTTTACCTGCAGCTGATTGAGTTGTGAGGTGCTACAGGAGCATTTGGAAAAAAATCTGATTGGATTAAATTGTGTTTGAGTGAGTGAGGAGAGAATGAAGACAACTGCACATGATCTGTCTTTGCTATGAGGTCGTCCCTCCTGCAAATCCAGGCTGGGATCAACCTTATCGGATTGTCCACTTTAATGGGTCTGTCGGATCTTTGATCTCATCTGTAACATGACATTCGCTTGAAGAGAGAAGAAGCCCTCTTCCTTTGACCTTGATGAATGTGTAAATCCAAACTTGAGGTAGTTAAGCTTTTATTTTTGTAAGTGAGCAGCATTCATGTGACCAGTCATGTCTGGAGGCTACAGTGCATTACTTTACTGTCTGAGGGGTTTCTCACTTACCAGTGGTGTAAAGTAACTAAGTAGTACTCAAGTACTTTACTTAAGTATAATATTTGCTTCTGAGATGTAGTGATGTAGTGAGATGTTTTACCTTTTACTTAACTACATTTATCTGACAGCTTTAGCTACTGGCTACTTTGCAGATTCAGTTTAACTATTCAAAATATAATCAATAAATCAATTACAATCTTCATCAATTAGACTTAATTGGTAGCAGGGGGAAATACATAAGCCAAAGCTACCCAGCAGTATGCAAAGTAATATATCGAACAAGTTAATTAGAATTAGCGCCATCTTTACAAGCGGCGACATTAAAGCGATGACCAAATGAATGCATCATTAATTATAATCCAATAATATACTATCTTTTATACTGAAATGGATCATTCTGCATAAAGAGTATTTTTACTTTTGGTATTTTAAGGATGTTCTGATTCAGCAGTGTGCCATCTTATCCTGTGGCCTGTTGTTGGACAGTGAAAATAAAAGAATCAAAATGAAATAAAACTTGTTTAGCAAACTAAAATGGCATTTTCTAATTGTATTCTAATCTGGAAATGACCCAAAAGGCTTCATCTCCTCATGTATATTAAAAGTCCCATTGTCCCCCAATGTCACATTTTAGTTTCACAATCAAAGGGCAGCCATGCCCTAAAGCAGACCCTGCTTTACTGTCTATTTTACTCTAAATGGGATCATAATTTATAAAATTAACATCATGCTGTATGCGGAATTACTTTTTTCACTATCACGATTTGATTCATTCGGTCTGATAACTTTGGAAAGTCTGGAAGAACTGCAAGATGAAATCTCTTTAGGTCAGATTTTATATGAGGCTGATAAAACGGTGGATGTATCCTAATTATAACTTGGCTGAAAAGGCTTTAAACCCCTCAACTTTCTTGACCTAAGTATACTTGTCTCCTCTGGTAGGTCCATGTCCTTCTTGTATAGCGACCCACAGTGGAGCACTAACATGGACCAAGCAGTGTCCAGGCTGTCGGGTCCCGGCGTCGTGCTCAACACTGCTCTGACCTGGCTGGGCGAGAGGGCAAAGGAGGAGCACTTCTCTCTAACTGACATCTGGGGGGTTTTGACCTCTGCTGGGATCATGAATCAGGTACCAGGGGGAAAAAACAGACACACTTTTACCTATAATATTTCAAAATGTGACATTCTCTGTTATTAAGATTGTATATGCAGCCCTTCAGAGAAATATCTCATGTGTTTCATCAGATGGACCTACGACATCTGTCAGATGAAGCCAGCAGAGATGCTACCAACCCTTACCCCGTCTACTGCGCCATAGAGATGCACTGCTTTTCAGACGGGCCCACAGAAGGTGCATATGCACACGTGACATTAGGACCTATAGTGTGCACTGCATTGTAAATGCATTATTGACCCGTATTAAGTGTAAAACAGACTCTCTGTCTCTCAGGGAAATGGTTTGAGGTGAGCCCTCATGAGGCTGGTTTCACGGAGCTGGGCCTCTTCCTTAATACTTCTCTCCTGGGCAGCAAATTCCAGAACGGAGAGCTGCTGGAGGAGAAGCCAGAGATGGACATGGTCAAACTACAAGGTGTGTGTTCACAGGACAAACAGATGGGCACCAATACATCAAAAAGTATTTCTCACTATTGATACAAATGAAGTACTTGCACATCAAATGTATTTAGATTAAAACACGAAATTACATTCTACACATTTACACCGATACCATCACATTTTAGTAGACTCTCCGAGATTCATCTGCCGTTAATCTTGTTTTCAGCAGCTATTTAATGCAAAAAAGCTGTGATAAAACCCACTTTACACTACCTGCCCACAGACAGACACAGTTAGAGATTAACTGGTGAACATCGGATCATTCAGCAGCGTAAGACAGATATTTTGTCAGGAGTTGGTAGAAAGAAAAAACTGAGCTTAAAGAAAAGTTAAGATTGGATTTACGTTTGTCAAAATCAGTCAGTGCAGCTTTTAATCTCAGAGGCCTTTACAGGTGCAACAATTGCATTTTTACGCTTTCATCACTGAATACCCAGAACATGTGCAGGTGTTGATACGGCTGCATAGTTGATCATGCACGCGTATCAATCCTCACTGACACACTGTGTGCATGTGTGCATATTGGAATTGTGCAGGTGTACTAGGCTGTGCGTTGGCTCATGCGCAGACTATCAAAGAGTTCATCCCTTCCTGGCTGAATGGTAATCCCAGTTTGACATTTTCAAACATACTAAATGTATTTTTAGAAGCTGTAAGAATATATTTCTTGTTGAGATGGAAAAGTAGTCACTGCTTAATGGTTCTACATGTGTGTGTGTGTGTGTGTGTTTCAGTGCCTGATCATGTGGACGATGCTGCAGATGGGTACCTGCGTGTATACATTATTCTTGATAAAGTAGTTGCCCTGATCAAGAGCACCATTCAGGATCCCATTGCCATCTCTGACCTGGATAAGCTGCAGAAAACACTAGAAGGTAGTGGTGAAGATGATGATGACTTCTTATCAGCTTTATACACTTTATCCAGTTTTGGTAGCAGCATGATGATTCGTAAGACTACAGCTACTGATACCCAGAAAACAATACCACCAGTGTTTCAGTTTTCCTCCCAACTTTTTTGCATCTTTGATCAAATGATGACACAGCAACTGTCTGATTCAAAATACCACGGTGTTTATTCACTTGTTATCTTTTGCAGACATGGCAAATCACAATGAGTCTGTGTGGATGCACTCAAATAGTTCAGAGGAAAGAAAGAGGCTTTCTCACCAGTGGGGTCTGGAGCTGCTGGCGGCAGTAGATAGCTGGGGTGAAAATCTGGAGGAGGGACCTTTCAAAACACACGGTCAGTGTGTGGTCGATAAAGAGCCAGACTGGTCACCGCTGCAGACAAACCTTTTTATTCAAATGATGATGTTAACACGTCTGTATTTCTTCTCCATGTGCTCTTCCTTCAGTCAATGTGCTTACTAAGCAAGTCCTTCCCCTGATTTTGAACTGGGAGTGGGGAACTACCAGCAACTTCCTCTACCAGTACCAAGGTGAGAGGACAGACCTCAGCAGCTTGGTTAAAAACAACTCTTTTCTCTATCTCTGTCTTGAAATTTTAGATAACACACTTCCTTGCTTTCTTGCATGGCAACCAGTGGAAATTGCTTCATAAAACTATAACAATTCTTACTATTTGTTTTTGGTTACTTATTAATAACCAAGTGTTGATCACTGATATTTTGCGTTAGCTGTTTTGGTAAAGTATTATTTTATTTAATGGACAAGTACAAGAATGGCATCAATCTTCTCATCTATCAGTCAATCAATAAAAAAACGTTGCTCTAAGTTTGGGTGAATTGTAATATTCTGTTGCCGGGCAGATTCCCCTGTTCCAACTTGCCTCAGCTCCAAAGAGAGTTTCCACCTGGTAGACGCCGGACTGCTGATTAATGTAGCCTACCCATCATTCCTGGGAGACAAGAGAGACATTGACCTCATCATCGCACCAGAGTACAGCGCTGGAAACATATTTGAGGTACTGTAAAGTGTGTGTGTGTGTGTGTGTGTGTGTGTGTGTGTGTGTGTATGTGTGTGTTTCAGTCTGCCTGAACCCTGAATAGAAAAGAACTCATAATGCCTGCAGTATATAAAAATACTTTATTCGGCCCTGAAGCCAAATTGAAGTTATGAAATACTACTGATTTTCCATTAACCTTCAGCCAAATTTGTTCTGTTGAGACAAATTCATGCTTCATATACTGCAATTCCGTTGTTTAGTTAGAGGTTCCTGCATTCTGTGGTTGTCTTGTACCCTCTCCCCCTTCATATGGAACTGTTCTCATGGTTCATTGAAATGTGTCGTGTTGTTTGCTGTAATTCAGATCCGGTTGATTCCAGCTTTGCACTCCTGTAATTCAACTGACCTATCAGTTTCACCGTGTCCCTTTTCTGCAACTATTTCTCATATAAATCTGGAGGATATCCACCTTTTAATGAATCTGGCCTACTATAACGTGGTACCTGCCTATATCTAACAATCTCTCAAGTCTTGACTTTGTTCCAGAGCATGAAAACTGTGAAACCTGGAAGTCTGAAACTATGTTCATCCTCTTCTCCCCTCACAGACCCTGACTCTAACCAGAGACTATGCAGCTGCAACCAATAAGCCATTCCCAGAGATAGAAGAGAAAATCCTGGAGGAGAAGCACTGGCCGAAGGATTGTTATGTGTTTGAGGGAAAAGGGAAGGAGCCCACGATCATTTACATGCCGCTCTTCAACAGGCGGAACTGCAAAGGTCTGTTACACAGAGTTTTTTGGTGACTCTCATCATGTTTTCTTGCCCGCTAATCACCAGCGTAAACCTTTCTGTTGTCTATAGATGCAGAGGAGATCAAAGCAAAGATGTTGGAGTTCTCCACCTTCCAGCGTCCCTTCAGCCAGGAGAAGACTGAGTTTGTGTTAGAGACTGCGAGAGCCAACATGAAGAACAACAAGGACACACTGCTGAGGGAGATTCACAAGGCTGTTCTCCGCCGACAACACAAGAGGTAAGGACGGCTTTGAGTGGGAGGGAGTGTAAAGTGAGACTGAGAAAGACACTTAAAGGAATCAGATTATCTTTAAGATGTGTCAATGTAGGGCAGACCTGAACCTCACATCTTTCCACAGCATGTAATCGGTGAGCTCACAGTGTGTCTCTTTATGTCTAAGGAAACAATCTGTGTGAAAGAAAAAGGTTTGAGTGACAGAAGTTTACGTGAGTGTGCATGTGTGAGACAGAGAGTGAGAGAGAGTGAGAGAGAGAGAGAGAGAGAGAGAGGGGGATGGCTGATGGATGAAATCTAACACGTCCTGCTCTCTTTTATTCTCCCTTCCAGCACGTCTGTGCCACAACGCAGCACCGATTCCTGCGCCGGAAACTAAAATTTGTGGTTTGATCGGGATTGTAAGTCTGGTTGGACCGTGCATGAGTGTAAGAGAGGAAGAGAAAACACAGCATGACACAACCTTAAACTCAATACACAGTCTTCTATTGTAACTGCAAGTAATCATGTCTGCTGAAAAACCATCAATTAAAATGTGTGACTGTACTGCCCAACATTTCAGTGATGTCTGTGAATTAGTGCATAGCAGTGACATGATCTTCACTGACCTGCTCTCTAATGATAATTCATGAATGTTAAAGCTAGATTCTGAATGACTATGAATGCTACAGCTAACACAAGCTATGCCATGGTTATATCCTTATATTGACAAAGCATGGCTTTATGTATTACCCTGCATGCATAGGACCCCTCCTACTTGTCCATAAACTGTAGGTTAATGTGTATTTTTAACCAACGTCTAAACCAGGGGTGTCCAAACTATGGCCCGCGTGCCAACTGCGGCCCGTGGTCCAATTTTCACTGGCCCGCAGGAAATTCTAAAAATGTATTGGAAAACGGCCCACATGTGGAACTTGCACTGGACTGTATTGTACTTCTTAGTCTCACCACTAGGTGGAGTAACTGTCTTGAAACGAGGCAGCTTCTCTATAAAATGAGTAATGAAGAAGAAATGTGCTACAGGTGACCCAAAATGGCAGAATTAAGCAGGGACGTGCGGTCAGGGGAGGTAGTGCCTCACCTGTCATCACCCTCACCTGCCATCATGAGATGTATACTAAAGATAAAATAAATATTTGTCCACTGATCTGTGCTATAAATGCCATTTCTGTATGATTCGAATAATTTCAATCATTTTTATAATCAAAATCGCTGTATTTTACGTATTTCCTGTTCAATTACAGCGTAGGCAGCGAGGTGAGGCAGCACCGAGCTGTGCCTCACGTCAGATTGCGCAATCCCTTGCAAACTGGGCTGAGCGCGTGCCTTTTGCTTACTCAGTGTATGCTACCAATGTAATGCTTTATTAAAATGTTTTTATACATTGTAGACATTTTTATTATATGTCCTCACTTTCCATATAATAGGTAATGTATTTCACGTATGTCTATCACTTATTTAGTGTTAGGATCTGACATAAAGCCGCACTGAAAAGACATAAGGTGAGGCAGGCAGTAGCTCTGCCGCAATGAAGAGGGCGTAAGTGAGCTCACGTTTATTCTTGTTTGGTGGTTGCTCTTCTTCTACGTAGTCAAGTAAAGTTCAATAGGAGTCCGTTATTTTATGTTTTGCTCTGACTGACTGCAAAAATGGAGGATGTAATATCTCAGCTCAAAAATTTCTCAAAATTGGACTTTCAATCAAAACGTGAAGTAATAAATAAGAAGGAGAGGCGTATGGACTTCATTTACAAGTAAAGGTAAGACCCGTGTGTGAATCCTGTGTGTGAGTGAGAGAGAGAGCGCATCCGCTGTGGTGCTGTGTGGCTTGTTATAGGCTGTCTGTAGCATCCACCTTGGTGTTTTTTGGGAGGCATACTGAACCGCTATACATTTTACATTCTTCCTTGGCCCAATATGTACCTGCTATGTGTATGGAAAGAATGCTGATATGAGATATGAAACACAATCGGTAGTTGGCAAATATATTGGGTGCATATATTTGTAAATGTGACTCTGAAAGAGTAAGTGCCTCACCAGCCACAAACCTCACCGCACGTCACTGGAATTAAGGAAACGTAAGAGAGCAAGTGAGTGTAGAAAGTTTCAGACAGGGTGTGCAATGAGAGCACAGCTAATAACTAATGACGATCACTTTTGCATTATGGAGGTGCTGCTTGATGTTAGCAGTCTAAAGAGCACCACGACGGGTGAGGATGTTTTTGAAGCTGTGCCAGATGCAGTTGGCATGATGGGACTTAATGGGACGAGCTGTGTGGAGGCACGACGGATGGGGCTCCAGCTGGGACAGGAAAGCTCAAAGGAAGGGCCTCTACGGTGTCCGCCGAGGGGCAAGAAAGTGGAGGTAAGGCTGTTGATTCAAGCACCAGGGCTCTAGCACAGACTATTTCAAGCTTCCCTCTCTGATGCTGATGCTGGGGGTGGGGGCGGGGGGCTGCTCTACCATTCTCATGTGCTCTGGCTAAGTCGTGGCTCTGTGTTGCAGCGGTTTTATTTCCTGAGATCAGTAATGGACCAGTTTTGAAGAGAGAAGGACCTCTTCATGAGCTCAGTGACCCTCTCTGGTTGGTATTTTTAATGGATCTCACTGATCACCTTAACACACTGAACAAGAGCCTACAAGGCAAAGACCAGCTTGTACCACTACTAATAAATGAAAGCCCACTAATGGAAAGGCTGTTTTTTTTCTTGAATCATATTCAGTTATCAAGCAGAATTTACCTACATTTGATTGATTTTGCCAACTTTAATCCACTAGAGGTGAGGCGATATACATCACCAATTCTAATGTTATCACCTAAAAGAAATAAGAACTAAGGTTAGGGTTAGGGTCAAAATACGAATGGGAGGGTGGGGGTGAAGTTAGAATTAGGATCAAAGGAGGTTTAAATGGTGGTTGGATAATTATTTAGAATAAATTGTGATCAAATTTTATTTGAAAGTTTAGGCTAGGGTACTGCACACCAATTTGCATATCTTTTGACCTCCTGGGTATACATTGGTTTTTGTATTATTCACACCTTCTGAATTATTCACACCGTTATTTCTGTATTTCATTCCATGTCACTGTGTGAGTGTAAATGTATGTGCATTTATAATGCATATGTGATTACCTAAGTGAATAGATGCAGATGTGTTGTGCAATGTCAACACAATATTTACTTGCTCTTCATATGGAAAGTCGCCTCGATAATGAAAGCAAAAAGGTAAACCAATAAAAAAAGAACATTCACGTCCCCCTCCAGACAAAAATGGGTTTATCTTACCTCAATGTGATGTTGGAACTCCACAGCGCAGAATGACGTAGGTACAATTCATGATTCTAACAACTAGTTAGAAGCAAATCGTGGTCAAAGTGATGTGATGTCACACTGTGAATGGACTTTTCATTGAAGTAGGAGCCATCAATCCTTTTAATGAACAAGATTTAACTACAATAACTCTCAGAACTTTTGTTTGCAAAGTTAGTACCAGATCACACATGTCCCTCCTTGGAATATCCAAGGAAAGGAGGTGTGACTGTTTCATTTTTAAGCATGTGAAGGTTCCAAAGACCCAGAATAATATGTACCCCATATTCTAAATGTCAGTATGACATAATGTTACACTCCCTCCTCCGCACAGTGTCATGCTCAGCGTGGCTGTTATCGACTTCACGCTAGTTTGAATGAAGTCACCCAAAGCTGACGCCAGGGGGCGCACAGCACCCACTGGAGACCGTGGCAGCGCCTTCATGTAGGTCAATACAACTGAGCAGTCATCAAGGCCGTCTGCACACAGCCCTGCGTCCACAGTGGGCTGCTTTGCAAATATGTTATTTGTATTTCAGAGTTTGATATGTTTTATACATCATGTTCAGGCATAAAGATCATCGCTGATGAGTTTCTTTAAAAAAAAAAAAAAAGAGGGATAAAATGAGTGAATCTGCTCGAGTTGTTGCATAAACTCTCACTGTTATAGTTGCTGTCTACATTTTCTCCAACCAAAGTACGGCTCGACCATTCTTTGGGTCATTTTAAGTACTTTGCATGGTTTCATTATCACTGATGAACTTTAAGTTTTTTTAATTTCTGATATCCCGCAAAGAGGATCACGTTAGTGTGTTTTTTCCTACGTTGCATAGACGAGATTCTGCCATCACACAGCATCATGACTGTGTTGTCTCTGTGTCAGTGTGTGCGCCCTCCGTGCGCTCTGCGTCGTCAGTGAAGTTCCCTGATCCGCTGCAGACGAACGAGCGGTGCGCCACAACACATCTACCCTCTCCAAAGGAAAAGAGGAGGAGAAGAATATGCTCCACGGACGGATTTCACAGCTGAAATGTCTTCAGGGTGGATAGGTGCAGAGATAGATACATGCCAGACGTGGACGGAAACACCAAAATGTTCCGAGAAGAGCAAACCGAGAAGCGAAAGAGGGACGATGCTGTGAGGACGGATCTCCTGTGAGGGTTCAAACCATCTCGTTTCAGCGCTCCACGGGAGGAGAGACGGGCATCAGGGCAGATAAATAAGAGGGGGAGAAGAAAAATGTTCAAAGTTGGGCCGTGTTGTCTACGAGTGCGATCCCGCAAAGCGCCGTCCCGCAACAGCTGCAGAAAATGAGCATGAAATGAACGAAGAATGCATGTCGTTTGGGATATATCTGTGATTCTGCAAACATATATCATCTGCACGTCATCAGGTAAGGCTCAAGGAGGAAGAGCACAGAAACACAGAAGAATGTTAAAAAAAAAATCTAGTTGGATGTGATATAAAATGAATAAATGCCACACTTGGAGCAAGAATCCATCAAATATTTATAGAAGTTGCAGAAATATTACACATTCTGATTATTAAAGTGATCTTTCGATTCTGCTTTTTAGGATAATTTGGAGACTTTAATTTCCAATAGAATCACCACACAGGCACCTCCTGTCCAGCTGAGTGTGACTTACAGTGTTTATGTTTCAACAGGCTCTTTGCATTGACAGACATACAGTATCAGTCACTGTACACCGGTGAGATTGAAAACCACTGAGATGATTTAATTCATGCTCAAAAGTCACATATCATAACCCCGGACTTTGATCAGGAGCCTCACACACACACACAGATCATAGTGGCAGCAGCCCACAGTATACACACAGGCTGACTAAAACACACTGCGAATATTGATAGTTCATGAATATCACTGCCAATATGTCAAAGAGCGCCTACAGTATGGCCATGGCAGTGAGGCAACCATCCATTTAGTCACACACAAACACACACACACACACACACACACACACACACACACACACACACACACACACAGTGATTCCCACAATGGGATGAGTCAAGCCTTCCCACTCATCGCTGCTGAAGCTGAAACACGAGTTTGGACTGCTGATAGTGATATTCTCATACTGATGTAGATATCAAGAGACATGCAATATCGTCTCATGATGAGTGACCCAGCACACTTCAACAGGCCACAGGAAACTGTCTCGGAATATTAACTCATTTGTTAAGAATTCATCAGGATAATGTGTGTGCTTTTTTTTTAAATCAGAGGAAAATGAAATTGCATTTTTTTCAGTAGCTTTAATCAGGAAGAAAACTCAGGGCCTATCATATAAGGACTTTTGCCTTTTTTAGTGTAGATTCAGGAATGTGTACTTACACCCAAAAATAAAATATTGAAAAAGACATTTTGATGCTCATTTCATAGATGTTAAAGGGGCACTCCAGCCATTTAGTTCGCCACCTCCATAAAATGAGAGAGGAGACATAAAATAAAAAGACGCAGCAGAGGCAGTGAAGCCTGATAACATTATCAGGGTTGTTTTCCCACAATGGACAAAACTGGGTGAGTAATGAAGCTGGAAATGGTGCCATAGACTGTATTAAAGTCTCATATACAGTTTGTGCTCTCAGCCTCGGTGCCAACTTTTCCCAGAGGCCACTTGTGGAAAACGTCAATTATTACTCTTAGTGTAATGAAGTTTGAATCCTTGGAGTTTTTATATTTGCTAAACCGTCAAAGGAGGAAGACATGGGCGGGACCAGTGGGAGAAACACTGCAGCATGTGCAGCGGGCCACACAACATAGCAGCAAACCTCTCTTTTTCATGTTGTGGTCATATACGAGGGCTCTATAACGTGGAGTTATACTGTATATATCTGTGTACATGCGTGGGTTTCCTCCATGTGTTCTGGTGTCCTCAAGTGTGAAGACATGCAGGTCAGAGTTTAAACTGACAATAAATGGGGATGTGAGTTAGGCTTTTGAAAGACTGCCAGCCTCTCCACAGTGGTGGAGTGTAACTCAGTACATTTACACAAGTAGTGTGCTTGAGTACAAATTAGAAATACTGGTACCTTGAGTCTGTTCATTTCACTTTCTACAGCTACACCATTACAGATGTACATTTAACTCCACTGCATTTATTTGACAGCTTTAGTTACAATTTCCTTTACAAATTAAGATTTTGATAGGGTTGAGAAAATAAGAAAGAAAAAAGCCACATGAAAAAGTATGCAAAAATCTTAATTTGTAAAGGAAATTGTGTTTTTTTCCTGTAGAATCTAAAGGAAACTAGCACAGTATTGACATGTACATCTGACACGAGTAGTCAATTAATCAATTAGTGAATTATTTGTGATAATTGTACATGTACATTTTTCATGTAAAAGCATTTCATGGCTCCAGCTTCACAAAAGTAAGAATTCCCTTTGGATGACTTTGATGTAGTTTTGATAATAATTCTGTTGGTTGGCTCTGGGTAACAGAATCTCTCACTCACATTTTTACACAGCAGAGAATCAGTCGGTTAACAGAGAAAATAATTATCAGATGAATTCATAATGAATAAAAATAAAAAATAGTCCCCACTTACAGTTCTTTCTAAGTACTAGTCAACTGCAGACTTGATTCTGTTCGGATCATGTAACCTGGTTCTGCAATGGTGCAACTCCACCTGTCAGATCTACCTGTCAGATCCCGGCGGCTCTGTTTTAATTGCGCTGCTGCTGCCAGGCAGGCTTGTTGCAACCTGCAGGGTTGGATGGCAACTGAGCTACAGCGCAGTCAGTGGCAGCCTGAGGCCAAAAACACACAGGACACAAAGTGCGGAGTTCAGACCCACCGCTGGGAATCACTTCATGCATCCCACATGAAATCTCCACTCTGACCTACTTTGAAAGCTTTGTTAAAGTGTTGTGCATTTTTATGAAAATGAAAACATGCAGTCCATTTAAAACAAAAAGAAAAAGCAACAGATTAACAACATTAATTACAGTGAACAGCATTTTTTTGGTTGAAGTTGGACCCTCTCTTTGGGCTTCCTTCAAGTTGCCTGATTATATGCCTGCATTGACCAAAAGTTTCAAGTAATATGCCTTTAATTCAATAAAAACTTTCACCATTACAGTTTAACAAGCTTAGATGTAAGAATAAATGAAAGAAATGCTGTAAATGATATTAGCTGATGGATTCAGATGTTTTTTCAGTTCTGTCGTAACTCTTACTCATAAGCCGTATGTATGTTTAAAGAGTTGTCACTGTCATTTAATTAGCGTTGGATAGTAACGTAGCGTTTTCTCTCATTTGGCTTAAACATAAATTCAAACATAAAGTCACATCATGGCTCCAGTTTTTATCCCACTGCGACTTTACAGCCCACATCCTCTCCATCTTTGCAGTGCCCCACGAGAGAATCCAACTGTAATTTTACTGCATTAAAATTCCCCATTAATGAGCTGTCATAGTGAGATTCATGGTTTCTATGTTTCTATCTATCCTTCTTTCTTTTCTTTTACCGTCCTCTTCTTATTCCAGTCCTTTGCTGCTGCAGGTCAGTGGGAGCTTCAGTGTCACGTAGAGTTCTCTGCACGACAAATTGAATTTACTAAAGAAATGTTTCCTCCCCCTCTCTCTCTTTTTCTCTCTGCAGCTCAGCCTATTGCATCCAAGCTTGATGAGAGTTGGTGGGCGTATAAGGACGTTGTCCAGGGAAGCTTTGTTCCAGGTAATAGACCATCGCTCACGTCGCACACACCATGGCGTCACAACCAACACACAGAGAAAAATTGGTGTCAAAGTGGAATTTCAAAACTTTTACAACAGTTTTTACAACAGAAATCAATATTATTTTTTGTGATTATTCATTGACTTTAGGGACATAATATTTTTATTGTATTTCACATTCAAACACACACTTCCATGTAGTACTACATGGAAGTGAAAGCACTGCTGATTTATTAATAAAGTAAATATAAAGAACTCAGTGTAGGTGGAAGTTCATGCTGCAGAGAGGCAGGCAGTCAATGAGAAATCCCAGGCACTCTGATGGTGAATATCAAAAATCGTTTATTAATTCAAGGATGAACAAACACTTTCTGGTCCTGAGAGACTAGTCCTTATTCACAGCGCATCTCCTAGAGGCATCATATGAATAAAATGGTGCCAAAACTTTTAAACCAAAATTCATGAGTTGATGCTGGGGAAGGAGGGGGATTACACGAGGGAACGCTTGTGACGTCGTTCTTCTTGGCCATCGTGCATTTATCGTAATGGAGTTTGTGGTGTTTTCTCCAGGTGGTTGAACAAGTTAGTTTATTGCGTTGCGGCACACACACAAATCCCTCTCTCTGCAGATGGTTTGTACCTGTTTAACATCACCGGCCCTGAAGCTATGAGCGCATCTGAAAAGTCAACATTGCAGTTCATCATGTTCATTTAATTGTGGGAGGCCAAAATCCTGATTGAGATTAATATTTGATTAATTGTGCACCCTTACTGCGACTCCTATTAATCCTCAAAATCTGGGTCTGGGAGACTGGTTATTAGAAGCTTAAGCTACCCAGAATGATTGCTAATAAAGACTTAAAATAGATTTTTGAATGATTTCTGTAGGTGGGTTGTTTTAACTAGAGAGAAGATATTGATAGTAAGTATGGATGATATTTATTCTGTTTGAAACTGCTCACAGCTGCCCATCAGCTTGTGATTATTGGGTTTGCTAGTAAATCACTAGGTGAGATGCTGTGGGCTGGGCGTGAGCCCACTGGAACAGTTTGACACAGCTCGGCTCCAAACTAAATGCTGTGGGAAGTCAAAGAGAAAGCGTGTGGAAAAGCACATGCCAGCTTTTCATCCTGTGAGATAGAACTAACAGAACAGCGAACATCCATTCACTAATATCCACAGCGTTCCATGTTCACACGGTCAGAAACCGTTCATTGAGGCCCCCGTAAAACCTCAGACTCGTGTTCTTTAATCTGACTAGACAGCTGACTACAAGCACCTGCGCTTGGATCGCATGATGGTTTTGCATCTTGCTGTGTAGACCCACTTTTAGCCATGTTGGTAGCTTAATAAGATAACAAATGTGGTAAACATTATTAAAAATGACCCATAAAAACTACTGACTGTGTCTGTGTGTCTGTGAAAGTGGCAAAATGAAGAGTTTTGATTTACATCTGACGCTTCACATATCATTTTCTGTTAGAATGAAGTGGTTGTATAAATATCTATAAGTATATTTTAATACTTTTATACTAACAGTAAGACTGTGATGATTAGTGTGTAGTATGTAGTGTGTATATTAGTATGTTGTATAAGCTTTCATAGCATTGCTAACAAATACCACTGACCTCAGTGACAAATACATTGAATTTCCTATAGCTGCTTCACAATAAAAGCCACTCCTACACTTTTAATGTAAAACAGCGAAAGCAGAAAGCTTTTTCCTTTACCTCACTATAATATACATGCCATGCACACACACTGCAGAAAGAATTTATTTCTCAAATTCTTGCCACTGAACAGGATCCAGCGTTTTGCAGAGTTGTCCAGTCTTTGTGATGATGGGTTGGGACACGGAGCACCGATCATACTGTGCATAAGTAAATGAGTTTGGAAATAGTAGAGATGAGAGTTCCATGCATCTCTAACTGACGGAAAATTGATCTCATCAGTGAGTGTAGCCTGACTTTGACTGCAGATTTCTCACCCTCAATCTGCTCTCACACACCTTTCTCTTTGCGTTGTGTTAGTGCTGTGCCAGCACAGGAGAAATGTCTGCTTCAAGCTGTTTCGGGGAATGAAGTGGGAATATAGTCAGCAGAAATGAAAACTAGGATGGTATTC
Source organism: Pempheris klunzingeri (assembly GCF_042242105.1). NCBI lineage: Eukaryota > Metazoa > Chordata > Actinopteri > Acropomatiformes > Pempheridae > Pempheris > Pempheris klunzingeri. The sequence goes on from NC_092028.1 coordinate 7,593,230, forward strand.
AAAGCTCAGGTCACTGATGGGTGTCAACTTGCACTTAACATTTCCTATGATCACCTTTGCAGCTACAGACACACCTCTGGCAGGGTGTCAGTCAGCCTCAGAGCAGAAACAGACATTTAGTACTGCACGATGACCCAACAGAGTTTGGGGGTAAGGAGACAGAGCACGAATGATGCAACTTCAACGCTACTCTGCCATAAACACTACAGTGCTCAGAGTGATAGATAAAAGGATGCACAAAGGAAGGAGTCTGGCAGGACTACTGTATTCAGGTATTCTGTATTCTGTCTCACTGTGGATGAAAGTTCCATAGAAAAGCTGGATGAAGGTTCCACACAGAAGTTCAGGGAAGTGTGCTATTCTTTAACATAGGTGGGGAAGTGAACCAGACATACAGCTGCCAAGTCAGCTGTTTAGTCCTCATTCTCAAAGTTTTTTTCTTTTGCAAAACTGAAAAATACTTCAACAATACTTCAGGTAAAGCAGGAATCTCACATCTGTGTTAGTCGCCCATGTAAGTTTTGCTGTGCAACATGTTTCCTCGTAAAGGGCTCATAAATATCCACTGGTGCTTGACAACTGGTGAGTACGACATTTGTAAAGGCTTTTTTTCTCCCCCAACAGCCACAAGAGGCAAATATGAGCCTCTTCCTCACTCAAAAACACGGGTGACTTTTCTTTATTGGAACTGAGCTTTTCTGAGGGACCTTCTGGGGCTGATCCCCATGCAGTAGATGAGACAGTCTTCAATGAAGCTAGGGATATATTTGCGTTTACATGGGTGTTGTTCGTGTCCTCAGAAGTTAACTGGACAAGATGAAATTAAGCATTCTGAACAATGGAGGCAGTACTTTTGCATTTGCACCTGGCATTGATTGAAGTGTTCTTATTTTCTCAACCCTATCCACATTATGAATGGATCTCACGTGTGCAAATGGCAGAAATGCCAACCAACACGGTGCCTCTCAGGTCTAAGAAAACATTAGTCCTGAATCGACTCTACCTCCTTTGCAGAGGAAGAGTTACATGTTCATTTTAAAATCTTTGCAGGGAAAGACTTGCTAGCTACTGCCACTGGCTTTTGCAGGTGTACGTACCAGATGTGTTAGCCTGTCAAATCTGCTTGGGGTCCTGCGTTTATACAACTTACTAAGGGGTTAAGTTGTTGTCACAGCAGTGATGACACACAAAACGGAGCTGTGATGGAGGCCTGAAGTCATTACATGTCAGTGCCTACTGGTCAACAGTCGTAGTTTACTGATCTTGCATTTCTACCCACTGTTTTTCCTCCCTCTCTCTGTCATTTCTCTGTCTTTCTGTGCGTCAGGCTGTACGGGACATCAGGTTCATTCTGCAGTTGTACAGTTCTTATGTATATTTGATCACATGTGTGTCTGGTTGTCTCCCTGTCTCTTTTATCTTCTCCTTCCCCTAGTCTCTATTCTCTCTCATCTCCTCTGCCCTTTCAGCTCTTCTCCTCCTCCCTTCCTCCATTTCCCCTGCTGTCCGTGGCTTGTCCATTTTTTCCTTTGCTTCTTTCTCTCTTTTCCTCCAGCATCTCCTCATCATCTCGTCCCCAGTTGCTCATCCTTCTCTCTCTCTTTGTTATCCCTCCCATTTCTCTTCTCTGGCTGTATTCCCACCAGTTCACTCTTCCTTCCAGTCTGGAGATGTTTCTATCATTCATTTGAATTTGCTCGTGACTTGAGGCCCATTCAAAACCTTGGAGAAATCTTTACTGCGTACTTTGCTCACATATGGCTCTGACAAGACAGCTTCCTCTCTGAGCATTTACCTGGACATGCGAAAACAGTCAGTGAAGGTTAGATTTTGTTGGTCACGCTAACCTAAAATGTCTCAGTAACAGAATTCCTGAGGTCCTCACTGCTTGTGTTCCACAAGCAAATTTCAAAGTCAGTCAGAGTTACACAAAGATCAAACAAACACAATAGACTCAATAGACAGTAGCTTGGTGCTTGAGCATCAAGTATTGGAAAAGGGTTGCACAAGGACAGCAATAACAACGACATTTTGTTATCATGCTGCAGGCTGAGCTGAAAGTGGAGAGCACCATCTGAAAAATGAATGCATGCAATCTGGCTAAGGAACACCTTGTTATATGTGACTACCAGATAAGTAGTCATGATTAGTCAAGTAATGTCCTCTGTAGCTCTTGATGAGCTTTTTTCATGTGTAATCACTTGGTAATCTAAAGTGATTACAATTTAATGTTTCCTTTGGCACCTGCATCAATTTCAAATTTGAATTTTTCCAATGCATCATCTGCAAAACTCACACTCCCATCAGCCTCAGCTGTACATGTTAGCATGCCATGCCTATGATGGTGAACATGTTAAGCCGTCAAAACAGCAGCATGTTAGCACTGCTGTTGCTCACACATCTGCTAGCATAGCTGTAGACTCTTGTTAAGCTGTCTGTTGCAAGAGAATCATGGAGAGCAATACTACATTTTTTTTAAAAACATTTCACAGTGGAGGAGTAAATGAGTTCTACATTGATCTGATGTCTGTTTCAAGAAAAAATAATTCAATTCAAAACCCCTGTTCTGATCCCAGGTGAAATAAAATCAAATATGAATAAACTGCTTCATTCCATCATTTATTTTGCCTCTTACTGGAACTCACATTATGAAGGTTTTCTGTAGGTTCTTAAAACATTCCCAATTTTGTTCGGCAGCCTTGAAGTTTGAAGTTTGAAGTGAACAATACAAACTGCATTTTAAAGATGCTACAAATTTAGACGTTTTTTGGCTGCAAACTGGCAAGACTAGATTCTGTATTCTCTTCAAAGTTTGAATTTCTTGGCTTTCTCAGTGCAGCAGACTGAATAAACTGTCAAGCTGCCATTCTCTCTATCCAGAGTTTTCTCCAACATACAAGTTGTGTGCCCAGCATGGTTAGAGATAACAAAGCCACCAACCTCTTAGAGGGATGTCGAGGTAGAACAGAAATACATTTCTAATTTCTTAGACATGCCGTGTAGGAGAGCAAATGGAGGACCTTTGAATAATAATTGATCTTTTTCATCTTTTTACTCAAATGTCAGATAAATTAATTGAGGACAGCCAATTCTCTCACTCCAACTCTGCAGTTCCTCTCTTTGGAAATCTCACTTGCGAGAGTCAGTTTCCAACAAGAGCCTTTTCCAGAACCATTTTTATTGTCTTCTTCATCATAGTTTTCCTTATTTTCTGATTTGGTCAGCATCAAGACGCGAGCTAATGCAAATGAAGTGTGTTGTGAGATCTTGAGGACATTTGGATAATGTTACATCAGCATGACAGGGAACAAGCAAGACAGAGTGTTCGTGTGGCTTCTGTCACATTGCCGTCGTGTGTGTTTCTTGCCTGCCTGGCCATGAGAGCGAGGGTTTGAAAAGTGAAAGGGAGGAGGAGAAAGCAGGAAAAAATGAGAGGAGTGGGTTTGGTGATGAAGAGGAGAGGAGAGAAGAAAAGTGAGAGCTCCTGGGAGCTGCCCTTTCCTCCTGATAGATCTCTACACTGGCTGTGTGTGTGTGTGTGTGTATGTGTGTGTGTGAGCTGCTGGCCTTAAAGTGAAAAAGAGGGTTGGATAAAAGAAGGGATGAGGAGAAGGAGAGCTCAGGGGATTGAGCCAGTCTACCTTTCAGCTCCCTCCAGCAGTCATAGAAGACTGTTAGAGAAAAGCTTAAGGGAGAGAAAGAGTGGAAGAATAGAAATGAAGTGTTTGCAGATCACCTAACCTTATCAAGAGGCTTTTTATAATTGATGTTTATGTTTAAAGATATTACTCTTCAGCACCCGTGAGCAAGGCATCTAACCCAGTTATAATTACCACAGTAATATAGACTTAACTATGATATTCCATGGAGAACTGTCAAACTGTATTTTGTAATTATTAAAGCCACTGTGTAGGTTGAGAAAATCCCTGACTTCGGTGCCCCCCCGGTACTTTCAAAAACAAGCATTTGTTTTTCATTTTACAAAAATCTCTGAAGGATAATTTTAAATATCATATAATCAAAATGTTGCCCACACTTGCTCCAACTGACTGTTCACTAATTCACTGTTGTTGTTGTTGTTGTCAAGCTTTATATGCACATGGCATATATACAGTCTACAGGGATAATGGTGGCAATTTACCATTGAAATTATTTGTAATTTTCAAAACAATGGTTCCCTGATTGCAGACAGGAGTAGACAGAAGCTTCCTTTTGTCAGCCAACGGCCGTGGATTTTCCAGGTGAAATGACATTGGCTCGCTGTAGCTGGCAATGAAGCAAACCCTACCATTAGCTTCATGAGTTGTTAGAAAGCACTACTCTGGCTGACATGCATTTATGGCTACATACATGATGTCATGCTAGCGTGTGGCTAAAGCTAACGGGTGCACGGCCCCTTGCCTTTGGTGATAGTGCTATAACTCCTGGGGAGTGTATAGCTAGTTTGTCAGATATGCTAATATTTGCAGCTTATGTCAAATCAGGTTACCATATAATTTCCTAACACGTTTGTTCTTGTGTTTTTGATTTTGTGACGGTGGTAAAAAAAAAGACAAAGACCTCCAATTTCATTTGCTCCACTAGGGCACCATGCACATCGCTTGAGCATGTGCAGAAATCCAGTTTGTCACGATCGGTTATGATAACATACATTGTGTGTCCAGGTAGTGTGTCCAGATAATATTGCCTATATTTACAATGTACACTGGACCAACACTGACCCTGTGGGACCCCAAATATGATCTAAACATTCCAAGACCTAAAATACTCAAGAGGCACTGAAAATTGTCATGCCTATTGGTTGGATGTAAATAAGACATCTACTGAGCCAAAATGTCCTACTCACTTGTTGTCCATACATCCACCTCTCCATTTTCACGTGCTTATCAGAGGCGGGGTCGCAGTGGCAGCAGGCAAAGCAAGGTATTCCAGAGGTCCCTCTCCCCAGCAATGTCCTCCACCTCCTCTTCCAGAGGTGTTATCAGGCCAGATGAGAGACATAATCCCTACAACGAGTTCTGGGGTCTACTCCTGGGTCTCCTCCCAAAACCTACAAGGAAAGGCAGCCCCCTCTTCATCACAACAGCCCTGTACAACATCCACATTACTGCAGACGCCACACCAATCCATCTCTTGCTCCATTTCTCTCTTACTCGTAAAACAAGATCCTGAGATACTTTAACTCCTTCACTTGGAGCAGCAACTCATTCCCTACCTAGAGGGAGCAATCCACTGTTTTCTGGCAGAGATCTGAATATCTCCAAAGGACACCAACAGACATCAGCCTAAAACAGCTTCCAGAAGAATTTGTGTCAAAACAGCTTCCAGAAGCTGTTTTGACACAAATTCCTACCATAACCTAAAATTCTTTCATATAGCGAAAAGTTGAACTTAATTTGGGTTGAGGCTGTCATTTTGTGTAGCGGTTGTTTCAGGGTGCTTTGCTACGTGTTCTAACCTGGAAGAAATAACGGCTGAATTTGAATGCGTCTGCTCTTCCTCCCCTTTGTCCCTGGTGGAGAAGATGCCGGAAGATGGCAGATGGCCCACTTGAGAGAAAGAAAAGGCAGAGAAAAGACACAAAACAGACTGCATCACCTCTGGTGTGTTGGTGGGAAGGAAAGCAACTTGTAATAATGTCACACCTCTTGGTGTTATTGTTGTGTATGTTGTTTTGTGTATTGTGAAGATGGGGGTGTATGTCTGTACAGTATGTAATATTATTGCAGTTACGGCTTGGTTTGTAATCCTTGCTCTCTCTTTATTTCTGTGTGTGTGTGTGTGTGTGAAGGAGAGAGTATGTAAGCAGTTATTTCTGTGTCTCTGTGTTTTGGGTATATAATATCAGAGCTCAGGGTTGTTATTTGGGAGTGCTGCAGAGTGAATAAGTAGGACACCAAGTTAGTGATCAGAGCCTCTGCCTTGCTCTCTCGCTCCCTCCCTCACACACACATTCACACATGCACACACACGGCTCTTATCCACATATTTTTATCTTTGTCTAGCAGTTTCTCTATACTTGTCTATTTCTTTCTCATACTTTCTTCTTAATGTCGCTGCCCCGAAAACCCCCTCCCTTGCACACACACTTACAAACACACACCCTTGCGGAGACTCATGGCCACAGGAGAGAGGGTAAAGAGGAAAAAAGAGAGGAAATGGAGAGAAGTAGCTACCACAACAGGGGGAGGAGGAGGAGGAAACGATATTCCTCACTAAAGAAAGGATAGAGGGACAGGCTAGAGAAAGAGCTTGAGATACAAGAGCAGGAGCACTGGCAGCAGAGAGAAAGAGAGAGGTGAATGAAGTTATGATACTCAATCTCAATAATCTCCTGATATCATTACACATCCACATTCTCCACGCCTGATGGCTGCCCGCTACTTTTCTTGCAATTACTCACCGCGGTAACAACATTAAAGCTAATGCTGGCGGTGATTATGGCATCGCTGCTATTTGTTCTTATTTAGCTGGGCTGCCTCAGGCTGCTGTAATGGATGGGCACGTGCTTGCCGAGGCGACGTGTTTGCCGTGGTTAAAAATTCCAATGAATTCATTAGCCTCTAATGTGTGAGAGTTGAGATGGGATGAGAGGCTCGCAAGGTACAAAGTGCTGACAACTACGTGTATTAAGAGAGGACAGCAAGGTTATGAGAAACATCTGAGAAACATTTCAGGCATTTAGCTGCAGCTGTAATCCACAGCTATTTACTGTAAATGAGCAGATTGACTGAGGATTGAACTTGAGACTTTAAATGTCACAGGTTCAAGGTTATTGCCTGGTTATATTTCACATTGTCATCCACCTGATTTCTATATAAAACCTGGAGGAAAAAAAACCTGAGTAGAAACAAATAGAAGTATTGCAGAAAAGTGTGTGGAAAAGTTAAATGTGACAAAGTGCAATGGAAACATATTGAATAAGTCATGATGAAGCATGTGATTTAAATGTCACTGAAGTGTCTGCTCATCTGGAGAACGATGAGGAGATCGTAGCCTTCATCAAATAACATATGAAACAATCAGAAATGTTTTCCACTCTTTGACAGGTGCTTGTTGCCCCCTCTTCTTCTGCAATGGTTTAATTCCACCCGAATGGAGAATTAGCACCACCAGCTGTTTATCTCCATGTGTCTTCTAAAGTTTACAAATGGAAACACACTTTCATTCTTTTGCCAGTTTCCTGACAGTCCAACTGAATTGTGCTCTACATTTGGACAGAAACCTGGCCAGTAAATCTCAGTCTGGAACAAATGAAAAAAGATACACTGTTGCCTCTTAGTTCTGCTCCAGTTCCTGTTCCCACCTACTTATAACAAAACACTCATACTTTTTTAGTGTAAAAGGAGCAATACCGCTCTGTGAAAATACTCATATTTAAGTATTTACTGAAGTCCAAAACTGCAAAAAAGGCAAAAGGTGTAAGCATGTCATAGAGACAGCTGGCAGATGGGACAATTTTGATGATGCCATCCTGCATCATAAGTGCCTGATGAACACACATGGTGGAATCAAACTGTGGTGACTGACAACAGGCCATGCTGCAACGCACTGATCCTGATGTTTGTTTGCATTCTTTGGTGTCATGTTATGAATAATAAAGAGACGGGATGAATAAGGCGCCTCGTACACATGGAGGACACGATCAATCACAACACCATGCAGTTTCCTCTCTTTTGCACTTTCTGACTGATCAGAGGAAAGAGGAAGTACAAAATTCTAAAATGATGCAACATGTTCACAAGAGAGAATAAGGACAAGTCCAGAAAATGAAAAACAGATTTTTGTAGCAGAACTTTTTTTTCTTTATCATTATTCATGTTTTTATTTTTATTAATCATATCATGGCCCCTCAGTTTCATTTTGGGAGCCTTTGGAGGGGCCCGAACCCTAGGTTAGAAAACACTGGACTGTATCTAGAGCAGTTAAAACTAGCTCCACCTTAACCAGCTTAAACAGTCAAATGCTGCTAATTGACACATTTAATAACTATTAACATTTGATCATGTAATAATACAACAAAGGGGACATTTTCTACTTTTCGTGTGTTTTTACTGGGATTTTGTATGCAGAATTTATATAATAGAGTATTTTTTACATTGTTTTACTTTTTTCACTACTGATAATGATATTGTAGAAGTATACCGTCTGTTGTTATCTCTCTCTTTTTGTCGGCTGAACAAACACACAAAGGTACAGTATGTGTGTCAAGCATTTGTTCTCTTGCTTACAGGTGTTCGCTCTTCATTTGCTCTCCTGAAAGAACAAAAACACCGGCCATGGTTTCTATTGTGTCAGCTACATGTGTGCCTAAGGATGAGTTCCTGACTGAGTTCTTGCAGGCAGAAAAAGAGCTGAAATTGTCCAATATCAGACTCATGTGGGACTCATTTCAGTCACAGAGTTCAGGAAGCTGAAGAGGGAGTGATGGCCCAGTGTGTCATCACTCCTCTTTGAGATGTCCCTTCAGGGGCAGTCTCAAAGAAAATTGTTCCACTGCTAATTTCAGATGCTGAGGGAACGTCAAGGCCAGCCGGCCACCGGGGGGCACCCGTAGGAGAGCAGAATTTGAATAGCGCTTTTACACTCGAGTGCAACTCCAAAAGCCTCAAAGTCCGAATGTAGAGGCTGCAGATGTCTGACCGCTGTTACTGCTTCTGCTGCTTCAAGCTTCAAAGACATAAGCTGCTCTGGGAAAAATAAAGAAAGCATTTAAAGATAGTGGAGTTGAGAAAACACCTGTTGAAGTCAGACACTCCACTAAAGTATTTGGCTGGCACATTGGCTGAAATGGCCGTAGATTGTCTCTGGCAGCCACGTCAGGTGGACATTAGGGGCTGGGAGCACTTTTTGTCCTT